>NC_139344.1:124893221-124980721 GCF_055883805.1 Amblyomma maculatum
GTGACAACAAAATATTCACAACTCCTGTGTACGCCACTCATGGGGCAAGAAATTTTTCCGCCTTAAAAACTTTTGAGACTCTGGGTAGAAATGTCCCGCGCTGTGGCATTCGCGCTAAAGGCCCGGCGATCATCGAGCGGCTCGCGCCTTGCGCGTTCGCGAGAGCCACCCGAGAGCACGCGCTTCTGCGAACAGCTCAGTAGAGAACGAAAGCTAGATCATCGTCTCCAGTTCCCACTGTTGCAAATGGAGAACGGCAAGGAGAAGAGGCCCAGGCGAGCACTCGCTGAAATCACCAATGTAAGTGTGACCACGACTGCGCAAGTAACGAACGCTGACGTTGGGTCTACGACGCGGTCTGCACCGCGCCAAGGGCAGGGCGCTCTGCCGAATACGGACGACTCACATGCTCCCACAATCCAAGAAGCCCATCTTACGGAGGTTGAGTTGGGGCGCCACGGAACAGACATTGCTGCGGCCGAAGCAAAGAAACCTGAGGAGCTTGACAGTGAGATCGGTGAGGCCATATTCGCTGGCGAAAGCGCCGACTTCAGTGGGATGCCTGAGTTGGCGGATTTTGAGCTTGGTAGCCAGGAGTGCTGGCTTGAGGAATCTGAGACTCTTCCTGAAGATGGACCTGTCAACGACCAAATCGCTGAGGTCCCCCTGGACTCACTCTGCGATGAATGAGGACTTCCGCATAAACTGAATGTGGTGAAGCTTTTTATTCTGTGTGTGTGATAAATGCATTGTGTTGTGTTTGCATTTCTGAAGCATTCTTTGTATTTTCGCATACAATAAATCAAAAGTAAACAAGGTTTTATGCTATCAATTAATTACCACAAGGTATTGACAACGCACTTCTGTTGTGAGTGCAGGTGGGAGCCAAGGTTTCGGCTACTTCATTCTGATGTTTTCTTTACATCGTCTGCGAGCGACCTGATACGAACTAAACCGAGCTTATGGTATGGTCAGCGGTGGCGGACACTCATCCTTCTTGTTTTCCGGAGCGGCTGAGAGCAAACGCGATACCAGACGACTACGTCAGTGCTCCAGTGTGCAGGCCGACCAGTTTACAAGCCGAGCTTCTTCCACTCTTGCCCGAGATAGGCAGGTCTAGATATAAATGTCGAAGCTGCCATTAGGCGTGCGTATCGCCGCTAGTGAAAGCCTGCGGGGCTCATTTGTTCTCTACGGATGTATTCTCAAGAGCCACAGGTTATAAAAACGCGGCAGGTTTTCCTGCTCAGGCAAGATGCGATCGCTATGAGATGTTTGCACCGCCTGATATTTTTCTCTGCGCAAAAACAGTGGACCCAGCGGTACAAAAACGATACTAATTATAAAAGAGCGAGCTTTCTTTGCAACAGCGTTACTTTGAGGCCAGACAGCCATTAAGCAAGTGTGTGACATGGCGGCAGCATTATAAGAGCCGACTTATTCATATTATGTTATCTCTATGCATGCACTGTTAAGGATGGCGACGAGACAGGCGCGAGAGATGCCGCTTTCAACCATCGAGACAAGAATTCCCGATCGAAACAGGTGGAGAGGTCCAGAACGGCGACAGCGAGACTCGACCAAGTGGGGCCATCGGGAAACACAAAGGGTCAAGTGGATCCTGGCGTCTCCCGCATGGGTCAGCACCCTCAAGGCGGCCACGCGGTCATCCCCTTCGTCTTGCCGACAGCGCGCGGCGGCCCTTGCGAAGCAGACGTTTGTGCCCACACCATGAGGCGCCGGTGGTCAACGCTTCTCCGATTCGTCTTGCCGACGGCGCGCGGTGACTCGTTCGAAGCAGGTGTGTCCCAGACTATGCGACGCCGGCAGACAGCGAGCTCTTCGTGTGTGTCCTCTACACCACCACAGCGGCTTCCTCCTTCCTCACCAAGTCTAAACCTTCGAGAGGGCGTGTCTGTGAGAGTGAAAGTGTGGCAATTTGAGTGGCATTAGAGTGATAAGGCCTACTCCCTCGACGACGAGCCCGCCCTTCACCTAGGGGACCTGGGGATTGGTTTGGTTTGGTAAAACTTCATTTCCCACAGTAGGGGTCCTGGAGGACACTCGGCTAGGCGCCAGGTGTAGAGGGCAGCTCCCACGTCGGCACGAGAGCCCGAAGCTCTCCGCCGCCGCGCGGGCCTCCTGGACAGCCCGAAGCTGATCATGCAGTGAAGCACTTTTTAACACTTTGTCAAAACGTTCCTTGTTCTTGGCGTAGGCGTCGCTCGATGCACAACCACATAACATATGGTTTAAGTCTACACGGTCACTGCACCGTTCACACACATGTTGTCCATCGTAGTCTGGGTCGATGTGCTTTATGCGCCAGGGGTTGGGGTATGAGTTCGTTTGGAGCAAGTGTAACGTGACTAATTGGCTGCGGGTTAATTCCTTATCCGGGAGGGGAAATGCTCGTCTGCCTAGATAAAAGTGCTTAGTAAGCTCGTTGTACGTGAATAATTGATCTCTGAACTCGATATGTGGAGTAACAGGGGAAACTGGATGGACGCGGTTTATGAGTCCTCGCGCCGCCTCGTGTGCGATCTCATTGAGATTCCGCAGGCCGCCCCCTAAGCTGTCATGTGTGCCGGGAACCATACGATGGACTGATCGGTGATGTTACTTCCGCCTAATATCCGTTGCGTCGTCTTGTCTATCCCGCCCTTGGCGAAAGCTCGAGTGGCTGCTCTAGAGTCGCTGTATACAGTTGTGAAGTTCGAGTCTTTTAGAGATAGTGCTATCGCTGCTTGTTCAGCTACCTCCGGCTTCTTGGTGTAAAGTGTGAGTGAGTTGCGCGTACGCCCGTGTCCATCGACTACTGCTACCGAGTAGGCATGCTTTCCCGGTATGTACGCTGCATCCACGAAAGCTGTCTGGTCGGGAAGCTGTGCCGCGTCCGCAGCGAGGGCTTTGGCGTGGGCGAGCCTTCTTCCTTGATTGTGGGTCGGGTGTACATTTTTTGGGAAGGGGGACACTTTGATTGCTTCTCGCACGACTTTGGGTAACTCCAGGACGTTGTCCCTTTCTACTATGGTGTTCAGGCCGAGCTTAAAGAGAATCTCTCTGCCCGCTTTAGTGCTTGATAGGCGTGAAATCTGTGCCGTGTGCTGTGCCTCGATGATTTCGGCAAGGGTATTGTGCACTCCTAGCTGTAAGAGTAGTTCAGTGGAGGCATTAGCTGGGAGCCCCAACGCTGTCTTGAAGGCTCGGCGTATGTCAAGCCTTCTCTGATGTTCCTTTTTCCAGTTGAGCATTGCAGCCACGTATGTGATGTGACAGAGTACAAAAGCATGAACCATTTGAATAGCGTTGTCCTCACTCAGTCCCCTGTGCCTATTCATGATGCGCCGAAACATCCGGATCGCGTTTGCAATCTTGATTGTAATCCTGTCAAGCATCGCCCAGTTGGACCCTTTGCTTTGGATGATTAATCCTAGAATTCGTATTTTATCAACCGTAGGTATGCCATTTCCATCCCTGTCGTGTAACTCTATGCATGGCGTGTGGTGTCGGCGCCAGTCGTTGGACGGGCGCCCTGGTCTTGGGGGCTGGTAGATGAGTAGCTCGGATTCTCTAGAAGAGCAGCGAAGTCAGATTGGGGCAAGATGGACCTCGGTAACCGTGATGGCTTCTTGCATGCGCGCTTCCAATTCCGCATCGCTGCCACCGGTGCTCCAGATGGTAACATCGTCTGCGTGTATGGTGTGCTCCGCATCAGCACTTTCCCCCAGTGCGCGAGAAAGCTTTGTCATCGCCAAGTTAAATAAGAATGGTGAAAGCACTGAGCCTTGTGGTGTTCCCTTATCGCCCAGATTAAAGCTTTCCGAGACGTGTTCGCCTATCTGGAGAGTGGCCGTTCGATCCTGCAGAAACGCCTTGACGTAGTGGTAGAAGCGTGTTCCGAGGTTGTGGTCAGATATAGCTTTGAAAATGGCTTGATGTTGAATTTTGTCAAAAGCTTGCTCCACGTCGAGTACCAGTAGCGCCTTGGTGTCTCGTGTGGGGAAAGGGAACATGGGAACACGGACCCTTTAAAACTAAGTGTGTATGCGGGCATCATCACTTCTTCTTCTCCGGAGTCTTTCCTACTACTAACAATGTAAATAAACCGGGTTTTCGTCTTTCAACTCCTAACTCCTTCGCTCAGCGGCGCTTCTTCCTGAGGTGGAGCGGGCGTCGATGCGGCCGACGATCCGCCCAGCGACACCCGAGTCCCACCTCTAACGTCTGGATGGCAGCAGTTGAATTGACCATGCGACCTGGTGCTGCTTCTGCGGGTGAGTGCTTGGACTTTGCCAGGCTTCAGATTTAGTGCTATTTATTCTTAACTGCTAGGAATTATTATGGGTTGTTAAGCGAGACATGTGTGATTATCTCACTTCAACAGTTGGTCAGCAAAGTCAGGACTCCGAGAGGCAACTATGGCGCTAGAAAAATTGCGGAGGTCAGAATTGGAGTTTGGTGTGGAGGTACAGGCTAAAATGACAAAACCGGAAATTTGCTCATTGCTTTTGAAATCCGCCGAGGTAGATACAATTTGCCAGGTGTGGGAACTATTCAAAGCGGATAGGGCAAAAGAGGAGGAGGAAGAAAAGAGACAAAAAGAGGAACAGAAAAGAGAGAACGAGGAACGAAAGAAAGAGGAAGCTGAAGGGAACAGAATGTCGCAGCTAGAATTAGCGGCAGAAGCCGAAGAGCGGGAGCTAAAAAGGTTGCAGCTCGCATTTGACGAGAAGAAACCAGAATTTGAACGGTCGAGAGGCGCGACTCCAGAGAAAGCAAGCGAGTCGGAAGCGTATCAAACGGGACGAAAAATTCAGATGCAGCCGTAAAAAGTGGGCGAAGACCTTGGGTTTTGTCTCGTTAATTTTGAAAGGGCGTGTGATAAAAAGGGCTACGCTAAGAAGTCATGGCCAGAGAAGCTACTGATGGTATTGCCCTGTGAGGCGGCCGCCATAGTCACGAGGCTGGATGCGTACGAGGCCGATGACTACGAGAAAGTGAAGGCTAGCCTGCTCAGAAGGTAGCATTTGTCGGCAGAAGAATTCCGTCAGCGGTTCAGAGGCGCCAGTAAGAAAGGTGGTGAGAGCTATGCAGACTTTGCATGCAGTTTGAAGGCCAACCTTAAAGAAT
This sequence comes from Amblyomma maculatum, assembly GCF_055883805.1. Classification (NCBI taxonomy): domain Eukaryota; kingdom Metazoa; phylum Arthropoda; class Arachnida; order Ixodida; family Ixodidae; genus Amblyomma; species Amblyomma maculatum. Next base: position 124,898,355 of record NC_139344.1, read on the forward strand.
GTTTGAAGGGCGCGTATGCGTACAAAAGTAAAGATAAGGTCGTGTAGTGTGTAGGCCCAGAGCAATTCTAAAACAGCATCCCCGAATCAGTTAAGCTCTGGATTCAAGACAAGGAGGAAGTGAGAACAGTAGAGAAAGCCGCAGAGTTAGCGGACAAACACACGACGCGGAGAAGGTTAGGCTCCGATGTAGGCGAGCCTGAAAAGAACAGTTTCGGCATGAGAAAGCGTTTTGTGCCGAAAAACGCACAATATAGAAACCCCAGCCCGTGGAAGGCGCAAAACAGGTCACGGAAAGAACTGAGGGTGGTTCTAGGCAGACCGAAGCGCAGATATCGCTGAAAAGAGTTCGAAACCAGAAAACCGTTTTGTTGTTTCAACTGTCAGGAGACGGGACACATTGCTGCAAGGTGCAAAAAGCCGCGGGTAGCCTTTTCATACGCAGATGACAGTGATGAAAATTTGGAGCTCCTACGGCCATACATTCACGAGCTCAAAGTAAATGGAAACCGTGCAGAGTCCTTGGGGACAGCGGGGCCACAATGGACATTGTTCATCCTTCCTATGTTAAAGAGGAAGACTTGACTGGGGAGGTGGCATGGATAAAGCAGGTGCTGAAAGATCAAATTCTGTGCCTTCCGATGGCAAGGGTAGTGATTTCCGGCCCGTTCGGAGAGTTAGTGACAGAAGCCGCTGTCTCGCGCGTGGTTTCATTACAGTACCTGTGCCTATTTTCGACTAGGTCGAATCAGTTGCTGCATGAACGGGGTCAGAAGCTAGCAGAGGGAACAGTAAAAGCCCTGACGAGATCAAACTCGCGCGAGCTAGCCACCAAGCTTACCTATACCACCAGGCATCAGAGACGTCTAGCCAGGGGAATGACATTCCCGATAATCAGGAACCAAACGAACCAGTTGCAGTTCGTGCGGACAAGGGGCGACCCTAACCAGAGTTCAAAGAAAGGATAACGAGTGGCCGCATTCAGGAAGAACGCAGTACGGGTTCCGTGTTGCAGCCAACCTCTCCGTGCATGGACCGCCTGCTGTGCGTCGACAAAGATTCGTTAAAAGCAGAACAGGAACTGGACCCCAGCCTGTTAAAGTTGCACTTTACAGCTCGTGAAGGCATCGCTAGGCGCAATGTGACACTACATCACAAAGGCGGACTGCTGTATCGGCACTACAAAGACAAAAAGGGTAGAGCACTAGACCAGCTGGTTGTCCCTGAAAAGTATCGCTCTGACCTACTGAGTCTTTGCCACGGTAACAGTTGGTCAGGGCACTTAGGCGTGAACAAAACAAAGGAAAGGCTGCTTGGAGAATATTACTGGCCAGGCTGTTTCAAGGACGCTGAACGCTACATTCAATCGTGCGACGCTTGTCAGCGCACAGGAAAGCCAGATGAGAAATGGAACGCACCTCTAAAGCTAGTTCCGCTGATTTCAGAACCGTTCCGTCAACTGGTGATTGACACAATGGGACACCACTGCCTAGAACCAAGTCAAGATATAAGTACGTCCTCCCTAAGATCTGCCCCGCTACAAAGTTTCCGGAAGCGGTACCTCTGAGGGAACTTAGCTCAGCGGAGATAGTCAATGCACTCCTTTGAGTTTTCGCCCAAATTGTCTTCGCAGCAGAAATTCAAGCTGACCAGGGGACAGTTCTCACGAGCGCACTGACGACCACGTTTTTGCATAGGTGTGGCGTGAAGTTCATACATAGTTCGGTCTATCACCCTCAGTCCAATAGCGTAGAAAAGTGGCATTTGGTGTTTAAAAGAGTGCTGCGGGCTACATGCTACGAGCACAAGGATGACTGGGAAAGTTGTCTCCCACCAACGCTTTTCTCCCTGAGAATGGTTCCACATGGAGCCACAGGTTTCACCCCCGCCGAACTAGTGTACAGAAGGGCTCTCCGTTCTGCGCTTAGTTTGCTAAGGGAGATGTGAGAATGGACGGGCGAAAGTCAGCCAGTCGTAGAGTACGTGCTGCAGCTGTTAAATGGTCTCAACACCACGCGAGAACTAGTGGACGAGAACCTGAAAATGGCTCAGGAAACTGCCAAGTTTTACTACGACAAGAACGCTAGACTGAGAAATTTTAAGGTAGGAGATAAGGTGCTCATTCTCAGGCCTTCGCGAAAAAACAAGCTAGAAGTTCATTAAGTCGGACCTGTAGAAGTTGTAGATCGTCTCTCTGAAACCAACTACACTTTGAAGATGCCGGGGAGAGGCCAGCAGATAAAGGTATACCACTGCAATCTAATGAAGCCCTATCTTGAAAGGAGCGGGGTGGCAAACATGGCTATAAACATACCGGAGGAGGTACTAGCCGAAACTCCCGAGTGGAACGGAAATGACAACAAACATTCTAACAGCATAAACGGTCTCGTGGCTCGTTCCGCGAGCACAAAGGTTCTAGAGCCAACTCAACTACAGCAACTAAAGCAGCTGCTTTGCTAATTCCAGGACAGTTTTAGTGGCCGGCAAGGAAAGGCAGACCTCGTTACACAGGAGATAGAACTAACCTCTACCGAGCCAGTAAGATTGAAGGCTTACAGGGTTTCACCTAGACAAAAAGAGATAATTGAGGCTGAGATCAAACCCATGTTAGAATTGGGCGTTATAGAACCAGCGGAAAGCAACTACACCTCTGCTTTGATGCTTGTAGAGGCACCGGGAAATGATCCTTGGCCCTGCGTGGATTACCGAAAGCTTAACGCCATAATTAAAGACCAGCTGTATCCAATCCCGAATATAGAGAGGATAGAGACCGTAAGCGCTGCCCAGTACACCTCCACGCTGGACCTGGTAAGGGGCTATTGGCAGGTTCCGCTCTCGGAGAATACACGCCGATATGTGGCATTCATTTCGCCTATGGGGGTATTCCAGCCTCTAGTTCTGAGTTTCGGACTGAAAAATGCGCCATTTAGCTTTTTTAAGTTAGTGGACATCGCCCTCAAGGACATGTACGAGTTTGCTGTCCCATATCTCGATGATGTGGCTGTCTTCTCCGACTCCTGGGAAGACCATATTTCCCATTTCAGGAGAGCGCTAAGCCAGTTGCGTAATGCCGGGTTAACCATAAAAGCAGAAAAATGTAATTTTGGTTGCTCGCATATGACTTACCTCGGTCATGTGGCGGGCAGGGAGACGCGAAGGCCATCAGATCTCAAGACAACTCCTATTAATGAATTCCCGCAGCCTAGAACTAAAACGCAAGTACGGTCATACCTAGGACTTGTGGGGTACTAACAGAGGTGTATACCTAACTTTTCGCAGTTGGCAAGTCCCTTGACCGACGCTCTCCGAAAACGGAAGCCGAATAGCGTGATCTGGGATGTAACAAAGGAAAGCGCTTTCCGAACGCGGAAGGAAGTGCTGGCTTCGCGGTCCGTGCTGCGTGCACCGGACTACGCAAAGGAATTCATAGTCAAGTGTGACGCTAGTGATAGAGAAATGGGGGTTGTGTTGAGCCCAGCCGGAGATGACAACGAGGAGCACCCAATTCTCTACGCCAGCCAGAAGCTAACCACGAGGGAAGAAGCCTACAGCGCTTCCGAAAAGAAATGCGCTTGCTTGGTTTGGGCAGCCCAAAAGCTAGCATGTTATGTGTATGGGGTGAAGTTTACCTTCGAGACCGATCACTGCCCAATTACTTGGCTGCGGCAAATGTCGCCTAAAAACGGCCGCTTGCTTTGATGGAGTCTAGCACTTCAAGAATATAACTTCTCCGTTCGGTATAAAAAAGGCAAATTCAATGGCAACGCCGACGAACTGAGTAGGATATTCCCGTAAATGAGGATACCACATCAGCTCAGTTCTTAATCGTGTTTTTTTTATTGTTTTGTTTTGAGAGCGCATCAGTTATTATCAGTGCATTAGCCGCTATTTCGCCCTCGTCTATTTGTTTTTGTTTCGAAAGATTGCTACCACTTTTCAAATCAGGAATAGTGTGTCGGGCTTTGGCTACCATTTTTAGCAGACATGGAAGCTTACCTTAGTAGATGTGACTTGCTGTCCGCTGCAAAGAGTTGAGCTTAAGCTCACTATTACGAATCCTTTGTATTGTATATTAGCCTGGCGGCGTTCGTGCGAATTCCTTGCGCTGCCCGAGGAGTAGGGCTGTGTCGTGTGATTGATTCTGACTTATGCCTCTACTACGAGAGGCTTGGGGACCCACCCTGTGTGGTGCTCGCAGATGAAAACAGAACATCCTAAACCAGAACCACGACCATCTTTCATAGGCAAGTGATTGCGACCACTGGCCGATCGAGATTTTCCCCGGCCGCGGAGGAGCTGTTAAGGATGGCGACAACGAGACGGGCGCGAGAGCTGCCGCTTTCAACCATCGAGACAAGAATTCCCGATCGAAAGAGGTGAAGGGGTCCAGAACGGCGACAGTGAGACTCGACCAAGTGGGGCCATCGGGAAACACAAAGGTTCAAGTGGATCCTGGCGTCTCCCGCATGGGTCAGTACCCTCAAGGCGGTCACACCGTCATCCCCTTCGTCTGGCCGACAGCGCGCGGCGGCCCTTGCGACGAAGACGTTTGTGGCCAGACCATGAGGCGCCGGCGGTCAACGCTTTTCCGATTCGTCTTGCCGACGACGCGCGGTGGCTCGTTCGACACAGGTGTGTCCCAGACTATGCGACGCCGGTAGACAGCGAGCTCTTCGTGTGCTGCCCTCTACACCGCCACAGTGGCTTCCTCCTTCCCCACCAAGTCTAAACTTTTGAGGGTGCGTGTCTCTGAGAGTGAAAGTGTGGCAACTTGAATGACATTAGAGTGATAAGGACATTCCCTCGACGACGAGCCCGCCCTTCACCTAGGGAACCTGGGGAACACGGACCCTTTAAAACTGTGTGTGCGGGCATTATCACTTCTTCTTCTCCGGAGTCTTTTCTACTACAAACAATGTAAATAAACCAAGTTTTCGTCCTTCAACTCCCAACTCCTTCGCTCAGCGGCACTTCTTCCTGAGGTGGAGCGGGCGTCGATGCGGCCGACGATCCGTCCAGCGACACCCGAGTTCCACCTCTAACAGCAGTAATATTTAGCTAACCATCGGCGACTTTGGCAGGAGCTAGTATTAAGGCATCACGCTAGCGACCTTCCCGTTCTTTTTCAGCGCGTCCTTAACGTGAAAGTTTGTCTGATTGAAGCCATCATGTTGCGAAACACGTGTTAATGATTTTCCAGCAATCGAGACAACTGTCATTTAGGGCGACACAGTCAGCATGCAGCCAACACTAAATATACGGGTTTACGGAGCTTTAAAAACTGGGATGAAAAGAAAAGCTGAACTTTTATTCTAACCCGCCGTAGTGGCCCAGTGCTGGACTACTGTACCCAGGAATGCGGTATCGAATCTTCGCCTCGGCAAGCGCTTTTCGATGGAGGTGAAGACCAAAGGGCTGTATACATATATACTGTGCAATGTCGGTGCACGTAAAATATCCCCCGGTGGCCGAAATTTCTGGCGCCCTCTACTAGGGCGTTTCTCGTATCTTGAGTCGCTTTGGGACGTTACATCTCATAAACCAATCAATTTATTTTCTTCTGTCTCAAAGCGCTGACGGTGCAGGAATGCGCAACGAATGTCATCCACTTCATAACTACACCCATCGCGTGGTGAATACGGCCACACTGTCCATCATCGACAGTGTTGGCACTGCACAATTAGAGCTTGCATGCCGTCCCCGTAAAAGGTGCGCAGTGAATCCATTAAACATTTCCTAAACATAACTCCAGGCACAGGCTCTACCTTTTCATGGATTCGTCTCGAGCGTATACGAAGTGCTCAGAGAAGTGAGCGTGAGTCCTACGAGCTATACACCAAAATAATCAGCGACTTATTAGGGACATTTCAAGCCTTCAATCTCAAGATTAACATTACAGTGGCGATTAAGTTGTTACATTCACGCGTAGATATTAAAGACAACAAATACGCCAACAGCGAGGCGCCAGCAGCCGCCCGTTAAAAAAAATATATATTAAGCAAAATTAAGCACAAATTAAGCACTTTTGAACATACGTAGACAAAGCAAAGCGCGCGACGCATCTGCGGCGAACATCAAGGACACCATAGCCGCGTCTAGACGACATGTATAGTGTCGAGGACATTTTGAAGGGGGAGGTCCCAGAACGCAAGCCAGATGGGCAGCGGTGGCGGTGGAGGGAAATGGTAGACAGGGGACTGGAAGGCTTGGTGGCATTGTGTCGGGTAATGTTGTATATTTGCGGAGATATGTACCGGTGCGAAATAAGTTTTCTAGGTGTGTGAAGAAGAAGAAGAAGAAGAAGCAGGTGTGCGATACAGGAGAAGCGAAGTAGCAGAAGACGAAGTAACGGCGCCGCCGGCTCTGCGCGCCATACGTACGTAGAAAAAGAAGCGGGTGGGGCAGGAGCCGCGTGCGCTAGGCGCGTTCAAGGCCCTATTTAACACACGCTGACCAAACTACGGAAGAGCCTAGTAAAGCTTTCACTTTTTTACAAACGGCTAGGGGCGCATTTTTCACCATTCTGGCTGTAATGTTCCACGTTCAAAGAAATCGCGAGGAAGCGAACCCGAAAAGCCCTGGAGCACCTCCGGTATGGAGGAGTGGAATGCGCCCAGTAACAAGCCTGACCCATTCCTCCTATGCCTGAGGAGTTATCGAGGCCCACGCAGACGTTATTCCGCCGCTTCGCAACCAAAACTGCTTTAACTTTTTCCTTAGGAGGAAAGTTATTCTAGAATAACTCCGAAGAAGGGATGTGCCCGTGACCAAAGGCACCGAAGCGGCGCCGACGGCGGCGGAGTGATCCTTTGTCTCCTACTGCGGCGCCCAAGCCCCCCCCCCCCCCCCCCCTCTCCTTTCGCGATGTAGACGGAGAGGAGCTGCTCTTTCAGACCTTAATCCTATTGGTAACCGCGGCGACGACCACGGGAACCTGATCTTTTGTTTAAAGGTTCGGAGGCGCGTCGCCGATCAGCATTGACCCTGCTCGCCGACTTCTCGAAGCAGGCGGGTGAACTTCTGAGAAGTAACGCCAGGGAAATGACCTCAGCCAACGGACGACTTCTCCGGCTACTTTACCTTAGTGAAGGGTTTCCACCGCCAGCATGCACAAAATTGTCATCGACATCGGAGAAGGTAGCCCTCGCCACTGAAAGATGTGAGAGGAGGCTCAAGCACCACCCTCGGCAGTGGGCTGCATCTCAAGTCCATGCCTGTGCCCCGCTGATTGGACTGTACAGATTAAACTTTGTTTCCCCAGCTAGGGAATTGGGGATAACCTACCATATTTAAACGGCAGATCGTCTCCACCGAAACTCCTTTTTCGTCAGATCATTTAAAAAGTTGTATAAAACACTTCTTCACTTCTACTCCCTGGCTGCTCCTGCTCCTTCTCCTTCTTCTCGGCTTCCGAGCCAGGACCCGGGAACATCGGCCCGGCGAGAGACATCTCAGGCGAACCAAGGGCGCCCCCAGCACGCAGCGAGGTCTAATGAGGTGAAGCACCGTGGTCACTGTCGTCATGTCACAGAAAAGAATTTCAACGTTTTTTTCACCTGCGCCAAAGCGTCCATGTCAAGGCACTACTAAAGGTAACTACGTTCTTAGTTATTTTTTCTACTTTGACTTCTATGCAAGACGACAGATTGAGACTTGTTCTCGCTACCCGGGGGCTGACAAGGTCAGCCAGAGCGCATACGTTTTTCTTGTGTTGCCCCCAGCATCACGCGGCGCATTTCGGTGCGCGTTCGTTTTCTCTGACCGAGTGAATTCTGCCTGGCAGCCCTTTGAATGCTTTCTGGCTATGGCCGTTCGAGTTGCAGCACGAAGGTAGCTGCTGCTGCTTCCAATCTTGCTCACGCGTGCATTTTCACAGCGAGTTTCCGTTGTCATGGGATGAGATATGTTTATGTCCGTGCATGATGAAAAACATGATTGTTCATTAGCTTTTAAAACCGCAGACATTTTTGTCTTTTATTGTAACAGTCAGCATCTAGATCAAAATTATCACATGAATGCGAAAATTGCGAGGACATCAATAACCAATTTAGACCGACCTGCTCATTGAAAACCCAGCCCACGCGGCGTTTTTCAACAAGCACACTCGGATAATGGGTAGTTCGAATTGTCGCATCGTGTCAGGGTTTCGTTTGTCCCTTTCTTTCTTTTTTAGCTACCTGTCCGTCCTGCTTGGTACCTGTAATATAATGCAAATATATATGCCAACTCACAGCTGTATACACCGCAACAATGTGCCATATATACTGTGCATGCGATTCCTTTATATGTTTATATCTATTTTATTTGGCAAATTATTCTACTGTCTATACCTTCATGTACAGTGCCGTTCAAAATTTTATATATCATCATCACAAACAGCCAAATTTTATTCTCCATGTAAATACTGATTTGTGATGTATTTATTCGTTATTTTATGTGCACTTTCCTTTGTTCTTAATCATGTGCATTGCCTGTTTCGGTCATTTGTCGGCCCCCATGTGATTGTCTAATCTGAATGTCTAATGTGTAATAAAACTTTTTCTAAACACACCTGTCTTCCTTTTTGCAACCTTTTTTTTAACCAAAGCAATACCCTTCTTTAATTTTGGGTGCAGAATAACTGTTGTCGCTGTGCAGGCAGTTAAAATCTACATTTAATGTATTGACTTTTTCCATTCTTCCTCTATTATTCTACCCATACGGTACTGTCGCGACCGAAGCGTGGCGATCATAGCTATGTTCTTGCCTAGATCGTCTGTCTTTCTGTGCTTAAACTTTACTATCTGGGATTGCGCAACATGTTTATGTGCCTTGTTTGACGCATCATATGCAGTGACATTGCTTAGCTGCATATATATATTGGGGACCTGTACGTATATTTAAATGTCATGTTGCGAGGTTTTGTGCATACATATAGTGAAGTTTGTTTCCAGTTGTAATTTTTTGCCCTTATCAAGTTGTATCATCTCATTTATAATATTCCATTATATCTTCGCATTTGTATGTACATATGTTTCGGAACTCTCCTGCTTTTTCTGTGCGCTCTCTGTTGCGACTATAATTTCACTTAAATTACCCACAGTATACGACCGGTGACAGGTGTTCCTGTGCAATAAATGGAAAAAAGGACAGCGTCATTGGCCGTTGGACGTGTACAAAAATGTAAACAAGCGTCGTGGATGACAGATTCAATAAAGCATTTCCCGTCAAAGTGTTCATTTCTTGGCCTTTACATTTTCATATCAGCGGTATGCACTGCTTTGCTGGTTTCGAACTGATATAGTTCTAGATTTCGTTTAATATTTTCTGTACTTATTCAACAGACAGAATCAGCGAATCACTGATGTCAGTTATTTCTGCCACAATGTTTGTCACATACACATATGTTCTTTTAAAATAAAGTTAATATTTTACATTTGTCTTGGCAGTGCGTACTGCGTGGCATTCAAGAATTCGTTTGCAGCACCTAATACACAATGGCTATTGGCTATTGGCTGGAACTAATCATATTTGATCTATCGACAAATCCTATATGGAGGAGGACGCGCTGCAGCGTGAGCCCCCCCCCCCCCGAACAAAATTTCTGGCTGCGCCACTGGTATCGCTAGTTCCCAACTCCTATGAGAGATTGGGCAGCCTTGATAGCGCATCCGCATTTCAATTCTTGATACCTTTTCGATGTCTAACCGTTATGTTATAACGCTGGAGTGCCAGCGCCCACCTAGCCAATTTCGCCCCGTGTGGAGTGCACGTCGTCAGGTATGACAGCGGATTGTGGTCAGAAACAACATTGACCTCAGCGTCAAAGAGCCAGTAGTCGAACTCCATCAGAGCCCAAATAATAGCAAACGCTTCGCGCTCTATGGTCGACCATCTCGCCTGGGTCGCATCGAAATGATGGCTTGCGAATGCTATAGGCCTCTCATCGCCATTTTCGGTCATCTGTGCCAAGCAAGCCTCGGCAGCCGTCGCTGATGCGTCAGTGAAAAGCCAATATGGCTCATGAGGTTCCGGAGTGCTCAGCGCCACTGCCCTGCAGAGCGAGTCCTTGAGCTGTTCTAACGCACGTTGCGCATCTCGCGGCCACGGGATTAAGTTTCGCACTCCTCGCTTTGTCAACGCCGTTAGCGGGCTAACTATTTCAGCATACCCAGATACATAATCCCTGTTATCCGCATAGTCCGAGCAAACTTCGCAGCTCTTTCTTTGTTCTAGGCTGCACTAGGCCTTCTATTGCGGATACTTTCTCGGGGTCGGGTGCGTGTGTCCGGTTTTTACAGTCTTGAAGCCATAGGTAGCGTAAGAGGGTTCTAGCACAGCTTTCGCCCTCGCTCTTGATCACGTTCTACGTGACGCTGGCGCTAACACAAGACGTTCCACGTCCGCCGCTATGGTTGAGGGTGGCGCTGGTGAACACTCTCCAGGTTCGTATACAGACAACATTAATACCCAAGAAAGTAGCAGGGGGGGGGGGGGGGGGGGGGCAGCGGCCGATGTAGCTCAGTTGGAAGAGCACCGGACGCGATATTCGGAGGTCGTGGGTTCGGTTCCCACCATCGGCAGGTTGTCTTTTTCTTCTACTTTGCGTTTAATTATCTTTCCCCTGAAAAGATTACATTACTAGTTTATGTGATTATCGAAGTAAAGATTAAAAAAAAAAGACAAAGTACAATCCCCAACAATCCCCAATGCTTTCCTTGGCCTTGCCGACAGTTAGCTTCTTTCTTTCATATATATAATATAGACATGGTTTGCTCGTTACTAATGAGCCAGAGATAAGTTCAAACAGGATGTCACATAACTTTCCCGATTGCCTTTTTTATTCCAACAGTTTCGGTCGGTGGACCGTCCTTCTTCAAGGTAGAATTGAGTATGGAGAATAAGTCCGCACATTACGCCACTGTTAAGAGAGGGAGGAGGAATTCTCGGTCTCTGTCTTTGGAGAAATAAACATCACTGAATAGATAAAAAGGGCGAAAAGCTCCCGTTGATTGATGGCTGGTAATGCAACAAAGACGGGGAGAGAAAGAGAAAGTGAAAAAAAAGAGGGGGTGGGAGAGGGGCGAGAAGAGAAATTGGAGAGCCGACGAATGTTACATGCCCGAAATGCTTCCACGAAGAAGACACTAAAAGCAAGGCAAGTCTCCCTCGAAGGAAGCCTGAAATTGAGAAAAGGTTCAGAATAACATTTAAAAAAAAAAGACAAAAAAGACTAAAAATGAGACTACGCGAGCATGTATACCAGGACGGCCCGCTCCCCAGCGGTGCAGGTGTTCAAAAAAATGTTGGGATAAGTGTTCTAGATATATATATATATATATATATATATATATCTAGAACCCTTATCCCAACACTTATATATATATATATATATATATATATATATATATATATATATATATATATATATATATATATATATATATATATATATATATATATGTAGATTTCTTCTGAAAAACAACAGGCTATTGAAACGCCGCAGTGTGCCCTGCTAAAGCAGAATGCGATGTAGCGTCTGCCCCGCCTCAAAATGTCCGCCGTGCAGAAAAATAGCCCTAGCTATGCAAAAATGGCGAGAATAGTAAAAGCGCGATGTTTCTTTGCAACACTGTTACTCTGAAGCCAGACGGCTTCTAATCAAATGTGTGACATGGTGGTGGCATTATCTGGGCCGACAGAATCAAAATATGAGATCTTGTACAGAGCAATACTTAGCTTGCCATCGACGACTCTACGTGAGCTAGGAGTGAGGTATGGCGCTAGCAACCTTCATATTTGCCTTCTACGTGCCTTCTACATGAAATGTTCTTTGGTTGAAGTCATCGTGTGGCCAAACGCGTGCGTATCATTTCATATTATGGTTGATCCAGTGGTCTACAGCACTACACTGCAGGGCGATAGAATCAGCATGCAGCGTACCCTAAATATACGAGTATCCGGAATTTTAAAAATATGGAAGTAAACGAAAAGCTGAATTTGTGTACTGCCTCGAAGCGCGAGAAGTTCCAGCAAGTGCAGAGGACGTCATTCACTTCAAAACTGCACCCTTCTACGCCGCAAACAGGTATGATTGCTTTTTCACGGTTTGCATGTCCCTGAAGTTTAATGTATGCACCTGCGGTTGCAGCACGTTTTCCTGCTTCCTTAATGCTGTTATCATGTCCCACATGGAGCACCCGCTTGCCATGCGTGTTAGATACCGCGATCCCGCATCACATATGAACCAAACCGTCCCATGTAAATATATATATTTCGCAGCCAAACACGGCAGTTGGAGCTACCCCAATAGAAACTGTATTTGCAGCTCCGATGTGTGCACGTAAGCAGTCTTGCGCAGGAAATTATTTTCACGCCGGGGACAAGATAATCTACATTTGATGAGCATTTTTCCGTCTTCAGATTAATATCAATTTCCGGCCTGCCAGAGTGGTCTCCTGAGACGATGGTTTGATTTATGGAGTTTAACGTTCCAAAATGAATCAGGTATGAAAAATGTCTTGCTCGAGGGCTCCTGAAATTTAGACCTAGTGGTGGTCCTAACTGGAGGCGGGGGGGGGGGGGGGGGGCAGAGGTGAAGGGGACGCCTGCCCCCCCTCCGAAAAAAGCTTTTTCATATCATTCCGAACATCACTTTTCGTTCTTTCAAAGAGAATGTAGAAAGCATTTCCCACCGGTCATTTTTGAAAGCAATGTAAACAATGACCTCTGAAGCAGCTAACTCGGCCGACTGCTATTCCGGTATTTTGTAACATGTTCTGGTTCTGGATGACTGTAGAATACGGTGGACTGTCGAGGAATACCTTTCCCCGGTCGTCCTCTCATGTCGGTGATCCTGAAGGGCCAATGTCTCAAAGTCCGTGCCTGCCTTAATCTTTCATTGACTTCTGCGGCTGAACGGATCCAGGCGCAGCGTAGCCAATTGCGGCCTCCTTCGTGGATGCGTACCGATCGCGACGCGAGAGTGTCGCAAAGGCCATTCCGCCTCCTCCTCACATGGGCGCCGGGTCGGGAGCAACTACCACTTCAGGGAACGGAGTACTCTGGGTTGAAAGTAAAGGGGGACTTTCTCTCGCGTTTCCTTTTTATTTTTTCTGCTTTTCAACGGTTTTTTTTTCCCTGCTGCCTTGAGCTCTTTGTGTACACTGAGGAGACGGCGGTGACAAAAACGCGAGTCGGGCAGTTGGTCTGGAAAAATTCGCGCGGATAAACGTGCCTATGGTCAGCCATGACAATTGTTGACAAGTGAGCCTCACGCGGGGAGAAAGAGGGCCTAAGACGGCCCAACGACGCTTGGAAGATCGCCATGATCCGCGGCACCATATCAGCCCCGCAGTGAGCATGCACAACCCGACGCTCCCTGCGAGTTGACCTTAACCTGATGAAGCTAAGCCACCATTTTCGCCACAGATTTGAGCTATTCCATTTGTCCCGTCGTTCTGTCTCCGTTTCTCGCCTTGTTTTTTCTAGCTGTATTCTTTTCTGTTCGTAACATTATTCTACAGTCCTCTTCTAAGTGTCTTTGTTGCATATTCGAGTTTGTGACCTCGCACTTGTGTTTAACACTATTTTAGGCAAAACCCTTTCTTGGCTCATGGGTGATGTCGACAGAAATGTTCTAAGGAAATGTCCTCACGAATCAAGGAAACAAAATCTGCCTCCAACGGAAATCTATCCACTATCCCTCCGATCTCCAGCCGAACGCGCAAGCCACTTTATTACCCGCCGTCGACACACAATATTGCACAAAGAGAAACACAAATCCCATCATGAAGAGCAAATGACTATGTACAGCCTTCCAAATTTTTTAACTGGCGTGCGTAGATTGCCGAATTTGCTGAAAATCCAAGTATACACATGCTAACCTTCAGGCAAGTTATATCTGCCCTAAGGCGCACGAGAACAGAAAAGGCGGCCGTCAACCCCAAGCAGTTGGGACAGGTTCATCCCTGATGCAGTGCTCGCATTCCGAAGCCCAAACGAAAATGGCAGAAACCTTTTAAAGCTTTTGTATGTTTACATGTTAACAATGCCGTACTTGCATTACCTACGAACGCTTGCTGATGAAAAAAAGACAGGTTGGTCTGCCGAAAATCGATAAGTTGACGCCTTTCCACATCTGTGTTCTCTCCCATATCTCGTTCATCTGCCTTTTCCAATATTTCTGATTTTGGCTGCAACCACCCACTTCGACGCCTAAGTATTTGGTCGGGGTCTTTGCACACGTCACATTGACAAAGCGGTCAGGCTTCGATGGTAGCCATCCATGCCAGAGCCCAAGGCGCTTCGCCCAGTTCATCCCGCTACCGGTAAGATGACAGAAGTCGCGGGAACAATAGATAGGCTCAATAATGCGGCCCCATTCAACCGTAAAGTATTCAGAGCTCCATCTGGCTCACTAAAGTGCTTCAAGGCGGAAGCCTTCCCCGCCGCCCTGCTTAGGCATTGACAGCGAGACTGTTTGTGATTGACTAGAATTGTGACGGATACTGCGCCTTTTCGTTGCTGTCAACCGATTTTAAACGCCGCTGATGCCTACTCTGCTGCGCCTATTTCTATACATGCTCTGTGGTGCGGCGTTCGAGGAAGCGCCAAATGAAAGGCGCCGCACGGACTCCTGGATGGAACGCCCGACGGGGCCAGCTTCGTATATGCATGAATCTCCTGGTGACGTCGTCAACAGTCATGTCGTCATGACCAGATGTGATGTCATTATCACTTCCGGGTATTAGACATGACCGAATGTGACGTCATCATGACGTTACATCCGGTCATGACGTTGCGGTCGATGACGTCACCATGTTACGGCTATGGACATCTCAAAACGTCTAATCATTACTATTGGTTAGTGATAGCTAACCATGACTTGCTCTTTCTGAGTGCTAGTTAATGTCTGGTTAGTGTCAGTTAAACACCCCTTAACTAGTAAGTGATGGTTATTGATAGTTACGATGACCTGCAAATCATGGGGAATTCCTTGGGCATCTGCTTAACTATTTTATTATTAGTCGTAAATTATAATGAAATTATCTACATAAGGCCCACGTCAAGTTCCGATATCATCCAATTGCTATTAATTAAGTATCGATTGAATGGTGATTGGCATATGCCCCTATAAGGCATGCACCCGAAACATGGACACAATTGCTAACGACAGTTTGAGGCAATAAAGGCTTTCGCCTTATAAAAGCAACATCGTCTGCGTAAGCCTGTAGCTTCACCTTGGCTGCCTGTAACTTAAACCCATTATTATTTTCACTTTTCATTACTATCTTGCAATTTAATTACAAAACGAAAGAGGGCTGAGGAAACAGCCCTGTCGCACCGATCGCTGAATGCTAATGGGTGCCCCAGACTTTTGTTCACAATCAGTCTTGTCGTACAGTTTTGATATGCCAGAGCCGCGTCCTCGCAGATAACGGAAATGGCATTCACCTAATCCCAGAATGGAAAACAAAATTTCTTCAGCGACACAGTCAAATGCCTTTTCGAAGTCAATCTGGAGCATGGCCACTCGACCATCCCACTCCCCCCCCTCCCCCCAATCCAATCCAAAGTCTCATTCCTGACAATGTTGGAAAGTAAATTCAAAAATAAAACGGAATGAGAAAGAGCTTGCACCTGCGGAGCATCAACTGGCTTAAGCCAATCAAAATAAAATGAATTGGGCCCAGTCGGCCAAAAATTTTAATTTGGTGGAAAAAAGCCAATTGAAAAAATAAATGTGGGCACGGTAACACATCTGTGTCCGAAGTGTTCAGCGAGCACAGAGGGTGGGCAATCCTCGCAGAGCTGGTTTATTTTCAGTTTTTCTTTTTTTTAATCTTCAAAAGAAGTGCCCGAAGAAGTGAGACACTACACAAAAAAAAAATAAAAATTAAAAGAAATAAGAAAATTAATAATAAAAGAATGAAGGAAAAATAAATAAATAAATAAAATAGCACAGTTTTATCTACAACATGAGAATGTAAAATAAATAAAATAAAGGTAATAAATAAATGAATGAATGAAAAAGAAAGTGGAATATCTTTTGCGATGCAGGTGTGGGCTGGGGTTGTGGAGTCCAATCTGTAATAAAGAAAAAAGGCAAAAAAGACAGAGCAAGACGTACAAGACAGTACAATCGATATAATACGTACATATTATATGGGATGAAAAGGAAAACGAAATACTAGTACTAATATATATATAAATACATTATCTGCTCTGTACAAAATATGTACAATATTTACAATAAGTAAAAGAAGTGGTAAAAATTAATAAGTAGAAGAAGAGGTAAATAAATAATAATAAAGCAATTACTTATAACAGCAGTGATATAAGTAATACATATGGCTAAAACAAAAAGGAAAAGAAAAAGAAAGAGAAAGTGAAAGAATAATAGAATAATGAAAAAAAACAACAACAAATAACTTAACATAGTAACCTCTGCACTTCTCCATTCCGGAGAAGGGTGACATAAATGTCTACCTCATATGGCCTGAATGGCCCTCCCCGGAAAAGGAAAAAGTGTTCTTGTACGTGTTCTTGTACGTGTTCTTGTACGTGTGTACTCAGGTAGGTTTGAACTGACGAGTGAAACAATGGGCATCAATAATGCGCAACATCTTTTGTTATCAAGCCAACGTCTCCAGTTGGCCGTTGGTTGGTCATTCGGCAGAATAACGGGTAGTTGTGAAACCAAATGCGATGTCATTGGATGTAAGGTAATGAGAGACGTCTCCGTCTGCATAACCGCATGGGCAGGCTGCCGAGGCAGCAAGTCCAAATCGGTTAAAGTACGCCGGGAAACGACCGTGTCCCGTTAGCAATGTAACCAACGGTTTTGCCGGAGGGAAACTTTGGGGTATGTTAAATACGTTTGATATCCAATTATAAATAAAGTATTCTGATTGTTGTCCCGCCACCAGACCTGCCATTTCGCTTTAAGTGATCGTTTGAAAGACGTGCGTACGGAATTTTTGGATATAGCAGAATATCGAATTCGAATTGATTTGTATGCTTTGGACGCAATTATGTCCGCTATTTCATTCCCTTCGATGCCCGAATGGGCTGGGACATGAAATAGGTTTATTGTGACAATAGTGGCGACCGTTTTTAGAAGTTGCTTAATAGTATTAATTTGTGGGTCTGATGTGGAATAATTTGAAAGGGCTTTGAGGAGCGAAAGAGAGTCTATGTAGATGTGGTCAGGTGTTCGTCCGTTCTGATGTTTCACAAACCTCAATGCCTCTTCAAATGCTATTTTTTCGGCGCAATACGCGCTGTTTGCCAATTCGACCCTAAACCGGCCTACTGACAAAATTCGGCCGGTTTGTGTAATTGCTACGAATGCAGCACCTGCAGCCGTGGAAGTATATGAACCATCCGTGAAGACATGGAGCGCCGGCAGCGACGCCTTCGCCGCCGCCGCAACCATGTCCAAACGGACATGTCCAAAAGAAACTACTTCCGACGGATGTTGAAGGGCCTCATCAAAAGGGGAAACTATCTCCGAGGCAAGATACGAATTTTGGCCGAATGTCGTATCCAATCGTAGTATGAATAGTCTAAACTCCGCGTTTA
The DNA here is from genome assembly GCF_055883805.1 of Amblyomma maculatum. NCBI lineage: Eukaryota > Metazoa > Arthropoda > Arachnida > Ixodida > Ixodidae > Amblyomma > Amblyomma maculatum. The sequence goes on from NC_139344.1 coordinate 124,915,919, forward strand.
ACCTATCAAGGTCAAACTGCAACGGAGCCGCATGCATTAAAATTTGAAGAGCCCTCGTGCTTGTTGTGGAGTAAGCTCCAGCCAACGCCATTAGCGGAGCCCGCTGCACAGTTATCAGTCTTGCACGGAGTCCCGAGTGGGGACACTCAGTCCACCACACAGGAGAGGCATAAGTTAGAGTTGGCAGAATGACCTGATGGTATAGCCTTCTGAGCTGTTCCGGTGCCAACGTGCCACTCATGCGCAAAAGGGTTCCGAGACGCGCAGCAAGCATCTCAGCACGCTCCTTGAGATATTCACCATGAGCTATGAACGACAGGGTGTGGTCTATGAAGACTCCGAGCACGCGGACAGACTGTCTGAACTTCAGACAGACGCCATCCAGGCGAACGGTTGGTGGCGTGCGCCCCATGCCCCCTCTCGGAGGCGAAAACAGGACGCACTCCGGCTTCTGAGCGCAGATGGTTACCCTGGCTGTCGCCGCCCATGTCGTCACTCGTCTGAGTGCATCCTCTGCCAAAGCCTGTAGAACCCTTCTGCCCGAGCCAGGCACAAGAACGACAACGTCGTCTGCATAAGCCTGGAGCGACACGCCCTCTGGCATCGGCTGCTCTAGCAAGCCACGCACCACTATATTCCAGAGGAGCGGTGACAGTGGAGAGCCCTGTGGGCTGCCCAAGGTGGGACGTGCAACCGCGTCTCCCGCTCTGGAGCGGTACACCACCTCGCTGTCTGATAGAAATGACCGCAGCAGTGCACAGAGGTTTCTCGGGCATCCCCATTGTCCGAGCGACGCAAGGACTAGGGGATGCCAGACACTGTCGAAAGCTCCTCGGAAGTCTATAGATATTAGTAGTGCGTGCAGTCCTTCTGCTCTTATTTCTTTAATTTTGGTTATCAGAGAGTGGAGAGCATGAACTGCTCCTCTCTGTTTGGTGAAGCCGAATTGATTGACGTGAAGAAGATTCTGTCTTGCTAAGAAGTGATATAGCCGCCCATACAAGAGACGCTAAAACACTTTGCCCAATGTTGAGTTCATCATTATGGGTCGATACGAAGATGTATTATCTGACGGTCTGCCTGGCTTGGGGAGAAAAATTATCCTTCCTTTTCTCCATACCATCGGGAAATGCCCCAAACGCAAGGCGGAAGAAAATATGAAAATAAGAAAGTTTGGTTTTAATTTCCATAATTCTTGGACTAATATAGGGGTAATTCCATCCAGTCCCGAAGCTGTTCCCCGTTTCACTCTGGAGACAGCAAGGTGGATCTCACCATAAGTGAAAGGAACATCCTCAGGACCTCCCAATGTGGGATTCATCGCCTGAGCTCGAATCTCCGAATGTAACGGGGTGTCAATTTGACTATCGTCTTAAGCTACCTGGTTGTCTAATAGAAGTTGGGCCGTTTCCAATGTGGATGTTGTTAATGTGCCATCCTCCCTCTTTAGTGGAGGGAGAATGACAGGCGCCTGTAATTTGGAAAATGCAAATTTGAATGTGTGTCCAAAAATGTTAGATTTTAGGGAATCTTTAGCAATATTCCTCATTTCGGAGTTTCGAGCTTCTGCGATGTTGTTTCTGTACATTCGTAAGGCTTCGTAATAGTCTTTTCCGAATTATTGCCGTAATAAATGATCTTTTGTTCTTTGATATCGCCTGCGGAGAGCCTTAACCTTAGATTTTTCAATTGCCAAATCGTCCGTCCACCAATTATTACAATTAGCGGCTTTCGAATTCGGACGAAGCGGCCGGGATGATAAATTCTTTCGCCTTAGACGTTCAAAAATTGTATAAAATTTCTCTACAACCAATTCCAATGCCTCCGGCGAAGCCAGGTGCGCACCAACTACCGCATCAAAAAATCGTAATTTTGATATGATGTTGAGTATTCTTGTTGTTCCTAGGTGAGTTAATCTGGGCTCTGTGTTTCGGGTCAGGTTTCCAAATGTGACTATTATAGGTTTATGCTCTGAAAGTGTAATGGTGTCGGATACGTGCCATGATGGTTCCAAAGACATTAACTGTGATGAAACCATGGTCACGCCGATCCAACTGTCTGTGTACGGGTTTGTGTATGTTGGAGGAGATGCAGGATCATTTATTATTATCAAACTTAATGACATTGCAAATTGCAATAGTTCTCCACCGCGCGTGTCGGACTGATGTGGTCCCCACACGACATGTTTAGCATTAAAGTCACCCCCAATTATGACCTGCACGTCCTCCGTGAGTGTTATTGCATGTATTATATCATGTAATGTAGGTGACATTGGAACATGTGGCGGTGCGTAGGCGCTGACTAATAAAAATGATGCGGTAGTTGATGAACACACAACAGCTACCACTCTTGCGGTTATTAAAACGGGAGACATATCGAATCTCGTGTTAGTTGCGATTATGGCACAGCGTGGCTTTGATGTATATGCAAAAACTATCCAATTTGGAGGAATTCCTGCGATTTTATCACCAATTATGTAAGGGTCTGATACTAATGTAAAATCATTATTGGCATTTGTAATACTTTCTACTAATACCGGGATCGCATTCTTAAAATGATCTAAATTTACCTGTATAAATGAAAAGGATATATTAGTTGTCATTTAAATTATTGACTTGAAATATGTTCTGATAATTTGTAAAAAAAAAAATGTGAGCCCTTGGATTAAAAATTCTAAAATTCCTCCAAAATGTATAGTAGGACCATATATAGTGGTAACAAAGAATAAGAAAGGAAAAGAGAAAAAGAAACAAGAGTAAAAGAAAAGAGAAAGAAGAAAATAAAAAAAAAAACGGTAATAGAGCGAAGAAAAGAAAGAAAGAAACAATTACCACTATATTTGGTTTATGTGTGTTCGCATAACAAACAAGCTTGTGTAGTATCATTTGACATGACTGAAAGAAGTCCCCAACAGGCGATTTTAATTCTTCCATGATACACTCTTTCCCAGCTGCCCTACCCAGTGATCCATAAATAAAAGAGGCCGTCAAATGTGACGCGCCAAACCTAATTGAAATATAAATGAAATGTGAAAAGCTGTGCCCGTGGGAACGCCCACAGCCATGCCAAAGACATGTAGACTTCCATTATTAGTAACCGTTAACAGCCACGCTGTGCTTTCAGATTTATATATGTGATGGTGGTAAAAAGAAGCACACAACTTTAGAGTAACAGAAAGGCGCGGCGGGGAAACTGAGGGGAGCCAATTTTCAAGGATATATGTTTTAACAGGAGAGGAAGAGAATCCAAAAGCACCAATGTACATTATATTACTGAAAAGTGCAGTAAGAATCGTAATGCAATATTGAATTATCGAAAAGAACATTAAGAAAAGAGTGGTGCTTTTAAGATATGATTTGGCAGAAGAGAAATGAGTGAGAAAAGTTTTGGACGAGCTTGCACAGATAAGTGCAGAGAACTCGTCGGTTAGGAAGGAAAAAGAAAAGGAAATGGCTCCCCCGTCTGCCCCCCGTTTAAAGTCCAGATTTTGTGTGACCATAATCCGTCCTGGATTTTAGGCGCACAAGACGTGCGGCCAGGATTGGGCAGTCTAGGGAACCGGCTCTGTGCGGTCGCCCCTCTCTTCCGGCCCTACGGCACACTCGACACACTGCACACGCTACGGCGGACTCATTCTCGCGCACGGTGCAGTCTGCGTCTGATCCAGCACACCTTGTGCATGCCGCATGCACCGCATTTGTACTTAAGCGGCAATTGCGCCGAGAATGGCCGTATCTCGCACAGAAGGTGCACATAGGTACATGCAGGTCCTCTGCAACTATCGCCGATGACCAACCAACTGTTAGCCTGCTCTTCGCAATCACGCGTGAAAATGCGTCTGGCGCCATAGATAGTATGTGCATTTTCGTTCCATCTCGCGCCTTGAACGTGTATCGCCGCGTTGTGGTCTGCGGATCTAGGTTTATGCCAGGATGTTTTGCATTGATGTTATCTATGACGTTGGCGTCCAATACATCTGGGGCTGCGCCCCATATTCTAATATGGGTACGGCGGCGATCCACAACGCGGACCTGTAGCACGTTTCGAGTGACCTCGTTGTCTTGGACTGCTTGGCGCAGATTTGTGACTGTGTCCCTATCTCTTGCCAGTACGGTAACACCATTAGGTGTAGGCCGCAGCGTAACCGGCCCGATACCGGCTTCTTCTGGATTTATATTTGCCTTAAGGGTCTGGATTAGTTGTGCCGGCGTCGCGGAATCCGGCGTGGTAGATGTTAGAAAGGCAACATGGTTCACTTGCCGCTGTTCCGATGGTTGAGGCTGCGGCCGCTGCTGAGCTGCGACCGGGGCGTCGCTGCTGCCGGTCGAGCCCCGTAGGATCTCCGCAAAGGTAGGCTGATGGCTTGGAGGCGGCGCAGCCCTGAGGCGAACCTCCGCTGATTCCGCCCGCGCCTTGGCCGCAGCAGAGTCGCGCTTCTCAGCATACCACATGGAACGCAGGATGTCCGCGCGGCCTCGGGCTTCAGAGGCCAGCGCCTGGTAGTGAGCGCAGCAGTCGATCATTTTCCCGAAGAGGTTCATCAGGAAGATGCGCGCCTGAACACTGATTTTGTGATCAGGCGCGTTGAGGAAATTGACCAAGGTCTCGTGATGTTTAGTGACCTCGGCAAACGGCATCATTTCAAGTTCAAGATCTCTTGCGTGACCGAACCCACTGCAGGCGTGTCAGTTGGAGCCTGGGACTCCATGCCGGAACTGGGAACCTCGAGGCCGCAGGCGACCGTAGCGAAGTGCCGGAATGCAAATTCTGCGTGGTCTGAAGCGATGTAGCTTCGCCGTGCTCCGTGATCGGGGACCTGGTCGATGGTGTCCGGTAGGCACTTGAAGGCTCCGCGACCAAAGTGTCGTCCGGTGAATCGCGCCGCGGCGTCAACGCACGCGAAGTCGGTCCCGAGGTCGAGCCCGCAGGAGGCGAGGCGGATCCCTCTATGCCCGCGGCCGCGGGGGACCGCTTACCCGGCCACCACAGGGCGCGGCTGGTGCTAGGCCTCGCTAGTGGTAGGCGAGGCTCGCAGAGTCAAAGTCCGCGGACCGCAGGAAGCGGCCGAAAAACGGGGAGCGACCCGCAGAGGCCGCCCCCGACGAGCGGTCGCGTCCGCGGTTCCGATAAGGTAGCGCCCACCTGGTGGAACAGGACCCGCTGGCAGCCCGCTGCAGGGCTGACACAACCGTGGCGATGATGTTGTTGTGCCGCCGGCAAAGTCCGTGGGTTGAAAAAGCGGCCAAAAACCGCTAGCGGACCTCGCGGTCCGCCCGCGGAGGCCGCCAGAACTCCTGGAGATGAAAACGGGAGGCTCCGAGGCCGCCCGGAAGCCCTGGAAGGCCCAGGAAAGCTCACTGAAAGAGGAAGAGGATCGAACAATAGCGCGAGCTCAGGGAGCTCCCAGTTCATCCCGCTACCGGTAAGATGACAGAAGTCGCGGGAACAATAGATAGGCTCAGTCATGCGGCCCTATTCAACTGTAAAGTATTCAGAGCTCCATCTGGCTCACTAAAGTGCTTCAAGGCGGAAGCCTTCCCCACCGCCCTGCTTAGGCATTGACAGCGAGACTGTTTGTGATTGACTAGAATTGTGACGGATACTGCGCCTTTTCGTTGCTGTCAACCGATTTTAAACACCGCTGATGCCTACTCTGCTGCGCCTATTTCTATACATGCTCTGTGGTGCGGCGTTCGAGGAAGCGCCAAATTAAAGGCGCCGCACGGACTCCTGGATGGAACGCCCGACGGGGCCAGCTTCGTATATGCATGAATCTCCTGGTGACGTCGTCAACAGTCATGTCGTCATGACCAGATGTGATGTCATTATCACTTCCGGGTATTAGACATGACCGAATGTGACGTCATCATGACGTTACATCCGGTCATGACGTTGCGGTCGATGACGTCACCATGCTACGGCTATGGACATCTCAAAACGTCTAATCATTACTATTGGTCAGTGATAGTTAACCATGACTTGCTCTTTCTGAATGCTAGTTAATGTCTGGTTAGTGTCAGTTAAACACCCCTTAACTAGTAAGTGATGGTTATTGATAGTTACGATGACCTGCAAATCATGGGGAATTCCTTGGGCATCTGCTTAACTATTTTATTATTAGTCGTAAATTATAATGAAATTATCTACATAAGGCCCACGTCAAGTTCCGATATCATCCAATTGCTATTAATTAAGTATCGATTCAATGGTTATTGGCATATGCCCCTATAAGGCATGCACCCGAAACATGGACACAATTGCTAACGACAGTTTGAGGCAATAAAGGCTTTCGCCTTATAAAAACAACATCGTCTGCGTTAGCCTGTAGCTTCACCTTGGCTGCCTGTAACTTAAACCGATTATTATTTTCACTTTTCATTATTATCTTGCAATTTAATTACAAAACGAAAGAGGGCTGAGGAAACAGCCCTGTCGCACCGATCGCTGAATGCTAATGGGTGCCTCAGACTTTTGTTCACAATCAGTCTTGTCGTAAAGTTTTGATACGCCAGAGCCGCGTCCTTGCAGATAACTGAAATGGCATTCACCTAATCCCAGAATGGAAAACAAAATTTCTTCAGCGACACAGTCAAATGCCTTTTCGAAGTCATCTGGAGCATGGCCACTCGACCATCCCAGTCCCCCCCCTCCCCCCCCCCCCATCACAACGTTCAAGAACACTTCGCAACTTATGAATGTTGGAAACAATCGACGTCCCTTGTATACCGGACGTCTGGTAGGGACCAGCTATGTTTTTAATCACGGTGTGCAGCCCCTAGCCAATACCTTCTTAAAAATGTTCTATTCAACGTTTGCAAACTTCATGGGTCTGTATGCTGTAACCATTTTCTGGAGGTGATATCGCGCCTGGAGAACGAAGTAAAAGAGTGATTAGAGCTGGACATAAATGAGACAGATGTCGAGATTGCAACAGACAGCATAAACCCTGGTAAATCACCGGAACAAGATCGGTTCAGCTCAAAAAAAAATTTATTACAAACAAGTTGATCTTGAAATTGCCCCTATTTCTAACGTGACGTTCAATGAAGCGTAGAATATCAGTTCACTGCCTGAAATTAAGAACAATGATAATGATGACAGTAGCGCTGATAATAACGCTACCGATAGTGATAATCATAATAATGGTAGTAGCGATGGCAATGATGGTGAATTTAACTGATTATGACGATAGCAGCAATAATGATGGTTATGAATGATGATTATGATAGTAGATATGACATTGACAATGCAGTCAGTGAAAGCGGTCCTATAAATTGGCGTTCGCCATTTCCGCTCTTAAAGCGACGTAAGCGCACTCCTGAGATTTTTTTTGCTTGGTAACTTTCCCTGCTGGTATGTGCGGGAGTAAATTGTGCAGTGCTGCCTCATGCCTCCGGCCAATGGCGAATGAGGCGAGGCCGCTATTGCCGATCAACAGATAAATCCTGTTCTTTCACTAGAAGAAGGGGGGAGGGGGTTGGGTGTTGCCCCGCCTACTCCGACCGATGGTGACAGCCACGGTGGGTGAGGTTGGTTCACATAATTATAATTTAGGCACCAACCAGCAAGGTTGGTTCACATAATTATAATTTAGGCTCCAACCTGCAATCAAGCTGCCCATGACATCTTGATAGCCAGATAGACACGAAGCGCTACTCGGCAGCTCGAACGATATCTTCATGACGGCAGCAATGGAAAAAAATGGTTTATTATAAAGGACTGACCCACAGAATACCAAAATAAAAGTGAGTGAGAAACAATAGAAAGGTCAAGTTGTGGTATTTATTTCAGCAAAGCCTCACTGACAAGTCATCCACCCACCTCTTAAAGAGAAAATGAAGAAAGCTTAGGGCCCCGCCGGGGTGGTGCAGTGGTAAGACGCCCGACTACTGTGCCGGAGTTCCCGGGCTCGAACCCGACAGCGGCGGCTGCGTTTCGATGGAGGCGAAACGAAGTGGCATCCGTGTGCTGTGCGATGTCAGCGCACGTTAAAGATCCCCAGGTGGTCGAAATTACTGCGTAGCCCTCCACTACAGCTCCTCTTTCTCTCTTTCCACTTTCATTCCCACCCTCCTCCCTTCCCTTACGGCCCGGTTCGGGTGTCCACAGAGCAAGTGTTACAGTTACTGCGCCTTTCCCTTCCTGTGAACCAATTATAAATATATAAGAAAGCTTAGGAGCTTGTTGCTTCTTTTCTTGAAGGAAGGAAGCAACAAATCCCGCGGGCAGCGCGCTTACTTGACCACTGTAACGTTTCCACGTCCAATTCTGCTAGCTTTGCTAAGAGTGAGTTATATCTGCCTTCCTGTTAGCGAACGATATGAACAATCTGGGCTAAACCCTTCATATTGAGTAGCGCCTTCCCCTGCTGCGTGAAACGTTGATATTACCATAGGCGAATTTGTGATCTCCGAGAGGCATTTTACTGGACAAAAAAAAAAAATGTGTTGCTTTTAGTTTCTTTGGAAAAAAAATCTGCATGAAGAAGCATAATTGTTTCTTTTAGTACTGCAAGCCCCATGCTGCGTATATTCCTCCAGATGCTCTTGTCACGCTTTCCTCGGGCCGGAGGGCTGATTTTGTTTTGTGAAAGGAGCGCGTCCGCGAAAGTAGTAGACTTTTGAATGTTAATTTTTCGAAGCATAAACTATGTTACGAAAATATTTCAACATTGTTTACGTCACTTGCAGTCAGTAGGAATTACGCGACTGGTGCTATACCTCAAGTGATATCATTGTAAGATGAATATAAAATGATTATATACCAATGTTGCTCTCGTAGCAGCTCATATACAAATGCGAGTTGTAGTGAAACATCTTTGCCGTTCACCGTTTAGTTTTCAACAAAAAGGCACACGCAAATAATTGTACAGAAAAGTAATTAAATAAATGGTCGTTTCTATTTCCTTGTTGGTATAAGGAAGTCCGTTATCCCCTTTCATTCAGCCAACATGGATTTCCTATTGACCATTAACGTCCCGTGTTGTACTGTCGGGAAGGGAGATTTCTCTTACATATGTTTGCAGCTAATGTTTCTTTTTTGAGGTCGTTGCTCTTTCTTGGTATTTTTTTTTTTTTGCTTTTGTTTTTTCTCGCCACTGTTGATACTGAATGTTAAAAAAAAATGTCGCAATTTCTAGTAGGCTCTTCTCATGCGTGCCTTGTGTGTCTCATTTTTGTCCTGCAGTACCCATCATAAACTAATGTCAACATGTAAAACATTTAGCTTTCCTGCCGCTATAAGCACGCTTGCACCTACCTCCACACTGGGTATAAAGAGAGGCACCAAGCAGTCAATGTGCTTGCAAATGGTTGATTTGGCTATGACTTTCGGATGCAGAGAGTAAGGTCGCAGGGTCGAATCTCGGCTGCTGCCTATTTGGATGGAGACAAGCAAAAACAAGCGCGTGTGCTGTGAGATATCAGTGCGCGTTAAAGAAGCCCTGGTGGTCGAAGGATGTCCACAGTCGTCCACTACGGTGTCTCTCCTAGCCCCTGTGCAGCCTTTGCAAGTGTCACATACCACACTATAATACCATGTCATCGCCCAATAAAGACCATATCAATCATCGAGCAGTAAAAAGATGGTATTAAAAATCATGCTTTTCGCTTTTAAAGGATTTTCACCTAGTTCCGTCGAATGAAACTACATTTACGGCGCGTAAATAGTGCTTAAGAAAGAGGGTGAAGCGTCAGTTTTGAAGAAGACATAAAGATGCCCAAAGCATGCAGTTTAGACACCGCCCCGCATTTGCGCAAGTGTGCATTGATGCTGCCCAAAACAGGTGGCTCGTCGATATAACGTTCTGCAAATCAAGTGGCGGCTCTGCTGGGCGTTGAGGGGAAGAGCAAAGCGTGCCTATTTTAATAACAATCAGCCATAGTTTATGCGATGAGCAGCCCTCCCTAGATATTTTCATGCACGATCTGTTCGTGCTACCACCATAAAGATATGAGGTGCCGAATGAGCGTCCTAGTACTGTTTAAACTGCAGCATTGTAATGTTGAAATGCCAATTAAATTTTAACATGTTTTACCTGCTTAAAAAAAACTTGGAAAAATAGCGTGAAAGCTTCAATTTTTATTGCACACCGTAAGGACTGAATTAGTACGTTTAAATACGACAATATTGATGCAAGCATATCCAGCGACTGCAAAATAAAACAAATTGCGTGTCCTTTACGTGTAATTTTGTTATAGTTTACAAGTCTTAGCGATTGTATTTTTATATTTATGCTGCCGTGAGTGACTTTTCCGCTATCCTGTTCCAGAGGGAGCCGTTATCGTTATCAGAAGGCGCGATTGGTGTGATTAATACGCGTGTGCTCGTGTCAGATACAACGTACTTACGCTTTTCTCGTAAGCTCAGTACGTCGAACTGTGGTTCTCTATTTTCTTTAATTTGCGACTTTATTAAATCCTTTAATGTATTCAACCTGTCGACGAAGCAATGACATTACTCCACAGAAAATAAGCATATATATATGGATAACAAGCTGTGCAGGTTCCTGTAATAACATTATGCGACCACCTCTCTGTGCCCCCCCCCCCCCCCTTTATCTTAAAAAGTATATCTCATCAGTCCGTGTCTCTGTTCGCACGATTCTGAGAGTGAACCCTGCTGAGAAAAATTTCGTTTACCCGCGCAACTTCTGCGCTCCACGACGAGCCTCGTGCCTCCATCGGCGCTTTTGCGCCGATGCATGGCTCGTTCGCACGAGCTGCCTGGCAAAGACGAGGTGAAAGTTACTCAACGATCTTCGTGCAGCCCAGAAACAGCAGCATGAATGAGAATGGCCGACAGACTCAGGGTGCACCGTCGGAAGCTGCACTCTCCAGGCAGCCTCTGAGTGACATTCGGAATGTGCCAAAGCAGCGATCTGCCCGCCCCGGTCTCCTTCCGCTCGAAGTCGACGGAGGGGACCCCGTCGGTCGGCAGACGCCAGGGACGCCTACTGCCACCTCCACGGCAGAGCTCGAAGAGATGAACCCCAGCATTATGAAAATTAAGGACGGCGACCATCTGAACCAGGATGACGGTGCCACTGGTGATGGAACAGAAATGGACAAGGCAAAGAGGGTTGAGAGTGCCACAGATATTGTCAGCATTCTCGGAACACCTCCACATGTCGTGGACACCCCACCCCGTGTGGTCAGCTTTCCCAGCCCGTCTGGTTTTCCTGTTCCTACGTTCAACTCGGAGCCCTCTGTGAGGGATCATGAAAAGGATGTGGAAGACTTGCCACTTGATGTTCCCATCGAACATGTACCTCTTGATTAGCCACCGTTGCTGCTCCTGAGTAGAAGTGTGAATAAAAGGCTACGGTTCATCATTACAACGGTTTGACTGTACTTGCTATCCGTGCTCCACGCACTTATAAGATACCGCTTAAGGTATTTATCTAGTTTTCCTTGGTAACAACAAAGGTCCCGTGGAAATTGGTTAGTTGGTATTGGGGCTTAACGTCTCAAAGTGACTGAGGTTATTAGCCACGGCGTAGTGGAGTGCTCCGGTTATTTCGACCACTTGGGGTTCTTTAACGTGCACTGATATCGCACACCACATGGGCGCCTACCTTTTCGCCTCCACCGAAAAGCGGCCACCGAGGACAGGATCCGATCCCGCATCCTTGGGCACAGTATCCGAGCACCCTAACAATTGCGCCATCCCGTCGGGGTAGGTCCCAGAAGAGTAAAACAGACGAGGTTCATACGTGAATACGTCCAGCACATCGTTCAAAACTATCACTAAATCACTGCAGACGTAGACCTTCGCATTACCCTTGCGGCACGGCGTTCTTACAGTGAGAACGAGGTCGCAAGTTCGACTGTGGCGAAGCTTCCGCGTTCCAACGGGGCCAAGGGCAGCAATGTAAGCTTCTGTGTAGAATAAGAACGTCGTATGGGCAGAAATAATACACTGCCTGTTCTTCTCACCTAAAGCCCTTAGCACATCTAAACCAGCAGATAATCTCACACCCTCTACGAACGGCCGCAGCACATAACACGAGCCGGGACACCATAAACATGAACCACAGACTAGGGCTGCTTCATAGGAGTAAAACTCCTGTTTAGGATTGCGACCGGTGCGTGCTGTCGGAAACGCTTTTCAGGGAGCGTAAGCGGCTAAAAAACGCGCTCTGTTATCTGCAAATGGCTTTTTATGACGCCATTGTGAAAACCAAGCTCGATTGCTTTCACACGTTATATGAAACCAGGCGATCGTTGGCATACATGACACCTAAGCACAAAGATAACCGTTTGAACTTGCTTAGTGTTTTTGATCATGAGAATGCCTCTGCATATATCACAAAAAGCTTCTCCCGCCACGGTGGCTCAGACTCCTTGGCTTTTAAGGCAAAAGCCTTTAATGCTCCATCGTTGTCGACAGAATGTTGTCAGCAGGGGTGTCACGCTGCGAGAGCTAGAGTTAAAAATAAATTAATAAACCTTATCTCCACCGGGAATGGAACCTCCACCCCTTGGATCTCCAGCGCAGTACTTTACGAACTACGCCACGCCGAGGAGTTTTTTTATTTATTACCTGGCTTTGGCACACGACAAAAGACAAAAGGAAACTGATCAAAACATGAAAAAAATTACCGACGATTACGTTACTTCCTAATGTGAAATTTGAGCGCAGCAAATAAGCTGTTTCACCTTTTCGATACATTGAGGCAAAGAAATCGAGCAACACATGTATGCGCTATCACAGAATTTTTATTTTATTTTTCACACGTATTCCTTTAACAAGACTCCCTTCTTGGCGGCGGCGATGAGCTTCTGCTTCAGCCTCGCTTACACCTGGTTGCTCTCAACGGTGGCGATGAGCCTCCGCTTCGGCGGTGCGAACGGCAGGGTCTTCTCGACGGCGGCGATGAGCTTCTGCTTCAGCCTCGCTTACTGCTCTGGATTCTGGCGGCGGCGGCGGCGGCGGCGGCGAGCAGCGGCGGCGAGCAGCAGCAGCAGCAGCAGACGGAGGACTTCCACCGGTTGTCTCGCTCATGGCTCAGAAAGAACTGGCAGATAATTTCGCAGTGGCGAACGGCAGCGGGAATTTCGGCTCGGCCGGTGCACATATACAGATCCGCCGCCACCGATCTGGCTCTCTGATTGCCACCGCACAGGGGTTGCATTGGAGGAGGAGCGAAGAAAGGAATTAAGTTCGAGCCGGCGCTTTGACAACCGGAGACTCGCAGGAAGAGGGGGGAGGGGGGCAGCGTGTACACCCAGCGGCAAACGATGGGGGCAGAAGCGCGCGCAGCAAGCGGACAACGCGATAAAGGGAGGAGGGAAGAGATAGCAGCGACTGATTGATGCAGCTGACGCCGATAATGAGTCAACCCCAGCTGCGGAGTTGGTTTCAGGGACAACGCCGCCGATGCCGACGCAAACAATATGTTACCCTCGCTTCCGCAGCGCCAAGAACCAAGTCTAGCCGTGGGAAGGTGGTCACGTATTCGTCGACGTTCCGGGGCCTACGTGAAATAACCGGCGCGTCGGCAACTGAAGAGCACCCTATCCGCCACACAGGAACAGGGGGGGGGGGACCCTCCCCTCCTCTTTCTGCATGGCGGCGACGGTGTTCTATGCAGTCACGTTATCTTGACTCTCTAGTGGCGTCAGCGGCATCCAGCGGTATCAGTCGGTCGCTGCTAGCGCTGGGGGGATGAAAGGGGGGCGGAGCTGGTTACGAGGCCGACGACGACGCCGACGCCGACGCGAAACCCAGGAACGGACGCCAAAGAGCTGCGCTCTAAAAGGACACACAAGGCAATGTACATGAATGAATGTCATATGATCAGCCAGTGTTAGACTGGCCTCGTGGCTTTAAAACTCCCGCAGCGACAACAAAGGCTATACCCTTGAGAGCCATTCGGGAGGTTCTGCAGCCAATTTTTGAATGGCAATAAACCACTCCCTACTCTCGCTAAAATAAATTCGAGCAGGTCTGGCATCCCTGTCACAGTGATAACCTGCCATTCTGGACCGCCATATACAGTGGAAACTCATAAGCATAATTACGTCAAATGGAATCCCATCCTCATTCTAGGTGCTTAAATGTCGAATGCCGTGCAAGTCTGGTGGAAAATCTTTCTTTATGGTCCGTTGTAATACATCCCAAAAATATACCCCTTTCCAATAATGTAAAAAAACATCTATTGTTTCCGGCTGCTTACAGATTAAACAATGTAAAAAGAAAAAAGCCCCTTTCCTCCAAAAACTTCTTAACAGGAAATATTCTGGTATGTAGCTAATGGCGCATTCGGTTGGGGGGACGAGAGCAGAGACGCCGAGCAGTACAGGGCAGTAAAGGAGCACGCCGAGCGAGGGTATAACTGTACACCCACGAGAACGCTCTCTGCGTGTCGAGAGCAGAGCGCCACGACCATGTGACCGCACTTCTCTCCCCAGCATTCTCCGCCGAGTCCGCCTGCCTGCAGTGGCGGCTGTTGCAACCAGAGGAGAGGCCAACGCTTCATATAGGACCGCTTGTTTTGTATGCCTTTGTTCTCACAGCGCGGCGATCTGCCTCTTTTGGCCATTTCGACGCCAGCAGCGACTCTCAGACATGCATACAGCACCTGAGCAATGCTTTCCGCTCGCCAAGCACCAACGTTTTGCAGTCGCCATTTTGAGCGTCGCCGACTTGAGAAAAAAAAAAAAAGAAGATGGCGCGGATATGGCGCTTTATGCCATGTGACTTCCTCTACTACCGCTTTATAAGAGGGAGCAGCCGCGAGTGCACTCGGGTGCTGTCAGCGGGAGAAAAGTCCTCCTCCTCTACCATTGGAAGCCAGTGATTCTACTCCTGCTCTCCCACTGGAGGGCGCTCGCTTGTCTGAGAGCACTTTCGAAGTGCTCTCGAGTGCGCCGGCCCTCCCACTCGAATTCGCCATAAGACATCTTTTTTTAAATTACATGCCACGCCGCGTATCGTAAAACGCTCTTCATAATTCCGCTTGTCTACCGTGAGGCAGATAGTGGGACTCCGCGAGTGGCAGGTACTGTGCCTTTCCTTTCCTGTAAACGAATTATAGAACGTCGGGAAACTTTGATGTGTTCAATGAAATGCTGGTCGTGTTCGACAAGAGACGCGCCATGTACCGCCACGACAGGTGATGACGTCACCAGGCGATTCATGCATATACGAAGCTGACCCCGCCGGGCATCCGATTCAGGCGTCCGTGCGGCGCCTTTCATACACCGCTTCCTCGAACGCCGCACCACACAGAAAACAGGAAATCCAGGTGCCTAGGAGGCGTTAGTACTGCAGGCATCAACGGAGCTTTAAATTCGTTTACAGGATAGAAAAGGCGAATTATCTGTCACTATTCTCCGTGGACACATATGTACCACACCGTAAAGGAAGGGAGGAAGGTGGGAGTGAAAGAAGTGAGGGAGATGCCGCAGTGGAGGGCTACGATCCACCGCACTATAATGGCGTTTGTCTCATCGCACTTTAGTGGCCTAAAGTACCCCCTAGAATTTTTCTTACTTGCCATCAGGTTTTGAGTTCAATCTCAGTCGTTGTGATGGCAGCACACATTATGAACTGCAGGGGGTCCACGTAGATCCGGAGCATTCCACTCCGGTTTGTGGCATAGTACATTCGCTTCCTCAGGAAGTAAAACAGTTACAATTTAAAATTCAGAAGAAGCGCTTTGCGTTCGGCAGGAGTGTTGGAAGCTATTTCACCCTGAAGTTTTAGAGCGCAGCTCTTTGGCACCCGTTCCTTGGTTTCGCGGCGTCGTCGGCGTTGTCCCTCGTAACCAGCTCCACTTTCACTCCCACCTTCCTTCCTTCCCTTACGGCGTGGTTGCTGTGTCCACAGAAAACGAGTGAGACAGATACTGCGCCTTTCCATTCATGTGAACCAATTATGAAAGGCACGCTTCACAGCTCAAGTGGACTTTCACTCTCACCTTCCTTCCTCCCCTTACGGCGCGATTCAGGTGTCCACAGAAGCAAGTGTGACAGATACTGCGCCTTTCCATTCATGTGAACCAACTTTGAAAGGCACGCTTCAGAGCTCAAGTGGACTTTCACTCTCACCTTCCTTCCTCCCCTTCCGGGGCGATTCAGGTGTCCACGGAAACAAGTGACCAACACTTCGCCTTTACATTCGTGTGAAACAATTGTGAAAGGCACGCTTCACAGCTCAAGTGGAAGACGCGACCACAAATGGTGCACACTGCAAAGATAATTCATGAATAATGCGAGCGCCCACACCGAACTGCAGGGTAACATGTGCAGTAACCGAGAATTCACACACTCACAGAGAAAAGCATCATATTTTGATGTAGCTTGCTTATATACACCTAGTTCACCACGGTAAAAAACAAAAAAACTTCGCTTTTCAAAATATGTCTCGAATGGCATCGTTCCAGCATTAAGCTCTTTGGCGCCTGTTCCTGGGTTTCGCGTCGCCGTCGCCATTGTCCCTCGTAACCAGTTGTCTGTAATTGTACATATATGTCTTGCTCGAATTAGTTGCCTAAATCTATAGAAAAGCTGAAACAGCTGACGAGCTGCGCTCAAATTTCGCATTAGAAAGTACCGTAATCGTCATTTTTTCTTCGAAACGATGAATGAGGGTGGGCAAAAAAAGAAAACAATACTTTTTCTAGCGGTACTATTAAGATACTAATTGCCGCTCTTGCCCTCGACGTGTGGCTTAACGTTCTTAGATAGAGACAGTTGGAAAAGTGTGCGGTGTGAAGTGGGCCAAAGCAATCGCCTGTGAGGCGTGAATTGATCGGAAAGCGACCGCACCACCCCTCTCCCCTGATGCGGTAGATGGGTGAGGCCATTGAAGAAATACACACGCGGAAATTTTGAAATACTACTAGCCCTCTTCTTTCAGCAATGCAAGAGATTGCGTTTGTGTTTTTTAAACAAATCTTTTACGCATGAAACGCCACCGCGTTTGCAGACGTAACTAAGACAGATATCAGACGACACCCTTGAGCCGCGTCAGCAACCTCCTTGCTTCAGACGCGTCAGTAGATGTGGTGACTTTCATATGTGTACAAAAGTGGGCTAAAAACGCAAACGCCATTTTATTTTTTATTGGATTGCTGAAAGAAGAAGGTTAGTATTATTTTAAAATTTTCGTCTGTGTATTAGCTCAATGTCTTCACGCATCTACTGCAGTAGACGCTGCGGTCGCTTTGCGATCAACCCACGCCGGACCGGCTATTGTTTGGGCACACTTCGCAGCGTGGCGGGCCAGCGCAGTTTTCCAACTGTATATATCCAAGAACGTTGATGTGGCTGTCGGAGGCAGCCCTTGCTCGTAGCCCCACTGTACATAGCAGTCTATGCAGTTCCCCGCCATAGGGATGAAAATCGGTACTGATGCAACTCGCGCGGGTAGTCTCCAAAAACGAAATGGAGATACCGTCGTGTGAATTAATATACAGCTCACATCATGAGCCTCGGCTCATGATGTAAGTTGTGCTTCCGTACTTATGTACTGTTGCGGTACTACTGTTGTTGCTGTTGTACTTACCATCTCACCTATATGCACTGACTCGCAGTTTCCGAATACGTTCTCAGTTCTGGTAAGCAGTTGTCAAGAATCATCTACCGATTCCCAATTTGGCTTACGGTGCCATTCAAGACCGCTACCCGCTTTCGCAAAGGCCAGGTGCGGAAGATCTCTAGTATGCAGATAGTCTTAACACATATATGTCATATACCCTCTCCGGCAATGTAAGGAGCAACGGATAATGGAAGTTGAGCCATCCATTGCTCCGTATTTATATATCAAAAACGATAAAAGCGAAATAGCATGTTTTTACATTGAGAGCTAAAAGAGGATAGGTATAACTCTTAAACCTATAAAGCTCTTAGATAGCTATTATACTATTGGATAGTTTATGCCTACGTTTTCACCTAGCTTGAGGCCAGAATTTTCATCGCGAACCGAGCGCACCGCTTCATCAACCGCGCCAGACGACAGACAGCACTGTCACAGCGTTCGCTTGCATTGCGCTTCTTGCCGGTGCTTTCGGCCTCTCTTTGGAAGTCTGCGCCGGTGGCGGCACCGGTACAGTGTAACAACGGACTAAACCCGACAGAACAATGCAGCTAGTAGTGCCGAGGCAGGCGGCGGCGCTTTGTACGTCCTGCGCACTGGAAGTGTTTCCTCTCTGCCGGCGCTCCGTGATCTTGGAGCTGCTGCCACAGGAAAGGCGGCTAGCGTGCGAAGCGCTCTGACGTACTCTGGTATCGGGTTTTGGGTACACTCCAGGTTGTGAATAAGTATATAGGCTGGTCAAGCCTGTACCTGCTTTATGCGTAACTAATTTGTGATATCGTGCGTGAGAACGGTAATGGACAGCGTCTGCTGCCCTGTGGTGAAGCGCATGCATTGGAACAGGAAGACAGGCTAATTTTTATACGCCGCTAGATGTACACCAAAAGGGCGACAGAGTAGATAATTCACACTTGCGTTAACACAGAACCTACGCCGGCTCAGTGATCACCGTGACTAAACGGCAGGCATGGCGAGCCGCCCAAGAACGAGGGACACGTGCAGAAGGGGACACGTGACGAAGAAAAGAGTGCAGCCGCTACGAGGTATTGTCAAGATGGTGCAGGTAGGGGAAACTAGTACTCCACCTTGCTCGACCACTGATGGAAACTGGCTGGCAGAATGCGATGCACAGCATCAAACAATGAATGGAACGAAAACAGAAGACAATGCACTCGTTCCATTTTCCATGCCGAACTGACTTGCAACAACAAGAGGACTCGTTTGGTTTGTTATGAGAGATGCCTTAGGTGAGAGCTCCGGAAATTTGACCCCCCCTAGGGTTCTTGCACTGACGTCGGGCAACACACGTGCGCATTGCATTTTGGCTCCATCGAAAAACGGCCTCCTTGGTCAGGACTTGATCCCACATCCTTGTGCGGAGCGTTCGAGCGCCCTGACCACTGCGCCAGTGCTGCGGGGCCCAGGAGGGCTAGTGTGCTCTAACTTAGATCTGCGCTTCAGCAACCAGTAATTATATTTGTACAACTAAAAGCCGTTCTTCTCATGCTATACAGGAAGCAAGGTCGCGCAGAAAAGGCATCTTTTTTACTACTCAACGGGGCTTATAGTTAATCTTACGCTCAGTGGGCTGCTAATTAGCTGTCTTACCGACATACAGAAATACAACAAATAATTAAGTTTTGGGATGCCGTTTTAACACCATGTCTTCCACTCACAAAAAAATAACAAGAACACAATACAATGTTGCTTGAACATAGTCTGAACAAGTTTGACACAAATATATAAAGTTAGAGCTACATAGGATAACACTGACCATGCAAAATGAATATCTTTCCAGAGCAAATAAAAGTTGTGTTTAGTTAAATCTCTGGTGGCTCATATTAGTCGTAACATATCAAAACATTTACGTCCCTGTCTTTAGCTGTGCTAGAAGAATTATCTCCCATATATTACTTGTTCCGCTGTTCACCGCGTTATTATAGTTTCTAGATGCTGTACACCCTTCGAGAAAGTCCACACGTACGATGAGTTACAAAGGAAGCAAAAGCTTGCCCGGCGTTGAGTCTAGCCGCTTATCGCGCTCACCTAAACTTGCTTTAACATCTTGTGCATTCCGGCATTAGTCAGTCTTCACTTCTGATTTATGTGCTGCGAAGAATCGGCAGTTCAACATGCTAAATAGTTCAAAATAGAGCTTCTCCGTGCAAGGTTTGATGAAACGAATGGCTGCTTTCTCCTCTTTGTTGTTTTTAGCAGCCAGGTTGTTGTTGTTGTTTTTTGAAGAAATTCATCATCATCATCATCATCATCATCATCATCATCATCATCATCATCAGCCTGATTATACCCACTGCAGGGCGAAGGCCTCTCCCATATTTCTCCACTTAACCCGGTTCTGTGCTAGCTGCATCCACTTGACCCCTGCGAACTTCTTAATCTCATCCGCCCACCTAACTTTCTGCTGCCCCCTGCTACGCTTTCCTTCCCTTGGAATCCAGTTTGTTACCCTCAGCGACCATCGGTTATTCTCTCTTCGCACTACATGTCCTGCCCATGTCCAAGTTATAGTTTCGTGAGGGATACTAATCTTCTACATTGTTCTCGTTTTATTTCGGTACCTTAAATTTACAGGTTAGCACATGAAGACGAGAAACCAGGAGCGCACGGCCGCCGCCACAGAAGCGAACGGCAAGGGCTGGGTAGGTCCGCCGAGCCCCTTGCGGCTGCGGACAGCTAAACACGCTATCTCATTTTATGCGCGGCCAGTGTGCAAGCCGTATGAAAGCGCGCGTCGCCGCCATTCATATCCGGTCGTGGTAGGGATTACCTTATTCGCATAATCGGAACACATCCAACTCAACGTTTTTTTTGCTAATTGCTTTGGATGGCTTAGGTTAATGACACCTGCTTATCCGGCTGACATCTGCATAGTTATTGGGAAACAAATCGCCAAGAGATGCATACATTACGTCTCAGGGCGATTTCAAGCGGTCCAAGCTGATCTGTGAATAGTCCATCCTCTCCTTCAAAACTGCTGGGACGAAACGTGAATGAACTGCATCGGCTTCATATGACACCTCAAGCAACCAAATTAATGGTGCCTACAGGCTTTTATAAACAGTAAAAGCGCTCACTTCACCACCGACCAAAGTACAAATATAGTAATGGTTTATTAACATAGTAGAAACAAGACCATCAAAGGCCGGTCCGCAGAGAACTTTAGCGCTGCCACCACGTTTCATTAGCGCTGGAAAAGAGAAACCGTTTTAGCAGCCTGATTGGTCATTCTTGCAGGGTTTCGTAGTTGTATTTTCTGTCATGAGCGGCGCTAGACCCGAACTTTTTGCTATAAAATTTTATGCATTGTTCTCGCAGGTGATGGCGCCTCAAAAGCCACTGAAGATACATTTATGCTCTAGTGCTTGAAGGGGCTTTTTTTCTAATAAAAAACACAACTTCAGTACCTGAAGCCTATGTTCGGTCATATTTAGTCCAGTGCAAATTGTGGAAGAGCAATGTTTACAGAAGTTGAGATTACACTCTGCAAAGACGCCTATGATTGCTTTGTTGAGATATAGATTGCTCCAAAGTACCGACATCCTGTAACACTCTTCTAGATGTGCTCATGGCAAGTCTCAGCATTTAAAAATTGCAGCACATATAAAGTTAATAAACTAAAACATTACAACGTCACCTTTGAGGGCAGCTAGCTTGTTGATAGGCTGGGTAGCACGTTAAGGTGCCTCCTGGAAAAAAAAAACAAAAAAAACAATACCATCTAACTTAAGCAACTCAAGTTGGTATAAAAAAGACAGTCAAAGACCTAAAAACGTAAGTAAGTTAGTTTCATGGAAATAAGAAAGTTCGACACTCAGTAACACTTAAGTGAATGCAGTCAAGCAACGCGCTAAATATTTTTAACTTCCCTGGAGGTCCTAATGGTGTGTAGAAAAACGCTTTTTCTAGGATGCCCCTGAGCTTGGGTCACTAGTGGCACATACCTTACGTGCTTTATTTCTCAAGACAGACCACGGCTGCATTTACGGACTTGTTAGGCCACCAATGACATTGCTTAAAAAGTAACCTTGACTGAAGGTTTCAAAGGGGGGTATACGAGTAGAGAGCATGGTGCACAACATTTTCTATCGAGCATACCAGACTCCCTGATACCCCTCCCCCTGCCAATCCATGCACTGTCATCCTTTGAGTGCCTTAAGTTAATTTTTGCAATGCTAGTCATAGGGGCGAACTACTGGTTAATGTATAATTATATGGTTTTCGATAGGACGATGCAGATTTCCCGAAACAAGCACGTACTGAATCTAAACTCTACGACCATCGTAAAGCATATAGTTTTCTGCCTACTTTTCATCTCCCGACGTCCTACACTGGCTAAGGTATGGTAGAGATATGGTCGTAGTATCACCACCCTTTTTGCGATGTGTGCATTATGTGAGTTAGATTTGGTCCCTTGACCTTTAAACCCGTTTCGTTCGAGAAAGAGACCGGCTCGCCTCCCGTCATGGCACTGGGACAGAAAAACCGCCGATATGACGACATGAAATGGTACATTTCTCATTATAGGCAGTAAAATAATGTCAAATAAAACAAAAAACGTCTTGCATTCAGCAGAATTTTACACCAGAGCAGTTCATTAGTTCAGCTTCACTTCTATATGCTGAATGCTAATGCATTAAAGACGCCTAAATTTGAAGAAAGGATAATGAATTTAACTAAGAAAACGAAGCATTTTCCGACTTTAGAGAAACTGCTACGGGATGCGGTTGGTACGCTCTTACATGGCGTCTAGGCTGCTGCCTTTTTGCACTAGCGTGACACAAGCTCCTTGCTTTGTTTCTAGTACTAAATTGGGCACGACGCCGCCCCGGAACTTTGACTGACAATGTCCATGTTACAGCTGCTCGCGCGATTGCTGTAAGCGCCCTGCTCGTGCACATGGTGCCAACCTCCTCGCTGGAGTAGCTGACGCCAGACAGCTGTAGCGTGTGCCGCTGATGTCCATCGGCAACCGGTTTTAGCAATGGATGAAGAGGCACCGCGGCTGCATGAAGGAGGTGCAGAATCTTGCCTGTGCCGTGGCCTTCCTTCACATGACGTTATCGCTTACAGGCGTGTCTGATCTGAACATAAATTCCACGACGTGCACTTCAATTGTATTCACAATTCCTATCATCTAGGTGATAGGAATCATAAATGCAGATGAAGTGTCGCTGGGGGAGGGGGGGGGGGGGGGGAGTCAGCATGGGCGCTATAGCCCTGATTAAAAAATAATACACGACATGCGTCGATAGGAGCGAGCACACAGGCAGGCCCTTGAACATCGCTCAGCTGGCTTCGTTTAGATCAGCAGCACGTACAAAAGTACATGCCGAAGGTTGGATGCGTAATTACGCACCAAAACAGTACAATATGAAATCTCGAAAAACACGAAATGTATTCGTGCCTCATGCAGTTTCGCGCTGGAAAGGTAGACTTTCATTTCAGCCTTCATTTCGTATACATGGGTCATTATTTCAAGGAACAAATATGGGCGTGTCAACAACAGCTGGCTTCTTTTTGCAGTTTGCCGCGCGCACAAGATGTTTTCATCTGCCTTTGCTAAAACAAATACCTGCATAGGAGCAAAAGCTTTGAGATCCACTGTTCGTGGCAACAAAAGCTTCGTCTCTTGGTCCATCTGACCTTTTCACACGCGACGACGTCCAAAGGAGTGTTATAAAAGCGCAGTCCCACGCGCGTAAAAGGTGTCCGCTGCTCTAAACCTGTTGCGGAACTCCTGCAGCATTCGTGAAAGTCCTAACTATTGGAAGGGCAGGCCCAAAAATCTTAGCTTCAGGTGATTTACAACACTGGGGATGCATTACCAACCACTCGGTGTGGGTCAGAAGGAAATACCTCAAACTCCAACGCTCTAAAAAAGGCGCACGTCGAGTTATGTAAAGCTAGTAGGCATCCAACTGGCTATCCGATCAATAATGCGGACTCGCTTACGGAAGGCGCTGTTCGCGGTAGTTCACGGAGCCCTACAGCTCCCCTCCCCCTTTCTCCCCCGTGAAGGCGCTGACCCTTAGATCAGTATCACTGACTGCGTCTACACGTTTCTAAGGTTACCCCATCACTCCCATGCATTCGTATAAACCGTTAGGCAGTGCGATAGTTGTGGAAACATTTAGTATCTCGGCTGTGCACACAAATAGCCCAGCAAGCAAAGTGACGACGCCCACGGCACCCTCGTTGGTGAAGATTATATGTTGATTTCTGTTTCCAATTCATTTCACGTGGCTTTTCAATCCATAGTTATATGTATGAATCTGCGCCAGCTTTGAAATAACGACAACGCAGGAAGCAATACTATTCGATGATTGTTCAAGGGCCCATGCAAGGCTGGAGGGGGTCAAACGCTAATTTGGATGCAAAAATTATTTTCGATAACGAACATTGCAGCCCGTGCTTCACAGTATAAAATATTGGTCACATCGTCGTCGTTATCATCATCATCATCATCATCAGCCGGAATATACCCACTGCAGGGCGAAGGCTTCTCCCATATTGCTCCAATTAACCCGGTCCTGTGCTAGCTGCATCCACTTGATCTCTGCGAACTTCTCAACCTCATCCACCCACCTGACTTTCTGCCGCCCACTACAACGCTTTGCTTGCTTTGGTTTCCAATTTGTTACCGTTTGCGACCATCGCTAGTCCTCTCTTCACACTACGTTCGTGATAAATATCATTATCATTTATGGGAGACTTCTGTTCTTCATTGTGGCGCAATCAAAAATCTCGAAAACAAAGGTCAATATTTTTACATAGCCTAAAAATTTCTCATCATTTCTATCAACAATATACGACATGAAGAATATTGCTAAACCCCTGAAATAACCCCCATTATGTCCTACTTAAAACTGAATTTACGGAGGCAGTATACCGGGATACAGAGCAAAATGTTGTTATAGAGAAAATCAGAGGGCAAAGCTAGACGGGAGGGAGGTTCGACGTGAAATTTATGAGCGTATAACGTTAACCTGAAGAGGGCGCATGCAATAAATATTGCGAGTATCCTGAAAGACCATCCCAATTTGCTGCTACATATACCTCGTTCCAGGTTTTTTTTTTTTTCACTGATACGACCACCAACAGCAAAGCCAGTGAAGTCACGACACCCGGCAAACAAAACTAATTTGGGGCAGACCATGACGCCGTCTCAGGCTGAAACAGGTCCTTGTTTTGAAATGTGGGCGAGGCATCTCGAGACGTTACCTCTTGGTTCAACTTAGTCCTGAGAAAAAATAAAGTCAGCGGCACGAACTGTAATTCAGATGACCAGAGTAACAGGGGTAACGGACGAAGGGTCAGTGCGTAGGAGGTCCTGATGAAGCAGGGTGGAAAAAAAAAGCGCAAAGGCGAAGCGAATAGGCCACGATTACAGATAACCATGTTTTATATAGCGAATTAACCACAAAAGCACGCTTCCCATTGCGTGTGCGTTGAACCAAAATTTTAAAGAAATTGGATTAAATTACGAAAATAACACCCAACTGTAATCTTGGTGGTCCCTTGTATTTTGCAGGTGTTTTTAATTCAATAACAAAATTGTAATAAGACGAAGATAATTTAGAACAAATAAAGAATCAAGTGGGCGTGAAAATTAATTTTTAGTTAGAAAAAGTTACGATCTCCCGAAAAGCTTGAATCAGGGGCGCGTTTCCAGCGCCAGGCTTACATTGACAGAAAATAAAATGACAAAAAAAAATGTTAGCGCGAAAATAATACTGCACAGCTAAGGCAGTGGCCTCTTAGCAGTGCTTCAAATTGAAGCCCAAAGTGATTCAGCAGCGCCTTTTTTTTTTTCATACCTTAATGTTACACCTCGATGTAGCCTTGAGTTGTAGTTCACGCGGCTGTCGCTTTCCAGCCATGTATGCTTTGCCAGATATATTTTGGCAGACCACAGATCTGGGCATCTTTGCTGTAGTCAAGCGTACATAGTATACCCTAGTTGTGATCGGTCTAAAACTTATCATACATTAATGATATCTGCGCCTTTTCACCACAAAACTGCTATTCAGGTATCGAAGAGAGAACTATTTGTTTTGCTCTCCTCCACCTGTTTTTCTTGTCTGGAATAGTATGAGAAATCCAGAATGCTGTCGGAATTTTCAACGATCAAGACGGGTTGGCTTCTCGTTAGTCAGCTGCAGAAAACGTACCTGTTTTATGTAGAAAGCTTAGAAGAAAAGCTATTTTCACGGCACATATAATTTGCGATAATATTTCCGTTCGGACTGGAAGCAAGTTTAAAGCTTTACTGCTTAAAGCTAGTTTACATTGTAGTCCAGAATTTTTAAATCCAAAATTATTTATGCGTCCTAAAATACAGAGCTTTTGGTGCAGTAACAGGATTTCTTTCACCTCACTATCTGCAAGGACCTTTAAGACTAGCATTATTCTTCAGCGATGGCAGCCAAAGTGCCGCAACCATGATACACGCTAAGCACGTTTTTTTACGGTGAACTATAACATCTGAAATGTCAGGATCCCCAATCGGCCTTGATGGTGGCAGTAAAATTCCAGGAATATATCACAACAAAAAAAAAATTGCAAATCAGTTTTCTGAACCGCAGTGATGGAATTCTGTCGTTCTTCAGTGAAGAGCGATCAGGGACATTCTAGAGCAGATTGTGAAAGTACGAAATGACATTTTGACAGCAATATATACTTTAAACATACCGAACCATATGGTGGTAAAAGCCGGGAGCGCAACCTTTTGAGGTATTTTTGCGGTTCTACACTGCGCCAATGGAGGCTGGCGTTTCGTAGATTTTGGCGAATGGTTTAAAGAACAATGCAATATGCTGAACATTTCTAAGAGAATCGAATTTTAAAACGCCCCGATAAACGCTTGTTGCGAAACTGTACATACTCTTCTAAAGCTCACTGTTTCTTGGGTGCGTCTACAGAGCGCATGTTGTTAAACAGACCCTTTTCAAACACGAAGGCAAGCAAACGAAACAGAGCGTGTGTTGTAGTAGACGGCAGTGAAGACAATACGAACGAACGCCTGCGCCGTTCATGTGTTGACACGATGGGCGTTAGACGTCTGCTACTGTGCTCAGTTTGTTTATCATGCTTTTTTTTTCGGATCTATCGTTTTTGCAAACGTTTGTAACTTTTAAACAACAGCCCTTTCGAAGGAATGCTGAATATGGCAGCGTGACGGACCACACCAGAAGTTTGCGCGATCCAGGGAAGCTCTAAGCGCATAGTGAGCCTACTCGCAGTCTGCCCTTACAGCAAACATTTACTGAGGCATTTTAAAAACAGATGACTAGAGAAATGGCATAGCATACTTTGTCATATTTTTCTCGCGGGCACTCGCGAACTTTCTACGACGAGCTGTCTATACGGATGATCTGGAAAGAAAAGGAAAATGGGATAAGTTTTGTTTACTTTTGGTTTTATGGGTCGCGCCTTTGACTAGTACCCACACAAGGTACACAGTGTTTTAAATATTTTGCGTCTTTGAACGGATCTGTCACCCTTTCAAAATCTGCTTTAGGACTTTCATGGTCGCCCTGTACCAAGGGACATCATAGTCTACAGAAATAAAAAAAAAATGCTTCGAAAACTGTGGTCTCCTGGAAATTCTATGAGAGCTAAGCCGGACTTTTCACCCCTAGTCAGCCTACCTGGACAACTGCACCGGCAGCACGTATTGCTTACGACAGAGATCGGCGGTGGTGGCCCACATTAAAGGGCCGCAAAAACGATCGTCAAGGTGGGTAAAGAAATACAGGAGATATTGTATTATCTATCATTTCCAGCAAAAGTTTTCAATCAAGCTTGCGCAGCACTGATGTAGTAGTAATTAAAACGACCATCCTACTCTTCCCTCTCAGCTCATATGTCGGAGGGAGTCCTAAAATTAATAGTTAGACGTATTTATTAAATGGAAAGGCAGAGAGGTCGGCCGGAAAGTTGAGCATGTGGCCTGTTATTATGCGCAATATAACGGGAAAATGATGGTCCTGATAGGTGACGATGTGATGAGAAGAGGTATAAAATGAATGCATGGGTACAGTGATTTGTGCCACAAGCTCAACTACAGTCCCGTGTTGCTCAAGAAACATCAAAATTCCCGCATTGCCTCTAGGGCTTTCCATTTGTCCGGCCAAGCGTGCTGTCCGAGCGCTTCAATGAACCGGCTAGCATGAATTGTTTTGCACGGATACAATGGGCACACCGCTAATATAGGGTCTCCGTAATATTAGCCACAAGCGAAACATTAGGGGTTCCGCCCGTCCCATTGAACGCAGGCGCTTTCGCGATAAAGCCAAGTTTAAACGCAGCTTATGGATCAAGTACGGTACTGAATTCCACGCTGAAAATCAGATGAGAGTGTTCGATTTAGTCTTCTGACACGGATGTTGTAGCGGGATGTGCTTCTGCAAGCACGAACGATGAACGACACGCTACGCCTCTTATCGGGCAAATGACACTCAGGCTTTATTGAACGCAAGTAAATATAGCCAGAGAAGCAGTGGTGATACCTAGAGGCACATCCACATACTACAGATGTTTCGGGCGTCTGGCTGGGTCCAGTAAGCCGCTGTCGCGCTCTTCCTATAGAGTTCGAAAGAAGACATGCACTATCCTCTCTTGAACAAGCCACATTTATTTGAAGGCCACTGCTGAGGACGTTCTCTGTTTCAGCATCTGCCTGCTCATTTCCACAGAGCCCGAAGTGTTGAGGGATATATGGAAATATTATTCTGCGGCGTTGGAAATGGGCAGATGTAAGAAGCTTCGCGATGTTCAGTGCCAGACACTGGTAGGTGGGGTGATATAGGAAACTCTCCAAAATTTGCAATGCAAGCTTTGAGTGCGTGAATATGCATCACTTTTGAGGTGGTTCCCCTCGAAAGTAGCAAATCGGTTCCCGAACGGCCACAAGACCAGCAGCGGTTGGTGTAGAGCTATGCTCTAGAAGGAACCGGAGAGACGTCTTTTGAGCGAATATCACCCCGGCAGCAGTTGATGCTTGTACTGCCATAGATCCGTAAGTATACACGTGAGTATCGTTCTGATACTCTGACCACCATTAGAAAGTTGCTCAAGCCCACTAATTGGAACAATAGATTTCTTCAGTATCCCAGGAACATGCAGGCGCATTGAATGTTTATTCATCACCCATGTTGGTTGGACTGGAAGATAATTGCGATGGTTACTTGCGACTGATGGCAGCAAAGTGCGACTGAAAAACTGCTGTCCGTTCAATCATCCAGAATCATGACCATTAAGAATATATACAGGTGGCCCCAAGCTAGGCTAGACACACAAAAGCAAGCAACCCGAGTTTAAGTCCGGTTTTCGCGTTTGTGCGCTCACGCTAGAGGCGCTCGCTCGCTTCTTCGTTTTACATCGTTTGCTTACGCGCCTTATGCGTCTGTTCTGCGTCTGGGAGTTCTGCCCTTTTGGGTTGCATCATAGACTCCGTGCTCGAGCAGACACTTTTGCGGATGTCTGCTAAGATGAGTTTCTAGCCTCACAAGAGCATGCCGTTTAGAAACCCGGCGCTGATTCTTGACGACAGCGAAAAGAAACTCCATAGCGGGGTCACGCAAAAGCACATCGAACTCCCCTTGTCTCACTACAGCTTGCGTAGAGAAATACTGTGTTCTGCCATTTTATCGTGAAGACTCAAACTTTCACGCCTCAACCAGTGTCTTGTTTGCAGTGAAGCTAATCACGGAGCTTCCACAATGCAGCAAAGCTTGGCTGGTATAGTAATACCGACAACGCTACTTCGCTAGTTCGGCCACGTGTGAGACAAACCCGCTGTCGCCTGCGCCGAGATCGTGGAACCAAAAGCCATCAATCTTGAGGGTCCATTCAAGGGCAGAGGTGAAGCTATCCGCTGCTTTATAATAAAAGCGCCAAGATGCAATAAACGCTAAGGCGAGAAGGCAAGTAGCGTGACCAACGCCCATTGGCGGTGATCCGGCATTGGCGGTTTTAGGTGTCGGCGCATAATTACGGGTTTCTATTGTTGCGACGCTACGCAAACCATGAAGGAATGACCGAGTGCGGTGAATTCCAAACCAAGACTGTTCTTTATTTCCTTGTTGGCCGCGAGGCGAGATGACTAGCCTCATCAGGCACGAGAGGCTCCCCCTCTCTCACGGGGAAAGGGAAACCATCGGCTTTCGTCGCTTTTTCCACTGCAGGCAGAAGCAGCGCGCGGCGCGCGCATGTAGGTCGCTACAGCTCATGCGTGGCCAAACCAGGAAACTATTATTGTGCAATTTAATACCAAGAAAACCTTACTGCGATGTGTCAGCTACGTGCGCAGTTTTATCACTAAGAGCCAGGTGTTGAAGCGCTGGCGGTTCTGAAAGTCTTTACGATAAAACTTCGCAATATTGGACTTACTTTGGCGGTCGGAAGAAGCGTTTGCAGGACTCTCGACTCTGGCCCTGGCTTCATCATACCGACGCTTTAGCGCTTCTAGAACTCGGGGTTGCAGCAGTAGTTAGTCCTCAGGTGAGAAATGGCGACCACAGACACGGCGGCAGTTGTCAATTCGTCTGAATAAAAGAGCCCACTGCGCTGAAGCCAGATGCCTCGTTCGCTGTCATGTTTCTGCAGACCGTGCCGAAGAGTAGCACTTTGATGGTCCCTGGTTCCGCAACGAGCAACACAACATGGTCGGTTACTCTAATCACACATGCGGCCAAATTTGCTCCGCTCCTCAAATTTCCGATTTAACGGTGGCGTCGACTGAATTACAGGCGGTACGAGCAGACGAAAGGATTCCAGACTGGAAGTGCAGTGCCAATTTTTAGTGTCGCACACACTGTAGATGCGTAAACATGCATTAACACAAACTTCCTTGCTTAAATAGGTAATCGTACCAAAAAAAAAGGGGGGGGGGGGGAACTGTCAAGCACCTATAGCGCTCGAATGTTTGTAAATATGGGGTGTCGCTTTGCCGTGGCGTACCAATCGTAGCCTTTCGCTGGAGACATCACCTGCACTATGTGATGGAATGTGCGCCATTTGGGGCGAAAGCCAGTCACCGTTGGTCGCTCCGAGGCAGGTAAGCGGAATTGTTTTCAATGTTTCAAATTCATCAGCTTATTTTTAACGTCTTGTGCGCGCCGTAAATTCGCAATGGCCTGTACTCTGCATAATGCACAGATTTTAAATCCGATTCATGACCCGCCTTTTAGGGAGCCTTTAATGGATCTTATGATGCCAACGGCAACAAAAAGCGTGAGGTACAATATATGTCAAACGTGTCCGGCCAACACCGTTTGGTTGGAAGCCATGTAATGAGACACGACATCCCAGGAGCTCCAGAGCTTTGCGGGAGTCAGGAAGAAAGGATCGTTTCTCTACAGGTATCTGGAGCTACAGAGGAGCCATGAATACCCGGCTATATGACTCCATAGAGAGCCTGGGGGCCAGACGTAAGAGAAATACTGCGCGTAGTAATAAAGGATCCTATTTTGACCACGTGGAGTTTCTTAGCGTTCGCTAACATCTTTGTGCAAGAGTTGAGTGAGATTCGGCATGCAGTGCGGTCGCTGCGTCGATACCACGACATCGCACTGAGCCACTCATTGTAATAGCCTGCGCAGCGACTGAAGGGCACGCCGCTCCCGTCGCAGAGCGGCAGCCGCAGACTTCCAACGAGTTGGTCGCACGCCGCACCGTCGCAGCAACAGTCGCCAGCGAAGCGGCCGTCAGCCAATAGAATTCCGAGATGATGACATCATAGCGAACAACGTAGCGGAAACCGTCGAAACTGCATCAGAGGTAATTTTCCCTCACTTTGGATGCGCTAACATAGTGCTGCTGGCGCTGCTGCCTACTGCTGCCTACTGCTGCCATGTTCGGTACGAGCTCATCACCGGGTAAAACTCCGGTTTCTGTTTGAGGTTGAGCATCTACTAGTTCCTCAAAGTGGACGCCTTCATAATGGCATTTCTCTTATTTAGGAGGTAACATTGCTCCAAGAGCAGAAGGCGCCGACGATCACAACCAACCGTCAATTGAAGCCAAGCGTCCTCTTGACCGTTCTCCTCATCGAATATATAAGCGAGTTCTTGCTTCTAGCAACTGGTTCTTCTTTTTTTTTTTTGCAAAGCTGAAGGAGCAAGCATCTATTAGCGAATATTCAATTGCGGGCGAGCTGAACCAATGTCGACAAGCGCGCTAACATGATGCTCAGCACACTAAAACCAGTAAAACTATTGTACATAGTCCCGTACAAAAGGAACACCTCAAACATATCTTTTTTTTCCCTATAAAGTGCTTCGATCCTATTTCAATAAAAAATTACTTAGACAATAAGCACGTGTTGTACATTTGTTATTGCTAAGTTATGCCGATGCCGCTTGTGTCGCACCGACAGAAATCGCGTGCGCCGCAATCATCTGAAAGGGCTGTTGCGATTGGCGCCGCAATGACACTGCGATTGGGCAGAAATTTTTCGTGTGCGTAGCATCATGTGAAACAGTCTTAAGCAGTAAGAAGCTTTGGAATTGGGCACGAAGACAACGCGTCATAGAGTGCATTATTATTATTATTATTATTATTATTATTATTATTATTATTATTATTATTATTATTATTATTATTATTATTATTATTATTATTATTATTATTATTATTATTATTATTATTATTATTATTATTATTATTATTATTATTATTATTATTCAAGAACTCCTCGTTTTCTCTTTATGCTGATGATATAAAAATATCCAAGGTAATACATTCTTTTCACGATTGCTTGTTGTTGCAATCGGACATACTGCTTTTTCTGATTGGTGTGCGAAGAATCGACTTACCCTCAATTCTTCCAAAACTAAGGTTGTCTCATTTACTCGTAAAACGCACAGCTTCCTCTACCATTATTCTGTGAATTCTGTGCAGTTGGACAAAGTTGATGAAATTAATGACCTTGGTGTACTTTTTGACCGCACCCTCCAGCTTCTCCTCTCATACTAAACACATTGCTCAGCGGGCTATGCGGACACTCGGATTCATCTGCAGACTTTCGAGAGAGTTCCGTACTCCACATCCATTCCTAAAGCTGTGCATGTCCATATGCTTGCCGCTTTTAGAGTACGCGCCGGTTGTTTGGAATGGCTCTTGTAAATCGAACTGGAACAAGGTTGACAGAGTACAGCAAAAATATTTACGGATATTTCGACATCGCTTTCCCTGCTAAACTTCCTCCTCTCGCTCCACCAAGAGTACCTCACTGAATCTTCTCTTAACTGCCGTCGTGTCAGAGTAGATACTTTTTCTGTACAAGCTCCTTCATGGCCACATTATGTGCCCTCAACTCTTAGAGTACATCCTACTGCGCGTTCCGCGAAAGGGCATGAGGGAATTCAGACCGTTTCAAGTTTCTCCGTTCCTTCATTCCCATTCCCCTCTTGACAGAATGCAGATGTTGTTTAACTCTTTTTGTCTTCACCTTGACATCTTCCAAAACTCGCTCTCTTCATTTATGCTGGACTTTCGTAGCTTTGTATTCTAAACTGTATTTATCACATATAACTCCCACTTTCTAGCCTAAAATATTATATTTACTTCACTTTTTCATTTTTCTCCGGTTAAATGCTGCACTGCTTTTTATCCGTTTCTTATTTAGATTTAAACTTTAAAGTTTATATTTCAGTCTTAGAGTCCCGCGTTCAATCCTATTTTTTATTGCATATTCCTGTATTTCCAGCCTGTGTTTTAAGTACCATGCACTTGTTGCGCCTGGAATGGTTGTTTATTTTTTGTATATTTATGTTACTATAATCAATGTCAGTTATTTCTTTTTATTTTCTCTATCTATTGATTTTTTTCGTGATGTGCTCTACTATTCTCTGATTGTGTATATAAGACATGCTACACATTAATTTCTTTATTTCCGTGACACTTTTCGTCTGAGTTTCATTTCATGTGTTATTTGTTTCTTCTTTTGTGTACTATCTGTGCGTGTAAAACTTGTGTGTGCATTTTCATTTTTTTGTGCTTCAGCACGAAGACCACATGGTTGTCCTTGCGCACATTACACTGAGATTGATTGATTGATTGATTTATTTATTTATTATTTTTTTCCCCCAGATGGCGCCCAGTAAGGACGCATGTACGCTTTGCTCTCGCCCGTTCTTTGGCAAGCAGCAGTTTTTACGCTGTGCCGACTGCGCGAAACGAGTTCACTCGAAGTGCATCACGTGAGTTGATGATGAGCTACAACTCCTGAAGTCTGGCTCACGGCCATTCGTGTGCAATTTTTGTGCGTCGCGTCTGACAGCGCTAGGCTTAACGAAGGTGGTGCGCCGGCAGCTACGCTCCTTTCTTTCGTCGCCCCGATTATGTTCAACCATACGACCGGTTTTCCCCCATTAACCCCGACCGGTGAACATGGCGGTGAGTTTGCCTCGCTATGGGCTCTCCTCCTCGACGCGCTTGATGGGATCTCTTTTCTAAGCGATGAGGCTGCCCAGCTGCGGGAGTAGAATGAACGTCTTCGTGGGGAGAACTCGCGGGCCTTCGCACAACAAGCCGAGGTCATTGCCTCTCTACGTCGGCTTACGCCAGGAACTTGTGCGGCGCGCTGCTTCGCAGTGTGAGAGTTCTCTCGCCGAGTCCATGGGAAATCCTACCCGTCTTGAGCAGCCGTCTGTGGACTACTTCGCCGCTCTTCATAGAGGGATGACTCCCGGCGATGTTGCCGGTCCATCTTCTGCCTCTGCTCCTCCCCGTGAGGGTTAACCCGCCTAGTGCAATGTAGAAGCACCGAAGTCCAGCCATCACTGGCGCATCGAGCTCATCCGTCTTTAACGTTGCCAACCAAAAGAAGCGTCCGAAGAATATTTTCGTCTCTAAACTCAGCCCCGAATAAACATCGGTAGACCTTACGAACCATCCAAAGTCAATCAATGTTACCCCCATTTCCTGCCGGCAGCTGAAAACAAGGTACGACTCCTACTCATCCTTCCACATTACAGTTGACGAAGAATCGTACTGTAAGCTTGTTAAGCCTTCGATGTGGCCGATGGGTTGCATTTACAAGGACTTTCGTGGGAATCTCCACGACGATATACTTCACCCCTAAAAACTAACGCTAAATTGCAGTGGCCCCTAATTTGGACATCTATAATCAAAACGCCCGAGGTCTTCGGACTAAGGGATCTGAATTTTTTTCTAGCATTCTGTCCTGTTGTTATACCGCTGTTGTAGTTGCTAAAACCTGGCTGTCAAGCGATATCCCTTGCAGTGATTTCGTACCTAACAATACTCTCTTTTTCGTAGCGACCGCCTTCAAACAGGACCCAAAGAAAGAGGAGGTGGAGTGCTCATTGCTATTGACCGTTCTGTACAGTGTGTTCGACGTTCCGATCTGGAAACTGTTGAAGAATGTGTGTGGCTTCAGCTCACTTTAAATCGACATTAAAAAACTTGCAGTAAATACTTGCAGCTTTCTACATTCCTCCGAATCTTCCTCCTCCAGCCTATGATGATATTCTGCTCTCAATCGAACATCTTATAACTCGTCATAGCAAACACGAACTTCTTATTTTAGGCGATTTTAATATACTCCACGTATCAAGTGTAACTCATTTACTTCTTCTCACAACAATCATTACAGATTAAGTAAGTGTAACACTCTACTTAATTTTATAGTCTTTAACTCTTTTCAGCAACACAATTTCATTGAAAACAGCTGTGGTAATATTCTTGACATATGTCTATTGAATTTTGAAAGTTTTCGTGTCTCGAGTTCAGACATACCGCTCACTAGCTATGACAAATTTCACCCTCCACTTCTAGTAATTACTGCTGTCTCTGCCTCACCTTCTACTAATTCACATCGGGTGAGGAATTCACCCCGTTTGGTGTATGCATGTGGTGATTATGTCGGTCTTTTCAATTTCTTCCTCCGTCGACTGGTCCCTTTTAATGACAATAATGATACCGAAGGACAAGTCAGTCGCTTCACTGAAATAGTTCTTGACGGCATGCGTCGGTACATACCTCTGCATACTCCTAGAAGTTTCCTTACTGGTTTTCAAAAGAACTGATAATGGCGTTAAAACTTAAGGAACAGGCCCATCGTAAAGTGAAACGCCCTGGGTTTGACAATTGGGCAGATGAGTTTCGCCGCTTGCGTTCTCTTTGCAAACACTTATACAAGCGTGACCACGACTCTTATCTTGAGTTGTTAGAGAGAAGTGCCTCAAATCGTCCTAGTCAATTCTGGCGATATGTTAGCAAGCGTTCCACTAAATCTGATTCGAGTATCAGCTTAGCGGACTCTCATGGGTCGGAAATTCGGAATGTTGCCGGCTGTTTTGCCCAACATTTTTCCTCCGTTTACAAACATCCACATTGTGATCCCGTTTGCCTCTCATCTGATGCACCATCTAATGCCGTTGTCTTTGACGAGGAGTTGATAATTTGAATCTTAAGCGTCTGAGACCATCTTTGTTTTCTGGACCTGATGGCATTCCAGCCGCCATAATAAAAGCCTTCGGTTGTATTTTTTTGCCAGTATTGACTTCCTTATTTATTAAATGTTTAAAAAATGGTGCCTTTACTCGCGTGTGGAAAATGGCACGCGTGTTTCCTGTCTTCAAGTCCGGAAGCAAATCTGATGTTTCCAATTATCGTCCGATTTCTCTTCTATGTGCAACCTCTAAGCTTTTCGAATTAGCTTTGCACAACGTACTTTCCTTCCATCTCAAACATATCATAGTACCGAATCAACATAGCTTCTTATCGAGTCGCTCTACGTCTACCACGTTTATGACGTATGCCTCTGCAGCAGTCCTGCAGAGAGGTAAGGTTGACACTGTGTACTGTAATATGAGCAAAGCTTTCGAAGTTATTACTCACTCACTACTTCTTGAAAAGCTTCTACTCTCAGGCGTCGAAGTCTCATTCGTAGCCCTCCTACGAAATTATCTCCTTGATCGCTCCTGCTTTGTCAGTGTCAATGAACAGACCTCCTTCGTGTACCCTGCAACCAGTGGAGTTCCTCAAGGTTCTGTATTAGGCCCGCTTCTCCTCTGCGTTTTTATTAACGATGTTTCCTCGGTGACCAAGAACTCCTCGTTTTCTCTTTATGCTGATAATATAAAAATATCCAAGGTAATACATTCTTTTCACGATTGCTTGTTGTTGCAATCGGACATATCTGCTTTTTCTGATTGGTGTGCGAAGAATCGACTTACCCTCAATTCTTCCAAAACTAGGGTTGTCTCATTTACTTATAAAACGCACAGCTTTCTCTACCATTATTCTGTGAATTCTGTGCGGTTGGACAAGGTTGATGAAATTAATGACCTTGGTGAACTTTTTGACAGCACCCTCAGCTTCTCCTCTCATACTAAACGCATTGCTCAGCGGGCTATGCGCACACTCGGATTCGTTTGCAGACTTTCGACAGAGTTCCGTACTCCACTTCCGTAACTACCTTTCCATATGCTTTCCGCTCTTGGTGTACGCATCGGTTGTTTGGAATGGCACTTACAAATCGAACTTGGACAAGGTTGACAGAGTACAAAAAAGTTTTTACGGATATTTCGATATCGCTTTCCTTGCGCAACTTCCGCCTCTCGCTCCACCAGGAGTACCCAACTGTATCTTCCTTCTCTTCACTGCCAGAGTTGATATCATTTTTCTGTACAAACTCCTTCATGGCCGCATTATGTGCCCTCAGCTCTTAGAGTACCTCCTACTGCGCGTTCCGCGAAAAAGCATGATGGAATTCAGACCATTTCAAGTTTCTCCGTCTCTTCATTCCCATTCCCCTCTGGACAGAATGCTGTGGTTATTAAACTCTTTTTGTCCTCACCTTGATATCTTCGAAAATTCGCTCTGTTCATTTATGTTGGATGTTATTAGCGTTGTATTCTAAATAATACTTAATCACATATAACTCCCACTTTCTAGCCTAAAATATTGTATTTACTTCCCTTTTTGCTTTTCCTCCTGTTAAATGCTGTTTGTATATTGAACTGCTTTTTATCCGTTTCTTATTTATATTTTAACTTTAAACTTTATATATGAATCGTACTGTCCCGCGTTCAATTCTATTTCTTTATTATATTTTCCTGTATTTCTAGCCTGTGTTTTAAGTACCACGCACTTTTTGCGCCTTGAATGGTTGTATATTTTATGAAATTTATATATTACTATAATTAATGTTAGTTATTTGTTGTTGTTTTTTTCTCTCTATCTCTTTTTTTTTCTTTCGTGATGTGCTCAACAATTCTCTCGCTGTGTATATAAGACATGCTACTCATTGATTTCTTTCCGTGATGCTTTTCGTCTCAGTTTAATTTCATGTGTTATTTATTTCTTCTTTTGTGTTCTATCTGTATGTGTAAACCTTGTGTGTGCATTTTCATTTATTTTGTCATTTTTTTATTTGTGCTGCAGCACGAGGACCATATAGTGGTTCCTGCGCACATTAAATAAAGATTGATTATTTCTGAATATTATTGCTATTATTATTGTCATTAATATTAGTATTCTTATTAATATAATAATACCGCTTCTGGAATCTGACAGTTGAATCCAGAATATCGGAACCTGCAGATACATCATTCTGATCCTTTTTGTGGCGAAAGCTACATTAGCCACGAACTTGCGATTTCTACGGTGCGGTGCTCCGAGGAGGCACAGACCGACTTAAGCCTTTGTCTAGCAACCGCTGCAGCTGGCGGACACTGCGTGCTCGCCGCGCCATCTGGCATGACGTCATACCATGCGTCTCGCCGCGGAGCTGCCGCCGCCGTTTGCTATGACGTCACAGCGCTTGCCTCGTCGTTGCGCTCGCTTCCGCTTGTTTCGCCAGCTTTGCAGCATGTCTGATAACATGTCGGAGGATTGAAAAGGAGAGCTCGCGTTAGTCGCAATCACAGTTGAGGCGGCAGTATGGACGGCGACAAGTCTGCTGAGCAGAAGAAGGCCTGGAATCGACATCGAAACGAGATGAAGAGGAAACGAATCTCTGCTGAATATACAGCTTTTACCATGTGTAACCATGCTTCAGCTTTCGCTTCACACTACAGGTTTAATTGAAGCTAAACGACAGCCACTTTTTTTAAGCGCATGCATGTCTTTGCAAGCTTTCGCGTATTTCTCGTCAAATCAAAATGTAATGCCTAGAAGCCCTGAAGACGATTACCGCAGTTTTTGCGACGACTGTATTTGAATCTGCCTTATTAGCGTTGCTCCAAACAACGTGAACGCTTATAAGAGTAATGTACCATGAAAAGATGTTATATATGATGCCGCATCCATTTCTTGTTGGTGAGATGTTAGGTTTATTACGTCTTCGTATAGTAAGAAAACCAAACTTGGCAAGCACCTAAATACCATCAGTAGTGTGAGTGCGATGATAATAGAACCTCGCGTGGTCTGCCGTGCTTTTCTCTGCTATGCTTGTCCGTTCAGACGTGCCATACATATCACGCATACCATGTATTGCTGTTGCTTGCAGCTATCCTGGGGAGGGGATACTGGTTGCTTTTTATGCCTGCGAAGTTTGGAATCACGTTTTGGCGCCGAGGGTAAAATTCTCGATTGGGAAGGCGAAAATTGTGGCAGATTAGCTGGTATCGCTTGCACTACACGCATTAACCGGTGGAGCGAAAGGCTTGATCAGTGCCGCCCATCTGGACTCGCCTAGTAGCTATGCGGAATCCAGTAGGCAGGGACATGGTTGCCGGCTCGGAATAGCAGCCTCACTGAAACCGTTGTCGGTGCAAATCACGCGCTAGGCAAGCATGCAGAAAGTATCACAGTGTTCATGTGGGAGCCCTTGAAAGAGAGGCAGGCAGGGGTAAGATCCAGATAATAGGCATGCTTCCTCATGGCATTGGAGCACAGTCGGTCCTTAGCGAAATCGTAGAAGGAGGGGCCCTACAGAAGTGATGAATTGATCTTAAGTGCAGCACTTCCACTGTGTTCTTGAGAAATTAGCCGACGACGTCGGTTGGGTTGACCGAGGCCGTGAAAGGCGAGCTTTCGTGGCTCCTTCTTGACAGTGCATTGGCTAGTTATTTACTTGGATACCGATTGCCTGTGTATTCACTGGAGGGACAGCGATAATTCTAGTCCTCCAGAACATGAATAAGCAACGCCGAGAGGTGGGTACAGCGGCGCTGAGAGGTGAGCAGCAGGGATGGATATGGAGTAGCACAGGACTGCTATGGGGGCGGTAGGCTGGATGCCTTGATGATGTCCACCGCCATGTGGAGACCTGATGGCTTCGCTGCTATATAGCTTCCCAGGAAGGTCAGTTACCAGGTACTGGATACCCTTCTTGCGGCAATGCTAGGGCAGTTGCAGCTCCCCTCGCGAAACAAAGTACACAACCATTGGTGAAGATGAGGGTGCGACAGTGGCACTCTTTATCCAGAAAGGACGCCTCTGTCTTGCAGTCGCCGGCTGCAGGAGAGTATCGTTTCGACTGACCGTCGACGCCCAGGATAACTTGCTGTATGGAACGGCCAGGTTAGTACGGGTACCCCAGAGCTGGGCCGATTTATACAGTGCAGGCAGCTGTCAGGTTCCTCATCCAAGATTAGGGATTGCTGTATAGGCGAGCTAGGAGGCCAGCATCATCTGAGACAAGGTGGAGGCACTCCACATGGATCAGGCCCCGCTGAAAGGGTAAGAAGTCCAACGGAGGAGGGCAGGGTAGATGCCGGCCTTGGCTTCGGCAGTCCGGGTCTAGTAGTTGGGAGATATTGAGGAAACGATTAATCGGCTTTCTGCGAGCAGTCTTCAGGCGCTCTTCTCTGGACCGTCGGGGGTAGATGAAGAGTAGGGCGCACAGGACAGTAAAGGGTCCGCTGTTTTAACAGTTGAATGACGCAGGTAAGGTGCAGCTGATAGATCGGGAAAAAAACACTGAACAGCCCTGCCGACTCGGTCTATCTGAAAGGTGAGAGCTTTGTCTTCTGGTATGTAGGTGAGGCAGGATCGGTAAGACTGAAATACACCACCTGGGGTCCCTGGTGACACCCAGCGTCAGAGGGGTAGCTCATCTTATGGCAATTTAGCGTGGCTACCTTGGGATGCACCAGGAGGGTTGTTGATTTGATGGCCTATAGAGAGCGAGGCTTTTAGAGGCTTAGCCAAGAACAGCTGGGCAGCATTGAGGGTTGCTGGACCGTCTTTCTGGTGAAGATGAGGCGCCTGACCATTGCTCCCAACCAGAGAGCCACGTCGTCTTCATAGGGTAAGTAGCAGACTTGACGATTGTGCTTCCTGGGGTTGCGTACCACGCATAACCACACA
Source organism: Amblyomma maculatum (assembly GCF_055883805.1). Classification (NCBI taxonomy): domain Eukaryota; kingdom Metazoa; phylum Arthropoda; class Arachnida; order Ixodida; family Ixodidae; genus Amblyomma; species Amblyomma maculatum. The sequence continues at coordinate 124,956,773 of NC_139344.1, forward strand.
CACTGCCTGGTTGCCTTTGTTTCCTATAAAAAATACAAAATATCCCACTCTCGATCCACTTTGAACCAGTTAACCGTGGCTGGCTGGCAGGCTTCAACTCGGGGGCGTCAACTTTCAATCTCCTCCCCCTCCCCTTTGTCCCCTGCCCCTTCGAAAGGTTGGTAGAGCGTCTCTTCTTGTTGCGTTGCTTTCTCCTTGCACTCAAACGAGAAGAGGAGAATTTTCTCTCTCTATTTTGCCGCCTGCCAACTGTAACAGCTGTCAGGCCGCAGCCAGCTCTTCCGTGTACCTGCCTTGGCCGGTGACGAGTGGCTCTTTCGGCCGGCCCCATGCAGGTAGCGAGAATTTTGCACTGCTGCACGCCGACTTTTCGCTGGGATAATTCACTCTTAATACCATCAAATGAAAGGCAAATAAGTCTCGCGATAACAAACAGCCAATGAATCTATACAGAAGCCAAAGATGAAGAAGAATGTCTGCTTCATCTTGCCATCGAACAATGCCTGAAGTCAGTGGATATCTCCAGGATAAGTAAAAGCACATGGGAAGGTACGTATGAATGTACAAAAGAATGTCTGATTGTCACGCTAGGCTCGGGTGCTATACTTCTCGAGATTCTCATGTCAGTGTATGATCGAACGTGGCGTAGAAGATGGCTGAAACTAGAATCTTTGGCGCAAACTTGGGCATCAGAGAAGTTTCGTGAGCTGTTAGTGATGTCGGCGCAGAGCGGAAATGACATCGCTATTCGGAATGAATGTGGGAGGGGGAGGGGTGCAATTGTTGATCGCCATGTGAAGTAAACATTATCGAAAGGCGAATACATCAGTTTGGAAGCACTGTGCCTATACATTTGTCTCGGTAAGCAGGAACAAGAATGCGGCTGCTGAATACTAAACAGCACTGCAGCTCTATGTGTAGTTCATGTACAGCTAGAAGCAAAATGAAAGTGAACGTGGCAGCGCGTGGCCTTTGTGCTTTCAAATGCGCTGTCAACGACAGGTGATAAGAATCAGTGGTAAAGATGCATCAAACACAAGCTTGGTCGGCTACTCTTTCCGTGCATAGCCTTGGTTCCACCCATTCTCGTCTTGTGTTAGTGGCAGCGCTTTGCAAAGAGAAAAGGCCACGCGCTCCCGTGTTCCCTTTCATATTCATTCTAGCTGTACATCCACGTGTTTTGTAACAGCTCCGACCGAAGAAACTCTGTCAAGCTGCACTAAACGGCCCAGAAAGCAAGCGCGACTGAACTCTTCGTCTAGGCGACACCGCGGCTTCTCGAAAGGCGCGCACGATGGTGTGATTCGGATTACTCGATTCAAATGAAGCCTACCCCAGTTTACCGGACACTTTATACAGGACCAGAGGTGCGGACTGCATAGAGAGCCCCGCCTTCCGTTGCGCCTAGCTTCTTGGGCATATGACGTGGTTAACTTCTTTCAGAGGAATGCTTAACTAAGTTGTGACTAGTAAGTGGAACCAGAAAGAGGAAGGCTGAAGGTACATCATTTTAATCGGTGTCATCCAACGGACTTAGAGTTAAAAAACAAAGGAAATGGGTTCTGTCGCTATTTACGACATTAAACGAACAATAACGAGTGTCGATGTTATTTTTTGTTCTCGTCATGAGAAATAACTCTACAGGCAGAACAGTCGGTTTCAGTTCTAGGGCTCCATACTGTGTCTGCTGAACTTGTCCATTGAATTCGAATGTTGTTCCGAGTAGCAATGATATAGCAAGGAATAAACGTACACGATTTTTTGACGCGTACTTTTTGTTATTGTTTTTCTCAGTACAGATTTTTAGTCACTCAGGCATAATTATACGCCTTTAACGATTAAGCCATCATTATATTAAACATGTTGTCTGGAGGTAAAATAAATGGGATAAGCAAAGAAGAATAAGAGGGAAGGTTAGAGTGACAGTGCTAGAAAACGTCCGCGTTAAGCCTATTGCAATTTTCTTTGCCCCAACATGAAGGACAGCCATCTCAGCGATTTTCTGTGGGTATGGCGTTTTCCTCCTAGTAGTCAACTTTGACTACAAATGCCGATGTATACCTAACTTTACATAAATATATTTTCTTTAATTGTTCTCTCTCATTGCACACCTCTGCATACGCAAACAAACGTTGCGCCACAGCTTTCTCCCAGATCAGTTCTGCACTGAAGCACCTCATACGAGCAACATACTAGAAGAACATACGCAGCGCTCTTCTGCCTCCGAAGTATCATGCCGCGGTATGATGGTGCCGATTGAAAACGCAGCGCGTCTCTGTATTTTGCAGCTGTGCCAGTTTCAATGCAAAATAGCTCAGAGTATTCAGCAGCATCGCTCCCCAATACGAATAATGTAATGTTCGGAGCATGAACTTACAGAAGTTCCAAAGTACTGCAAAGCCAAATAGTTTTTACTTTTGTGCCCCGTCTTGAGAGAACGAAGAAGTGAAACACGTGCCAGGACCGATTTTGCCTCCTGCTTCGCTGTACATCAGCTAGAATAGAGGATCTACGAGAAGTGCACTGCTCGGAAGACCGGCCAGCTGCGTCCTGAATACATTGCTCTGCCACCGCTGCAGCAGGGACCGAACCAATACAAGGGTGAGCCTCGGACGGCACCGTGAAATGCTCTAGTTGCAGGGGGTTGAAATATTGATAACCCATTGTTGGGCCCGCGTGGCCACTGTGTGCCAGTGCTTTGGCTGCTTCAGAGGCCCCTTAGAAAAGGCTACATCCTCTCTGCAGATTAGCTCGAGCTTTTTTTTTTTCTTTTTTTTTTTTTTTTGCTCAGCCAATTTCGTGGATTTATATAAGCAAAGCGCTGGTTCTACAACTTTGCCAGTTTCAGTTCGCATCTCCTAAAAACGTTACCAGTCTGGCAGCACTGCAACTCATACAAAACCGGGGCGTTTTATACGGGCCCACGACGACAACTTCCATTGTTATTTTGTTTCCTTTTTTTTGTCGACTGGAGAAGGATTTAAGGCCCTTGATCGAAGGCGAGCGGTTCAAGTCGCCAGCCACTTCTGTGTGATAGCACTGAAGAACCACACCGATATCATCTAAGTTAGGATTCTTCTTCGCAGAGCCCAACGCCATGTAAAGCCAGCAATACTGATGCTCTTTAAAACGCCCAGAGCAGGTAGTAGCGCATGATCTCTGGTTGTAAAAATGTCCCAATAATTTGCAACAATAATGTGCAACAACAATATAAATGTGTACACCAATAAAATAAAATTAGACGGTATAAATAAAACCAAGATTACCCTATGCTTAACCAAAAATGGCGCGTTACGTGCAGGGTATACGATTCATGAAATCAAGTTGCACTTCTTATTTTATTTCCTGAATTTAAGCCACTTGTTCATGATGGATAAAAAGAATAAAAATGCCTTGGAAATAAAAATTCCAAACGCAGGCCTTTTTTAAGCTCTGTTCTGTACTTCACTTGCTCGTTTTAGCATGACAAAGGTGTTTCACTGGACCTTGCAAACCACTTTATTGATAGTGGGTAGAATGTAGACACACTGCATTCGACGAATGGTAAAGGGATCGGAGGCATGTGAGGTGCACCATAACCTAACTGTGCGATGATCATGACTAAAGTCTTCTCACATAAGAAGATATATCGTCGCAGTTAACAGTTGTGACTTCAATAATGTATCAAATTCTGAGCCAGCGCCACAACTCTGCGCTCTTAACATGTTTGGAGACATCGGTTCAAAAGCAGTGTGACGGGCAACTTTCTTTCGTTTCAGCAAGGAGATATAAGGAGTACCTCACTGCAGTGCCCCCCCCCCCCCCCGCACCCAAGAAGAAAAAAACATAGTTGTGGTATGGCGCTGGCTAACCCTAGTTGAAATGCGAAAGCAACAATGAAAGCTTATTTTGCCTGCTACATTATTCCCCTACGTGCCTGCGTGTCGTAGGGGTAACGAGAATGCAAATGGTTCTAACCGGCTGATTCTGATATCCCTCTCCCGTATGAAAGGAGCGACCCGAGTTGGCAGCTCCTGCCCGTGGCATAGGGGTAACGTGAATTCAAACGTGATGGCAGGCTATTTCTTTATGAGGGACCACAGACACGGACACGGACACGCACACGGCACACAGCTCGTATAGTACTGCTTTCGCAATAAAATAAAATAGCTCACGTACGCTTATTTGAGCTCCTTCTGTACTTCTTCAATTACTGCAGCCTCAGCTTCTTTCTATCGCATCCGAATGTTAAATAAATAGCGAAACGTTTGTCACAGACGTTTGAAAACGTTTGAAAACGAAACGTTTGAAAACAGACGAATTTAATCATCTGTGTGCAAGCTCATGGATAGTCTTTCTCTCTTGTCTCCGGTACGCGCTATACATGTTTACATTTTCTTAGCAAGCTGTTATTATTATCAATAACAACAAAAAGTTAACTGCGGTGTAGCTCTGGTTAAGCCTAATTGAATTTCGAAGCAATGGCTGCATAGCTATGCTTGTGGCCAAATGAAGAGTCAGATGCATAAGTTCACTCACCGGTGTTAGATCATTTTTATGCCACAGCTGGTCGCACAGAGAACACACACTTCCAAAGGGGTTGTTCGTGAAGCGGTGGTGAAACTCTCGTGTGGCCAACTCGTACGCACCCACTCTTTGTGCAAAGTCTGCGCACCGGCCACCTTCGACGTCTCCAGGCACTACGATTAAACCGGCCAAAGCCACCTTCCTTCTTTTCTCGAGACGTGCAGCACGTTCTTCATCCGTTTCTTCATGCCGTCTCCTGAGGGTTTTGTTGCGCCTGCCATTTGCGGCTAAGTCATACGAGTGTGGAGCGAAAGCTTTGGCTGCAGGTGACCGAGCGTTGCATCGAACACAACCAGCGTTCCGTTGAACGCATCAAATTTCACCGGCGTTTTAAGTGGTGGTGGTAAAGGCGTTTATTGCATCTAAATACGGGGGACACTTAAGCTCTACTTTTTAGGGTATGACGCGATAGCGTAGGCTATCAGCCCACATATGAAGACCCACTTAAACCAAGCCGTATGAACGTGCCTTAGTGGCTTATAGGGGTAACGTGAAGACCATGGTCCTGGCAGGCTGATTCTCACATAACCATCTCATGTGAAACGAGAGACCTATGTTGGCAGCTGCTGCTATTTGCGGCTATGGCATTACGAGCATACGCGACGAGCTGAGCTGGCTGGCATAGTGTTGAACAAAAAATGAATTGCTTTCGAACAAGAAAAAAAAAAAGAAAGTTGAAATCACAAAGCAAATGTTGAAAAGGTGCTAGACTGTAAAATAGTTTGCATCTTGGTGGACCTAATTGTTTATTTGTAAGTACTGCACGCAATTTATTATAGCAATGATGGATAAGACATATTATAGCTAAATTCTCATTGTCATTTTTGAGTGCATAAACGTATAAGCAGAGTGCTTTTGAGGCTTCTCTGTCAACAATCGCTCTATAGTCCCATGTTATGCGGAATTCTGTCCACTGGAGAATTATGCAAGCCCGCCAAAGCACTGAAATACCGCAGAATATTAGTTTAAAATTATTCACTTGCTTGATAAAATGAAGTCACTTGCCCAAGGACTCACGTTTCAAGGGATATGCGAAGGGCAAATCAACGGCCGGGGGAGAGCGCGAAAGTCGCTCAATATTCGGCCTGGTCCCTCCAGCGAGACCAGTAATCGCGGCAAACAGAACGGAGGACCCTCTTTGTCCACGGCGATATCGGAAAGTGAGGCACTCGTCCGAGCACAGTCACCGTCGTTGCCTGGAAGAACAGCTGGGGCGTCAGGGCGGAGAGGTGCCCCCCCCCCCCCCTCCTTCTTTCTGCTTCTTCCCAGTAGCGACTGCTGATACGAGAAAGAAGCTCCCGATTCTGCACGAGGCCCATGGTGGTACGAGGCGAAGCGGGTATGAGAGAGAATGAAAAGGCAATGTGTGAAAGGGCGGAGTAAATGCAGCAATGCCAATTCAAAAGACAGCGCTTGGATTGCACTGTCCCATACAGCCCTTCCAGACTCATCGCGATGTGAAAACTACGTGCTAGATGCGCATCGAGGCGAATTATTGACTATGTACCAGGTGTCCCTCTCTCTTCTATTTATTTTTCTCTTTGCAGGTTTTAAAAAACACGAGGCGTCTGTTCGCTCTGCGCAGGCGAATTTTATAGGAAGGGGGGGCGTAATATATGTGATACAGCCGAATTAAAACGTGGTTAACTAACATTTTAAGTCAAACGGAACGCATGTGTCCCCTGAAAGATAGCAAGTGTAACCAAATAACTACAGCATGCGTAAGAATATAGCTCGCGTAGTGGACTCTCTTAGGCAGTGTTTCATGGAAATTTAGGCTTCGGTAAGCACAAGTGGTGCCAATGCCTCGCCATGCGAGGCGATTCTGCACCCGAAACGCTGCGGTTTTCGGTCGACGCAATAAATGTAATTTCTCTAATTCCTCATGACTAACACAGAGTTACATATATAGAATGGATAGGCCGCATAGTTACCGACGAAGGAGAAGCAATGGCTGCATTAGCGCATATCATAATTTAGTTTAAGAAAAACTGGCTTGGAGCGCATGCGTCACGACGTGCCAGAAGGGAACATCAGTTCTGCTTTGAAATTGTTATTGTGTGAGCAGCTCATATCTTTTTGCTCTCTCGAATAAAAGATACGAACAATCACTTGTATTCGATGTTTGCTCGGAGGGGCGAGGGGGGAGGCGGTCTTCGTTTCCTGACAAAAGTAACCGACAACAGTCAAATTGACGATGAAGATTTTAATTTGTCGGAGAAAGGCGTGAATAACGTTAAAGTGGACACTGACCCCAAGCAACAACTAATTCGAGTGCATCAGGCAACCCATATGACAAGTTTTTTATTTCGTTGCGACATGTATGCACTAAGAACAAGCCACTAAGTAACTTCGTCAGACTGTCATGTCCTTTTACCGATAGTTTTGCCGGTCAGCAACGAGAAATTATTGGTCTTGTGCGCAGTGCGTAGGCCCCATGCGCTAAATGGCGAAAGCAGGCTACAATCGTGTGATGGGACCCAGGATCGCTATAACACCTGTTTTTCATGCCGAAGGTCATGCGATTCACCGGTTGTTCTGTGCCCCGCGGGTTGTTGAGGTGATGTAACCGGGGAAACGTAGCAGCAGCGTCACGGCGCCGGTAGTTAAGCTGTGAGGCTGGTTTTGACGGCTAATTTCCAAGTGTAGCTGGCTCGGATAGGCAGAGTCCCGAGCAAAACGCAGACACCATGCACGACAAACGCTCTCCTCTATGTTATTGTTACTATCCTCATAAGAGATCCTAGTGCCATGCCCACTTCTGCAGCTCTTCTATGTGTTCTCCTCTTCTACTTCGTCTTCTGCCCATTCGCACTGGCGCCCTAACCTCATCCCATGGGGCTCCAACAATGGCTGGGCAAATTAACCGAAACTGAAGGTTCAAAACTACATTTTAAACCTGTGCACAGCTTCTAGTGTGAGCTTGTGGTTTACCGCTGCCAGGAACTGCTTTCTAGAATTTCGCAACGCGAAGAAATAGAGGCTTCGTCTCCCTCGGTGCACGTAAGACGCACGCGTGCTCAACTTATGTTTTTTTTAGTTTTGGAACGCATAACAACAAAGGCTATCATAAGAGGAGACGAAGGAATTTCACAATACCAGGGCCAGAATGAAATGCTGACGAAGAGGATGCGGTTGTGTTGGCAATGGATGAGCGCGGTGGTGGAAGAGGAAAAAGGAGAAGCGTAAGGTGGAGAGTGGAGGAGGAGAATATGAAGTTATCAAAAGAGAGAGGCCGCGCTGAGGTTACGCCATGTGATGTGTAACGCGCTGTGGGGACATATGAGAGCGCAGTAAAGAAACTTTGCCGCGTCCCTCGCGCGCCGCCGGAGGCAAGGTCGACGAGGTGCGTCGACTCTTCCCTTCTATTCAAAAGCATTCAATCCATTCTTCTATTGCCGTTTCAGTCCAACGCTCATCGCTCTGCGATGATGACTGCACATAAACGTTAGCCATTTTGGTTACTGTTAGAATACTGTCAAACATATAAACAACAAAGTGTCGCATGTTTTTCAAGACAGGCATAAATCTTGCTCAATTTTTAGATGCAGATATGAGCTATTCAGCTCTTGCGAAGTTGTGCGCGCAACAAAACTTATCGAGGAAACTTTTGACTATTGACGATAGTAGCACAGCCCTTACTACAAGCTTCTGTGCCATCCGAGGAGTGACATCAGATGATACAGAATGTTTAGTCTTGCAGACACCTTGCAAAATTTCTAAAGGACATCGTTTGTAAGCCAGACAATAGAATCCTCACTCAATAAAAACCCTTCGCTGGAGCTTTGGAATAATTTGTTAATTTCACTTCTTCGCTTGCTTTGCCTGGAGACAATCTCAGTTTGCGTATGCAAGGTTATTAAATTGGAAGACTCGGGTGAACACACAGCTTGAGGAAGTAAGGTATTTTCCTTTAATGTATTGAAGCCAAGTGAAATAGTTTTGAACCAAGAATGATCTGCAAACCTTTCTTCATAGAGTTGTGAAGTATTCAGGGCAGTCATCCAGTAGCCTAATTTTCCTTGCCGAAGTTTCACTGCGTAGTCTAATTTTGCACTCGAAAAAAATCGAGCGAAACTATTTCTTCGATTAGAGGGACGAGCACGTTGACAGAATGTCAAGGTTTGGCATGGCGTACGCTCTAGAATATAAATGGCTTTTAAAGTACACGGATTCGCACCCGCTGCACACTTCCCCGCGCCCTGAATTTCAACCTTGTTTTATTTTTTTTTTGTAAGTACACAGCTATTTTCAATTGATAACTGTCTTTTTCCACTCGAAGCTAATTTGGCTGCGAAAAATCAGCTCCTGTGTTCTTTAGTAAAACATTCCACCGCGTGAGAGAAGAAAGAAGCAACAGCACTAGGAAGCATTTCACGGGTGCATTATTTGGTAAACAATAACAATCCTGGGCGCGCTGTGCAAGTCGGCGAAGCCCATCTGTATCTCTTAATGTGGGAAAGCAGTTTTCATTACTAGTGAATGAATAAATCGCCCTGCTATTCTCTACAGCAAGGATTTGAGATGCAGTTATCATCACTGATTTCGTGAAAACAACACAAACGCCGGACGCTTCGAGGAAAACTTCAATTAGTGGCGTCCGCAAACGCGGACGCTTCCACGCAAAATATCTTACTGGCGCTAGGGTTGGTGCGGCCAGATTCACGCAGAAGGATCGGAATAAATTTATATTTTACATCGGTTTCCAGGGGGTCTAGAAACTTTGTTTGAGTGGCTATCGGTGAACAAATTGGATGTGGCATAGGGCGTTGCGAGGTTAGGCGGACAGATGAACCATGTATAGTGCGAAAGGGTTGACAAGTTTCCTGTTACGAAGCTTTCCTAAAGATGGACGACTCATAATTAAAAAGGGTATAGCCGGCAACATTGACGAATTAAAACTAAGCTGCACGGATCGTACCATTCTATATATCATATATTTAAAAATAATTATGCGAACAGTAAACAAATCATCGTTATAGAGACAACAGAGTACCCTAAATCCCCCGCAGGTAAACTCACGAAATAGTAAATAGGACGTGTGTCAGGCATAAATCTCGTTTGCAGGTTTTTGTCCGGTTCACGTATAATATCTCGAAAATTGGAATGAGAATAGCTGGGATTAGACTGATGGAGGATACCTCAACAATCTCTCTTTTACTGATGACATTGCCCTGCTAACCAACTTAGATACAGCATGAGTGTTGTCCTCAAGAGGCAAAGTAAAATAGTGGGTCTGCGAATTAGTAAGGAAAAAAGTAAAACACTGAACTACAAAAGAGGAACGAAGCCAAAGTTTACTACAGGCAGCAAAGCATTGAATGCTGTTGACGAATATACCAGTTTCCAGCAAGGCGTTATTATAGATCCTGACCACTGTAATGATCAGGATTATTTTGCTAGAAGCAGAATAGTAGATCGGAGTTCATTCGCCGGGTACATTAAGGTTACGATAGCCTCACGACCAATGATTACCAATGTGTGCGGAGTTGAGCGGGGAAGGTGCAAATCTGGCATCTCGACCGCGCTACTACGACAGCAGTACCTTAAAGAGACTGAAAGCGTTCACTATCAGCTGCCCACTTAGGCGAATTGTGGCTTCAGGATCTCTGCGAACACGGTATAGGTGGATGTTTGCTTGGCCATCTTGGAGCTCTATAATGATGGTTTACATTGAGCTCAGCTCAGGATTAGAAAAACCGTCAAGCGAGCCTAGGACGTAAGCTTCCACACACCTGGAAAAGGCGATCGTTATTCACGTATTGTCAAAGACGCCATTTTAATGCGTTAGGAACAGAATCCGCAGGTTAACACGGGTAGAAAGGGAAATCGCCCTCCACTTTCAGAGGAGAGGCGCCGGGATAGAGAAACTGAGAAAGGGGAGACGAAGCGACAGTGGAAGGTGACGAGTGTCGAGTGGAAAACTGCCGAAAAGGGAATTACTTTTCCCCGGAGGAGAGGAAGGAGATGGGAAAGTGGGATAGAGAAGACGAAGTAAATGTAGGTGGATGTTATTTGAAAATATTTATGTGAAAAAAAAAATTAGAAGGGTTGAATGCTGCGGAACCGAATGTGGAGCGAAATCATTAGCTGCGGGTGACCAAGCGTACTTCTTCCTGTTCGCATTCTTTTTCGCTTTTTTCTTCTTCGTCTTTCTGTTATTCTTTGTCTTCTTCGCCTTCTTCTTCGACGTCTTCTTCCTTCTTTCTTTTCCTCTTCCTTTTCTTTTTCTTATTTTTTTTCTCATAGCTACGCTTCTTCACAACGTAGCAGCGGCCACCCGAGGTCTTGAAAACCTACCGCAATGTAGCTTTCGCTACAAAAAAGGAGATGAAGATAGGCGGACGGAATCCTTATTTCTGGATCCCAATGGCCACCGCTGTAGCTCTTGCCTGGGGCACCATTTTTCTCTGGGTCTGCAAATCTGAGTTGACCATGGTGGTCTCCCACCGTTCCTCGGAAGTGTATATTTCTATATCTGGGAGTTTGTTACCGGAGCATCCCCCCGTGACGTGGTATTTGGGGGGGGGGGGGGGGGGTCTTACCGCACCAAGGGCCGACAGACACCATCATATTGATCCGGGAAGATAAGATTTGTCTTGAGCAGTGTTAGAAGTGGAGGGGGGAGGGTAGAGCCGCTTCACGATCCCACCGCTTCCTCCAGTGTTACAAGTCATGGGGGTTGAGCCTCTACACCATCCTACAGCTGCCACCAGTTGTCAGCGCTCTGGAGCCGGTGCCGCTTGAACCATCCTCTGCCAAAACGACATCCGACCAAACCGGAGCGAGAACATCACGGTCACTATTCTAATCCGTATATTTCACGGCTCTGAGTCCACGAGACGAGTTGAACGAATGGTGAGTTTATAGATCATTTACAGGCACGGTGCGAGATAGAAACACATCAGCACGGAAGCCGAAATGTACTCTACAAGTGAGTGTCTTCGCTCTGCGCCGGCCAGGGAGAATCCGCCACTCCCCCCGGCTGAGGAGCACAACACACGATGGACGCCACGGCCGTCTCTCTCGACCACCATCCGAGCACATCCTTTCATGGGGCAGAAAGCCGTTGGCATTCGAACTGTCCAATCTGGACGCAGTAGTTGGCGGCGGGAAAAGAGGCCAAATAGCGAGCGCGCTGGTGCCCGGTCGCGGATATGTTGCGGCGCAAGGGAGGAGAGGAGGGCGCGCCTCCATGGCGCTGGTGGTCACTGTGGCGCCGGGATGTCTGGCTGGCGTGTCCGGGCACGCCCGATGCCGAAGCTTCTCAATGTGTTGGTGCTATGCGGAGCAGCACCGGGGCTTGTAAAGGGGCGTCAGCACCCGCTCGACTCTATTAGTCGGCCGCTGCAGGCGCAGTGTTGCCGAATCGTGAGAAGTTTCCCATTTCGTGGGATATGCAAGCTTCTAAGCAAAAAGAAAAATGTTTTGACAACCCATTGAAAATGAAAATTCTGAGGAGGAGGAGGAAGATGAGGGGGAAAGGAAGGAAGGTTAACCAGTAAAAGCAACCGGTTTGCTACCCTGCACTAGGGGAAGGGGATGAGTGGATATAAAAGTTGTGAGAAAGGGATAGTTGAAGTTAAATCAGTCACATAACAGACACGCCACATCACATTACGTTACAGTCATGTCATAGCAAACTCATAGTCTTTTGATTAGGCCTGTGCTTCTCATAAAGCGGAGAAGTGCCTGGGAGGCCTTCGCCGCAGACGATCGCCGTGGCCAGGGACATAAAATCTTAGTTTCACTCAATGGGCGTCCATCTAAATGCTCCAGCGAACGGCACAGACACTTCCTTTCCTCGATATATATCGGGCACTCACAAAGAATGTGGCCTATAGACTTATCGCATCCACACTTTGTACATGTAGGGCTGTTTGCCATGCCTATCATAAAATAATACGAGTTTGTGAATGCTACACCAACCCACAGGCGGCACAGCAGTTTCTTCGTTTCGGGGTAGGCCAGGTGGAAGGCGGAGCTTCAGGTCAGTGTCCAGGGATTTTAAGCGGCAGTCCGCAAGCTGGCCAGAATTCCACAAGGAGAGTGTGTGTTCCCGCACCAGTGCGCGAAGCCTGCCCGCTGCGTCTGCCCTGGAAAAGGGAATCAACACACAATCGCCGTCTTGGTGGGCTGTTCGTGCGACTTCGTCCGCCCGAAGATTGCCCGCTACGCCGCTGTGTCCTGGAAGCCACTGGAAGATGATGTCATGTCCTCCATTAATTGCACAGTGATGAATTTGTCGTATTTCCGCAACGAGTTGTTCATGAGCTCCACGGTGAAGAGCCGCTTTTGATGCTTTCAGGGCTGCTTTTGAGTCTGAGAAAATAGACCACCGCTGGAGGCTCTGCAAACTGATATGCCTATTTGCGACACGAAGAGCAGTTAGCTCTGCAGCAGTTGAAGACGTCTGGTGAATTGTGCTAACTTTTATTTCTGTATTAATTGAGGGTATGACCATGGAGCCTGAAGAACTCACGGCATCCGCTGAACCATCGGTGTAGACGTGCAAACGATTTGCATGGTACTCATGGAAGTATTCAAGAGTGATTTGTTTCAGTTCTGTCGTCGATAGCTCGACCTTCTTCCTGACCCGGGTATTGAAAGAAGCACGGGTGGTTTATGCAGCCTCCATTGTGGAGAGGACGGTCTAGATGCGGGTGTAAACTGGGACGGCAATATAGCGCGATGAGCATCAACGGTCTGTAAATGATGTACGCGGCCTGGTAATGGGAAGACTGGCCAAATGATGACATGGAACCCGAGAGATGTGTCGGAAATGTGCCCTCAGGGAGTCAACTGTTAGGTAGGTAGATATGAGATGCTCCTTTGCAATTAAAATTGTACCAGCCGTAGAGGCACATTTCGGCAATCCCAGGCAGGTTCGCAGAGCTTGAGCTTCTGACGTTCCTAGGAAATTATGTTCCATAATATGTAGACACACAATGAGAACGACACGCTGTCCTTTTTTGAGGAGGAGAATTTCGGCCCGTCTACACTTTCCAACCTGGCCTTGGTTGCAAAGCCAAAGAATTTCACGCGTGGCACATCGCACAAGCGCCCAGAGTGTGACATTCCGGATTCAGTTTTAGGGAGGTCGGAAGGGGACAGCTTAACTCCAGGGGGCGCAGGCAGCTAGCGTCATAGGGTTTTTAAATAGCATATATTTGGAAACTCTGTGGCTACTATCAGCTTGCTGCAAATAGCTTCGAGAAGGTGTCAAGAACAACTATCCCTTTGATCAACATTATGCATGAAATTTATATTTTATCTCATTGTGCTAATTTCCAACGAATGTTATTGGAAGTGTTCAATCGAAAATTATTCTTTCACGAAAAAGTACTTCGTGGGAATAGAGAGACATTTCATGTTGATGTCCGGGAAAATCCAGCTGATCAATGTGGCAACACTGCAGGAGCCGCGCTAACTGTGGCTAAGAGCCTGATCCTAACAGTATTTTAAGAAACATATGGTCTATAGTTCGCGCGAATCTGGCGTCTCCCGCGGTTAGCGGTGTGGGAGAGAAAGAGTTGTCTCTATATTCGGAAATAAAATAATATTTCACCATATGTAGGATGAAGGGATTGACGTCGCAGGCTTGACTACTCGGTTTGTATATCATCGAGCTAGGCCAACAACAGGCTCTTTACCCTCAAGCCCCTCCGCGACTGGGAGTCCAAGTGATTTGGTGCCCGTTCACATAATTTCGAGCACACTCAGTGTCGAGTGTAGGGGCTATGGGCTTGGGGATTCTTCGTGACAGAAGCCGCAGACAAGCCAACATTGAGTCTCATATCTTAAGGCCCTGACGCGAAGCGTCTCAACGTTGTATGGCCAAAGCTATTGCACCTGTTCCGGCTGTATACGTTGGGTAACTTATTGAGAAGAAGGCGCTGGTCGACTACCTGCGCGAAACTTTCCGACAGACTAGACATTCCGTAAATGTTGACGCTGCAACGCGCCCAAATTCATCTCGTATCGTGGTGGTGGTCCTAGGCAACTTCAGGGAAATAACGAAAGTGAAGTTAAGAAGCGACGGGCGACGTGTGAGCGACAATGGGGAGAGAGAATAGTATTTCGCGCCAGGATTACTGCATTGGATCAGCATGTAGTAGGAGGTATGACATGTACCACAATGGCTGACGGTTTCAATCACACGATCCACTTGCGTTGTCTGAAGCCGTTGGAAGAAGTTGCGCTCCACCCGGAATAACATTAATGCCAATGCATACCATGTCGCACGAATCTCATTTATCGTCTCTGTGTTTTTTTTTCTTGCTGTACAGTGCATATTATGATATATTGTTGTGGTACACAGGCTTTAACTTCCAAAAGCGACATTGGCGATGAAGGACAAGGTAGTGCAAGGTGTCGAAATAATTTAGACTCCCTATGATTCTTTAACGAGCACCGACATCGCTGTGCATTCGGCTGCTTTCTATTTCGCCACTGTCAAAACATGGTCTCCGTGGTCGACATCACACCTAGGTCCTACAAC
This sequence comes from Amblyomma maculatum, assembly GCF_055883805.1. Lineage (NCBI taxonomy): Eukaryota > Metazoa > Arthropoda > Arachnida > Ixodida > Ixodidae > Amblyomma > Amblyomma maculatum. The sequence goes on from NC_139344.1 coordinate 124,971,840, forward strand.
TCAGCGGTCGAACGTCTTAAACGCTGAGTGATCGCGGCGGGCATATAGCGCATAGCTTCAACAGCGCAGGCGCAATCACATGCCCATCAGGTGATTATACTTGCAAGCGGTCGTTCGCCGTGCTCTATGCATAACAAAATGAGCGCCCATGTGATGTTCGTGAATACATCCTGCAATAATCTATCACGTCACTGTGTATTCACATGATATGCCCCGTTCTGCAGAAAACGGGCGTTGATGGTGTGAGTGAAAAATTAGGGGTATGGCACTGGAAGGTACCACTTTACAGGTGACATGGCAGTTGTCACGAAATCGGCGCACATATTCATCAAGCTGGTACGGCGCGAGGCCCGCGCGGCGTCGCGTGGAAGGCATGGAGAGAAAAGCCCCCTTCCCCGCGCGGGAGAGCGCGTAGCTTTGTACGCGTTGCCGTGACCCTCTTCCCCATTGCCGGGGGAGGACGGTGGTTCATCGGCCTGGAATGTGCCAGGCCTTTCGAGAAGGTTCTATGGGTCCTGGCCAATGACGACGCGCGGCTCGACGGGAGGAGAAGAAGGAGCTATAACCAGCGAAGCTATGTGTGTGTGCGCGCTAGCTTTGGCGCGTGTTAACAAACAGACGCGGCGCGCCCTATTTAAAGCGACCGCGCCGCTTGTTGAGTCAGCCAGTCAGTCAGTCAGTCAGTCAGTTCGTCAGTGTTTTGCAACGTGCTCGCCTCTGCTTCGGCTGGACTCCCGGGGATCACCCGCTGCTGGCAAGCCCACGGACTTTCAAGGGAGCGGCGCTCGTCTCGTATGGCGGCCACATCGTGACTCTTGAGGCGTCGGACTGCAACAGTGCCCGGTGAACAATTTGGTGTTTGTTTATGTAACTCTCTCGTGTTTGATCTATTGTAAAGACTCTGAGTTATTGAATCATACTGTAGTTGCATGCATAGCGTTTGTATTCTGTGAACCTCTCGTCTGTGTATTTCAAGCGATCTTGTGTATTCCTTTGTATCGTCTCTTGCTGTGCATAAATTGTGTTTTGTTTCTTACTTCTGACTCCGATCCTTACTCTGGTTTGAACCGGCGACAGCTGGGCACCAAACGACCACCCCCTTCTGTCACTACAAGGTAGTTTAATTCCGGCTGAGCTTGCCACGCAGGTCGAGGGCATCTCCTTTGCGACCGGAACAGCTACCCCCACTCACTCAAAGGGTGTCTGGGAGTGTGCGCACCGTTAAGGGCGCATCGTTAATAATAATACCCCCTATTTATTAACGGGTGACAGCAGTGCACTGACTGCCAGTCGGTTTCTGCGGCTTCACGAGACCACTTGGCATGGCCGAGATGGCACGCGCTGCCAGCTTGGGCTTCCTCATTAAGTTGAGAGGGTGAGATCGAAATTCAGCCCTCTAGGACCCTTGTATCTCGAGCTGCACCCTCTTCCCCGGACCTCGACGTCACGTCGTATGGTTCGGTTAAAGAGGGGCTTTATATGCATGTGGGGTGGCCTTTCACATAAGACGGTATCTTACGACTGTATGCTAATGAAAGCTGCAAATAAAAGGTCGCTGATTAAGCTAGAAACAAAGTGAAAAATGGTGCGGCTGAGAGCTCTAATACCCTACGGAATAGAGGTTTTTGTTTATAACACCCTCTTTTTTGGTACGCTATATTATTATTTGCTCGTTTGGGGTACCACATCACGTACGAATTTAGAGAAGAGACATATATTGCAGAAAACATTTGCTCGAGCCCTATTTAAATTACATCACAACGCCCACACATTAGACTTATTTCCGAAAACATATATAATACCCTTGTTTAACCTTTGTAACTACAAGTTAAGTCAAGCTTTTAAACAGGAGGTAAAAGAAAATTTAAAGTTTCTTCATGAATTATCTAACCTTACCAAGAACACATAATCTTATGTCACAAGATGCACAGAACAGTAGAAGGTGGTCACTGTGCGAGCTAATTATTCTACACAAAAAATATCATACACATTGCCAACACTTTTCAATACTTTTCAAAAATCAGGTCTAGATTTTCATACATGTCATGTACGAATATAACGGGACCTTTTCATTCATTATGCTTTCTTAAATGGCTAAGCAGCAATTTTCGGGTGATTTGTCTCTCTTTATGATTTTATTTTTTGCGTATATTTTCGCATTAAGTCAAGTGCTAAGTATATCTGCTTCCTTTTCTATCGTTGCTTGCCTTGTAAAGGAGGCTGCGGGCTCTGTCAAGTCGCTTGCTTCTAACGCTACTTTCACCCGCAGTCCCCAATGATGAAAATAAAGAAATTATTATATACGCGAACCAGGATCCCAAAGGGAAGCCTGCAAACGGGAGACATTAATGCTGCCGTGACATATCCTTAAAGTCAGAACTGAAGTGTCTCCCTCACTTTTATGTTTGTATATTTTCTGCACGTTAGACTTGACTCTCTTTTTAATCAATGCGCGAAATTTTCTGATACGGTATTTAGCAAATAAAGTCCTTAAATATCCTAGTACTAGAAAATTTTATACCCCAATTTACACAATGCCATTACTTTTCGCGATTTTTTCCGCTGCGCTCAATCAGGATCTTGAGTGTTTGTGAAGCACACGAATACCTAGCAAATATTTTTTTTAATGTCTTTGAAGTAATTTGAGATTTTAGAGAATGAGATGTTTCCCTTCCATCGGTCCATTCAGAAATGAAAAAAAAATGCTGCGAGTAGATGCGAGGTCGTGGATGTGTGGGCGGCTCCCGAAATTCATTCTTTTGATGGCTGCTGCCGTTGCACGGGCGCGTTGTGCTGTAAGACCAGAGATGGGATCAGCTCGATACCACGCCATTTCGATTTGATTATAGTCTACGCTAGTGCTTCCAAATCATTCCAATTTTCATACTAGAAGAAGGCTGACATTAAACTTTGGAGCACCTTTGTATACAGAAGTTTTGGTGCACTGATGAACTGGATTGGCTCTGCTCTTTGCTGACGGTATTACAGCGGGTAATGTTTCATGAATTGTCACCATTGTCCGGATAAACCAATGACCTCCTCCTTCCAACGACTTCAAAAGTTATCAACACGCTTCACCTTATTATTATTATTATTTCTTTTTTTACTGTGTTGTGAGGAAATGTGTGACCCATCTTGCAGACACCTTGTGGAAGTGGTAATAAAATCCCAGCTGCGGGTACAAGGCTGCTGCTATAATGGACGAAAATTTTGAGGACGTTAAAACATTGCTTTTCGTTCAATTCTACTGGGTATAATTGAATATTAGTGTTACCACAGGTACACATGTCTGGGTCTTTATGAATTTCTCATCAAAATCACTCCTTTCATAAAGTTGATGCCCACACGCAGACCTCTGGTATAGTATGCTTTCTTAAATGGCTGCTTAGCCATTTAAGAAAGCATAATGAATGAAAAGGTCCCGTTATATTCGTACATGACATGTATGAAAATCTAGACCTGATTTTTGAAAAGTATTGAAAAGTGTTGGCAATGTGTATGATATTTTTTGTGTAGAATAATTAGCTCGCACAGTGACCACCTTCTACTGTTCTGTGCATCTTGTGACATAAGATTATGTGTTCTTGGTAAGGTTAGATAATTCATGAAGAAACTTTAAATTTTCTTTTACCTCCTGTTTAAAAGCTTGACTTAACTTGTAGTTACAAAGGTTAAACAAGGGTATTATATATGCTTTCGGAAATAAGTCTAATGTGTGGGCGTTGTGATGTAATTTAAATAGGGCTCGAGCAAATGTTTTCTGCAATATATGTCTCTTCTCTAAATTCGTACGTGATGTGGTACCCCAAACGAGCAAATAATAATATAGCGTACCAAAAAAGAGGGTGTTATAAACAAAAACCTCTATTCCGTAGGGTATTAGAGCTCTCAGCCGCACCATTTTTCACTTTGTTTCTAGCTTAATCAGCGACCTTTTATTTGCAGCTTTCATTAGCATACAGTCGTAAGATACCGTCTTATGTGAAAGGCCACCCCACATGCATATAAAGCCCCTCTTTAACCGAACCATACGACGTGACGTCGAGGTCCGGGGAAGAGGGTGCAGCTCGAGATACAAGGGTCCTAGAGGGCTGAATTTCGATCTCACCCTCTCAACTTAATGAGGAAGCCCAAGCTGGCAGCGCGTGCCATCTCGGCCATGCCAAGTGGTCTCGTGAAGCCGCAGAAACGGACTGGCAGTCAGTGCACTGCCATGTCACCTGTAAAGTGGTACCTTCCAGTGCCATACCCCTAATTTTTCACTCACACCATCAACGCCCGTTTTCTGCAGAACGGGGCATATCAGCTCTTTTGTCGTATTTGTCGGCTTTTCTGCCCTTGTGAGGGCAGAAAAGCTGCGTACAGACGCAAGCGTACACATGGCAAGCGCCTCTTGTTTACAGCGCACTCGTGAACGCCGTCCTTTAAAGGAACAAACACTGGAATTTAGGTCTTGATTTTTTTTCGCCGCAGTGGAAAGATTGATGTCTAAAATGTTCGATTTCATAACGGTTTTCTTAGAAACGCTATAGAACATTTTTACCGGGAATTTTCGATCAATGCGTGCGCCTGTTTTTATGTAGTCCAATGCTAGAAACCATGAGCAGTGACCGCGTTGACAACTGGTAGTCGACAAAAAAGACGTACCGAAAACAAGTATAAATTTCATTCGCAAGGCATTAATAAGACATTTTTTGCGTAGAGTAACCTCCTTTTCAGTTTCACACTCAATGCTATCCGACACAATAACATACGCCCTCGTTGACGAAAGTTTCAGTGGGCACTGTCATTGCTTCGTTCACAAAATTGCAAACATTATGGCGCCATCTAGTGGCAAAACCTGAAAGCATACCTCTCGCGGGGCGAAAGCAGGGGTGGCTTTTATTTAAGGACGCACTGGAGAGAGCGCAAAATATAATAAATTATGGCAAGCACTCCTCGAATAAAAAAGAACAATGTGCAGCTACGAAGATCAGCGATATTTTGCTAACATGCAGTCACGTGGGGGACTACACTGAAAGTACTAGGGTTTCTCCGCTAGATAGCACCTAGGTTGTTTTTATGCGATTTTCAATGGCAAATTAAAATTGTAAAGCTTCTTTTCTTTGATATTGTAGTGCTCGATCTGTACTAAATGAGGTAAGATCTTTTCATTTCCACCATAATCTCATGACATATTTTGGCCAGTGTTCTGTCCCTTTAAAGTAACGAGCAGACGAGCACAAAGGAATCACGGCGCAAGTCTCCGGCACTCCGCTGCGCATGGCTCGGCTGTGTGCCGTGCGCAAATGAGCGAGCTGCGTGCACAGCCTTGCAGAGAAGCCTGCTTTCAGGTAGAGGGGCGGGGTGAGGAAGCATGAAGGTAGCGTAATCCCTTCCTAACAAAAATGGAGCATGAAGGGTTGCCTCAATAAGGATCCCCCAGTAGAGAACGTTTTAGAATTGACATCAGGTCGCCTTATGGCGTGTGAGGCGCCCTTAGTAAGGTTAGGAGCGTTTTAGAATTTCTTAGGTCGCGGTTGTAGCGAGAGCGCAAGGCCAGCAGCGGCTGCGCACCGAACAGGAGGAGGCAGTTCTAGCACGAGTGCTTCAGATCGCTCTGGGACTTTCGCCTCGGTCGGAGGATAACGACAGCGCTCCGTCAGTTTGCTTGACAAAAAAAAAAATTCCCGACGATTACGTTACTTCCTAATGCGAAATTTGAGCGCAGCTCATCAGTTGCTTCACCTTTGTCGATAGATTGAGGCAAAGATTTCGAGCAAGACATGCAAGTACAATTACAGACAAGTATTTTATTTTTCACACGTATCCCTTCAAGAAACACTCCACTAACAGTTCTTGACTGTCATGAAGGAAGCTTTGTGGTCGGAGAAATGAAGAGAGCAATTACGTTATCGGGAGGTTGCGGGAGAGAGCGTGTGGACCCATAGGAACGTTGCGCTGCGAAGAGACTAATTTCACAAGCTTGTGGGATTCCGGCTTGCCGCGGCTTCTCTTTGCGTGGCCGCCGCCAGCGTCCCTGTTGTTCTCCTCTTTCCCTTTCTCCCGTCATAGACGGTGGGGAGATGTCCAGACGACTTGTCCCTGTCGGTCGACCACAGCTCCGCCCCTGCGTCCCGATGGTTTATCTGCATTGCGCCTTTTGGCGGGAAGACGGCACCGCTTCGACTGCCGCGCTCGCGCGACCGTCCGAGTGTGGCCTAGGGAGAGACCCTTCCGAGACATCGCAAAGTGCGTACGCTACTATTCTTGTCTGTCGGCCTTTGTCCGCGAAGACCAGTGTGCACTCGAGTTCGCCCGCTCCGGGTCGTATCTGAGAGCGCAGCTCGAGCCTGTCGATAGGGGTCCAACGATCCGCGACAGGCGTACCTTGCGGTCGTTGCCCACTCTCTCTCAAAGGAACCCTTTGGTCACCGCGAGAGAGATCACAGCACGCCCTTGCGTGCTTGCGGCGCGCAATACTTGTCACCTCGTGCGCGCAGGCGAGCCTGGCTCCTCGCGCACTCTTGGAACACGGTGACTGAATTTATGTGTGTATGTGCGTGTGTCTGTGCGTATCTGTCTGCCTGTGTGTATGTGCGTGCGTGCGTGTGTGTGTGTGTGTCTGTGCGTATGTGTCTGTCTGTGTGTATGTGCGTGCGTGCGTGTGTGCGTGCGTGCGTGCGCGCGCGCGCGCGCGCGCGTACATACGTGCCGCTGGAGGATGGCGTTTCAATAAACGTCCCCTTTGTGAACTTTGAAGCTTGTGTCTTTGCAGCGAAGCGCTCCTCCCTCAGGAGGTTGAGTGCGCGCTGCGGTGTTTCAGTGTGCGTGTGGTGACAGCTGATCTGGGCTTTGGCTCGCGCGACGCTCGAACTCGCTGTGGTTGTTGGACTATGCCCACGTAGAAACCACAACTGGCGCCCAATGTGAAATGTCCCTGGCTCCTTGAGTCGCTGGACAGCACATCGGCCGAGCCGGTCGCCTTAACGATCACGCTCATGCGCCATGCCTGCCGCCCCCTGCGCGGCACTCGGCAAAGGCATTGAAACACACTACATGGTTCCTCGGACCACCCTGCGTTGCGACCTTTGACCATCGGCCTCCGTTGTTTCAGCTTTGCGCCTTTGCGGAAGCAATTTTCGCGACGCCGCAGCTTCCGCCGTCTCCGCACAACATCACCCGTACCCCGCTAGCCGTCATTTCTGTTCGGGGAATGGTGAGGCATCGGCCGGGCTTCCTCTGGAAATTGCGCCGACAGCGCGGTCAGTTGGCTGATGTGTCTCCTTGAACCTGCGAGCTGACTGGCACGGCATTCTCTCCGGATACAGCATTTCGACTATTCGGTGCAGTATTGAAAGGAAAGAACGAACGGGGTAGCTGATGCGCTATCCCGTGCTCCAGTCGCCCGCGGCGTCTTCACGCCGGCAGGCGCAGGGGGCGAAACAGCGGACGAGCCGCAGATCGGCACGGAGGGGACGCCTGCAAACGAGTTCCCCCATTCCGCTATCCAGGTAAGCAGCGCTTCGCAAAGCAGGCGAAGGTGAAAGCTCTTTGCGAGCACCTCTGAAACGCCGATGCCAGTGGAAGTTTTGATGTGAACCTGCGGGGGGACAAAACCAGGCTCTCCTTTGGGATGCCTGGGATCGTTTTCAGCCATGAAGAGCTACGACGGCCCAGCAAAATGACCTGTTTTGTCGCGATGTCAGCGACGGTCTCTGGAAGACGAAGCGCCGTTACGCTGCTTGTATTGCCGCGGGCGCAGCGCCGTGACGCTATTTGTATGGAGCGGGCGCAGAGGGGCACGAGCCAGCGTGTGTCGTGGCGTACCCCTGGGATTCAGGTTTGCTGGACCATGACGGGCTCGTGCTGAAATGCATAGCCACGGATGATGAGTTCTTGGACCATTTGAAGTGGCTCTTCTCCAATGTCTGAGCGGCGCTCTGTTGCGTTTCTCTCACGACAAACCATTGGCTGGTCATCTGAGTAGCTCCAAGGTTATAAGAAACTGAGTCAATCGATGACAAGCCCGGCATGAAGCGCGACATTTTCCGCTGTTGCCGTGCCTGCAATGTCTGTCAAATCGAGGGTCGCAAGGGTCAGGTCGAGGGGTCGCAAGCCACCGAGCATGACGAAACCACCTGACGGTGTGCGTTCGTGGTAGATGGCCACCTTCGATTTCATGGGGCATTTCCCCAGTAACGAGCAGGGGCTCATTGCTAGAAAGTCCCCTACAGGAAATGCCAGCCGTGTCTACATGGCAGACCTGAAGGCCTCTGCGTAACGGTCTGGCGAGCTTGCGCTAATGCTCATTGTCACCACAGGCAAGCGCCAAAGTACAGCCGACGAGGTGGAACGCAGCCGTGCCCCACACCGGTACAAGATGAGGCGACGTTCACCTGTGTGATTGATGCCGGACGGCGGGCGTTTTCCGCAACCAAAGGCAGACCGCCTCAGCTGGCGAGCTTTCTCGTCAGATCCTACCCGGAAGCAAGGTTGGTTCCCCCGTTTTCTGGCTCGCTCAGTTCCGGCCTGTGTGTTATTTTTGTTTGTTTGTATTTATAGCATCTTTCGCTTTCTTCTGTTTCCGTTCTTGCTTCCTATCTTGTAAATATTGTACGGTAGTGCATGTTTTTGTACAGCGCGTCTCTCCTCTTCCTTATTGAAATTGCGAGGGTTGCTTATTAGGCTGCCCAAGCCCCTGCGTGTGGCTCTTCCAGCGTGGGTGGAGGGGAAGTTGCGGTAGTTTGGGAATGGGGAGCGTGAACGATGCCCCCTTTCACGGCCGCTGCGAAGTTGTCTGGGAAAGGTTCGCCTCTAATGGTCGGCACCCCCCTTAGTGTGATGTGTGTTTGTGTGTGGCTGTGCGTGCCAAGAGCGGAGGCGACGACGTTGTGCCGTGT
>NC_139344.1:124983221-125045721 GCF_055883805.1 Amblyomma maculatum
ACAAACACCGCAATTTTACACAAACGAATCAAGATATGAAACTTCAGCATCATAGATCTGCAACGAAGCACCACTTACGCAGCGATCAGATAGTTTTTTGACATGGAAGGCCTCTAAGAAGGCCTCGGCTTCAAAGCCGGTTGTGGTCCCCTATGTGTACCAGGTGTCTCATAACTTGAAGAAAGTGGCCGGTAGACACCATGTACTTTTAGTGTTCTCAGCCCCCAACAAGTTATCAAAGCTTTGCTGCCGCATTTCTGGCGTTTGTGAAAGGGGTTGCAAAAAAAGGCAAGGCACCTCCCATGTTAAGTGCGCCACAGGAATGGTATACAGCTTGCCCCTTTCTTGTGGCTCTTCCTATGTAGGCCAAACTGGCCGTTGCGTTAATGGCCGGCTACGGGAGCATGCAAAAAATGTAGACAATAATGATAAAAATTCAAATCTTGTAAGGCACATTTCTTCCTACATTAGCACGTGTAGGGCAAGGTTTGAGAGGACAAATATTCTAGGCAGGAATACCAATGTGAAAGCCAGGCTTGTCTTAGAGGCCTTCCATGTCAAAAAACTACCTGATCGCTGCGTTGTGTAGACACATGGTTGTGTAGAATATATCAGTCAGGCTATGGGCCAACATTGAGCTGACCGCCGGGAGCGGGAAAGCACCTGCCGGCATCTCATTTGCACAGCATGAAAGTGGTGTTGGCAGAAACTTTTATTGCCAAAAATAGAATTGGGGGAGGGGCGAAGCTTCCTGCGTGGCACTAAGGTGCTCCAACTGTAAGGAGACACTCTTATATCTCAAAAGAAATCCTGTGAAGCGCAATCCTCTTCATGACACTAGAGATGATCCTGCGCTCGTGTTTAGAGTCAGTTCTACATAAAACGCCGGTTAAATTTATGCTTTCATCGGAACGGAGCGCTGGTTGTGTTCAATGCAACACTCTGTCGCCCATAGTCAAAGCGTCCGCTCCACATTCGGTTCGGTACCATTGAAGCCCTGTTATGTTTAAGGCAAATACCATTTATTGCTCAGTGACGGATAATGCACCTTTTCTTTCCTGTAAACAAATTATAGAACACGTCGGTGAACTTTGATGCATCCAACGGAACACTGCGTTCGACGAGGGGCGCGCGATGTACTGTGTGCAGCAGCAACGCTCACTCAGGCTTTCGCACTTCACCACTGCAAATTCTGCAGAGCTCTCGGAATTTTTACATCAGCGACGCTGGGGTGACCCTTCCACAACGACGCCTGCCCCATTCATTACGTTGTGGTATGCTTTTGCACCTATCTTAACGACGTCCTTTGTTGTCTGTGGATGTGTGCGTGCGTGCGTGCGTGCGTGTTGTGTGTGCTGGTTATCTGTACGCCGCTCTCCTGTGTGCGTCAGTTAATTGTCAACACCGTGCACGTTATTCAGCTCTGTGGTTGGGAGCCATAGGCGCTTGAATATTTCAGTGAATATGTTGGAGCCGCGACACACAGCGTGGCGAACCCCTGCTCTTTTCTACCTTTCCCATTTTGAACCTTGCACCCGTCTACCGAGGCGCAGTCATTCTCAACTCGACACGCTGGCTCAGTGATCAGCAGACTAGGCTGCAGAGCCAGAGGACGCGGTTTAATGTTCGACCGCGGCAACCGCGTTTAAATAGAGCTGAAGCGCAAAAGGAACCTGAAAGCTATGGGACGCCAGAGCACGCTGAAACAACAAGTGCATTCGCAATTTCACTGTTGCCCCCGACTACAGCTTCCATCCCCCCTTTTAAGGCGAATGCCTTTAATGGCTCATGCTGTCATGGAAAAAATGTATCCTGCTTTTGCGGCGGCTCTGATTGGCTGAGGCGGGATGACGTCAGCGGCCTCGACCAATCACAGAGCGCAACCACAGCATGCGCGAATGCATGCCTTATATGGACATAAGTCAATTACTGTTCAGCTACTAATTAATGACTAATAAATATACATATTTACTAATTGATGACTAATGAAGTAATTCAATAATTATCAAACGAGTGATTATTACTTACTTGCCCACTTAATGACTAATTAATAATCAATTGCTAATCAGTGCCAGTTGCGCAGCAGAATGCAGCACTCAGGCTTTCGCCTGTCACTACTTTAGCCGCTAAAGTCACTCGCAATTTTTCTTCTTTCACGGCCTCCTCCTCCTTTTCCGCGAGGCACAGTGGAGGGGTCTAAAGATGAAGAAACTTCCTGCGCATTTCTATTTCTCAAAAACAGTTTTTGAAGCGAAAGCTTGACTACGCCAGCTTTTCGAGCCGTCAGCGTCACAGAGGTTTTCCCCTTCAAGTGACCTTGACAGATACTGCACATTTCCTTTCTTTTAAACCAATCCACACTGGAAGCGAACACTTCACAATGGCAGGTATTGCAGGCTTAGTGTGTGACTGAATTTGGCCTTCAAGCCACCTTTACCTAATTAGTGTGGGTGTCCATGACTTCGGGGTGTCCGCCCGAAGGTATGCTGCGCCTTCCTTTCCTCAAAATCTAACTTAAACGGAGAGGAAGCCCTGGGTTGTGCGGTGTCCACGCACGTTAAAGGAGGTGGACAAATTACTCCGTAGCCTTCCACTATGACATCTCTTTTCTGCTTCCTCTCCCATCTTTCTTCTCTCAAGTCTGGCATATTTTGCGCCTTTACTTTCTTATAAACCCATGTACATCCTCCCACTTTTTTAACCTGAACGCACTAGCGTCGACCGCCTAGTCGATAAGCGCCGTACGACGGAACACAGCGGCAAAATGAGCATGAATACGTGCGTGCGCGCAATGAGCACTCTGGTGCAGCTGTCCTCGGCCAGGCTGTTACGGAAACCGGACGCAACTGCTTTTTTGGGCGTTACCGCATTTCCTTTTGTTTTCTGCATGCCGCCGGGAAAAGATTAGGAAAGGCCACGTGTACCGCCTGCTTTCCTGTGTGAGCAGGTGTGAATTGAAAAGCGAAGTAATTCCATAGCAAAAAGAAACAAAACGCTAATATTCATGCAGTACAATCAGCGGGCGTATACTGCATTCAATCCAGTGCTAGCGCTACCACCTGACCGCTCATTTAAAACTTGATGGAAGCGTTAAGAAAAGAAAAAGGATGATTACGATAACTGTGCTCAAAAGAAGCAAGGGTGAGGTCCAGTTCCCAGAACAGCCTGGCAGAGGACAGCTGCACCGGAGTGCTCATTGCGCGCACGCGTGTATTCTCGCTCATTTCGCCGCTGTGTTCCGTCATACCGCGCTTATCGACTCGACAGTCGACACTCGTGAATTAAGGCTAAAAAGGTTGGAGGCTGTACATACAATATAGAAGAAGAAATGTAAAAACATGATCTTAACCTGCTTAGGTGTAGGTTCCACAATTTCGTGGCGTCCACTCAAATGTTTAAGCCTCCTTCCTTTCCCGAACACCTAATTTAAATCTAGGTTATGAAAAAACCGCGGATTGAAAAGCGGGTGTTACGGAGGCTATTGCTGCAACAGTCACAGCTTTCGCTCTATCACTAGGTACAAGTCATGCTTAAACCCGCATAATGTTTTGCGTTGTTCTTGTGGACTTGGTGCTAGCACGCAGATATGTGCAACTAATAATAATGAGGTGGAAACCAATCAAAGTGATAAACCATGTGTTAAACAAAACAATTAGAGGGTCAGGTGTCTCTTAAAGGGACAGAACACTGGCCAAAATATGTCATGAGATTGTGGTGCAGATCAAAAGATCTTGCCTCATAGAGTACAAATCGAGCACTACAATATCAAAGAAAAGGGGCTTTACAATTTTAATTTGCTATTGAAAATCGCATAAAAACAACAACCGGCCTGCATTTAGTTGAATGCAGATCGAGTTAAATGAGGATCGAAAGTGTTCGTGTGACAGAGGTATAACTCTGCTACCCTAAATAAATGCAACATTTTTGTAAGCACTGAGCTTTTTTTTTTTTTTTTTGTAACCTCAAAGACCCCCGAAGGGGCATTACATGAGGGGTTGAGGGGGAGCTTTTCACTTGTCTAATATTAATCGGTGTAGACTGTAGCCCGAATGAAGCAGCGTCATTTGGTTTCGACTTATTTTCATGAGTGATCGAGGCTTGCAAACAGACGTAAGCGCTGTCAAGTTCTGTATCAGTAATAAGTCAAATGTGATTGTGTAACCTTATGTTACGCCCAGAATAGCTCACAAGAATCGCAGAAGATTCCAGTTTTTCACTTCTGTTGACAGCCAACCAAACTCATTTCGAGACAGTCGTCTAGATGGCTTTTAAAGCGAACGGGCAAGACTCTGACCAGAACCATGTTAGTGATTTTTCCTAGCAACGCCGACAGCATCGTATTTTCTACACAACGCAGCCGTTGACACTACCACGTCGAAACATCTGTTTACAACTATTTTATAGCCCGGGACGCTATACATTTACCCCCAGCCAGTTCTAACGTCCTCAAGCGCCTCCTATGTTTATAAACACGGTGTGTGCCTATAGCTTGCCTGATATATTCTACTCACCCACATATCTTCTCTTCGGGCAAATCTTTAAGCATACCTCCAACATAACGGCTATTGAGCGACTCACTTGCCGCATAGTTGCTTCTGCCTTGCGAGCATCATCACTCATCTTTGCGTTAGGAAGGGTCTGACGCATGATCAATTATGTCCTCTTTTTATAGTCGTAAAGCCGTCGACTGGATAGGTCAAGCGTGTGTGCAAGATTCGGAGTTCTCAGATGCACCACTCTTTAATGGCTGCTTACGCGTTGTATATCCACAACAAGACTGACTTGCTGGCCAGGCGTTCTTTGTGCTTCGATAACTCACCTCGAAAATTACGGAAAGGTGGCAAAACTGATCCTTTAACCAACGCTGACACTAGCGGGAAAAAGCAAGGTTACCATAAAACTAAATGATGGTATTGGGTGGCTCGCATGTTCCAAAAAAAAAAGGAAATTACCTAGAGGGGTTCAACGCTGCTGAACCGAATGTCGAGGGAAAGCTCTGTTGATATTACACACAAGGCGTGATTTAACGTTTATTTTAATTTTTTTTTTCAAGCTCTAACGATTGCGAACAGTCTTGTGATCAGTATAGTAAACTGCCGCGCTTTCTCTCTTTAAACTTTTCTACAAGGAAGCAAAATGCACAGCATATCTCATACTTGTGAGTAGACACCTGATCCACGCCGTGATTGAAGTAAAAGATAAGGAAACTAAAGAAGAAAGAGAGGCCGTAGTGAAAGGCCGCCATAAAAATGGCGCGGCGCGCTAAATGTAGCGGCTGGTTTTCGCATATTGTGGCTGGCCTACAAAATCTAGCACCTGCTCGCGCCACTCCTATTTGGGTTAGCAGCAAGGTAAGCAAGGCGTTCGTGTGGAAGTTTCCTTCGAACACCGGAGCCGATGATGTGACGTTGGCGCAGGATAAAGATCCCCAAGTGGGCGAAATGATTCTGGAGCCCTCCACTATGGCAGCTCTTTTTTTTCTCTCTCTTCTTCCTCCCATCCCCAACGGCACGGTTGAAATGCCTATCCTGAATTGTGACAGATACTGCGAATTTCCTTTGCGCGACCCACCGAAAGACGTTCGTAGGGAGGGTACCTAGAATACCCTCTCCGCGGCAGCAGGCGCGTGGCGGGGCGTATGGGCCTGACAACACTTGTAGTTCTTAGATAACCAATTTCCAATTGCGCTCGACCCGTACGAGCTCTTGTGTGTGCGTGGGTGTGTGTGTTTGTTTGTGTGTGCTTGTGCGTACATGCGTGCGTGCGTGCGTGCCTGCACGTGTATGACAATTTGCATCAATTTGCACCATCTATCCTCCCAAAAACGTAAGGGACCATTGCGACGACCAGCATTGGAGTAATGCGAAAAGATTGACGCTGCTTCAGACTTGTTGCCTCCCTTTGCTTTACTTGAACTATTTGTCTTTCTGCTTTACTTGGGACTTATTCGGCGCGTCACCAAACGCGCCGCCACTCTTTCCCCTCGCGCAGCCGCCATCTCCCATGACGTCGAGCGTTGCTAGGATGCTCCATGACGTCCAAGGCGGCGGCTACCGTGGAAACCGCGTCTTTGCAATGTCACCACGAGAGCATCTCTTTTTTTTTGACATTTTTTGGCGAATTATGTCCGTACTATCTTTTGTCTAATTGATAATAAATAATTACTTTATAATAATTTTAGCCCTATATTTGTCGTTTTCATGCTTTCAATGTCACAATTTCGAAGACTTCCGCTGTGGTAGGATGTAATCACTACCAGTTTGCAAGTCCCTTCCGTGCTATTTATTATGCTGTGCTATGATTCTGTAACCGGGGGCAGCAGCGGCAGGTAGCTCAGTTTTTGAGTCCTGCTTCAAGAAATCTCGCTTTTTGCAGGTTGGTAAACTTGCTTTCTCATTTATTTCGCATAAAGTCAGATGCGCTGCCACTGCCACCATTTTTGATAGGCTGAGGTTGTGAAAAATATCTGGATCGAGCACGAGCTCTGAGACGAGTGACATTTGTCGTTCTTGTAGCAATCAATTCACTCACAATTCTATTATTCTGCAGTGCTGTGGGTATTCATGCCGTGTTTGAAAATGTGTTGGTGCTGGTGAAATGAAAGGACGACAGGAAATGCACCATATGTGCGACGGAGGTACGCAACGTTGTTACGAGCGAAAAAAGAACAGAAAAAGTTGTAGACAATGTTGTAGACAATGTTGAATAACAACCAGGCAATATCAACCAGAGGCTTGCGTTGCTGATTCATCTTATGGCAAAAATGGACGCCCTTATGGGCATAAAACAGACAATAGATGACATTGAAAAGTCTGCACAGGTAATATCAGACAACTATGGTGAATTCGCAAGTAAACATGAGAGACAGGACAAAGCATTAGCGAGTCTTTAGGCAAGATTCAGGTAATAAAAGATACAAGCCCAGTAAAGGAAATCAAACGTTTGGGTCAGGAGCTGAACAAACTTAAAAAATACGGAAGGAGGTTGAACTTGGAAGTGCACGGAATAGCAGTAGAGGATAATGAAGACTTATTTTCTGCATTGAGTAATGTTTGTGAGGCAATAGGACTAGAAGGGTTGTAGGAAAATAATGTTGAAGCTATTCACAGACTGCCCACTCGCAAGAATAAGGTTCCTGCAGTTCTCATTCGTTTTAAAAGCAAACGAAACAAGGATGAATGGAAACACAAATACAAACATGTCCGCATAATTGGGAGCGATTATAAGCGGCACTGCTATGAGAACAAAATGGCTCCCAATTATGCGAGCGTTTTCATGGTGTCACTTGAAATCCTCTTTTCTATATAAGTTTCCTTGACGATATTTTTCTTTTGTGGCAACACTTTAATTTCCTGGATCCATCAATCAAATTTACCCACACTATTTCTGATTCAAGGATTTATTTTCTCGATGTGGAGATGTCAGTAGCCGGTTACTCCCTCTTGACAACCTTACACAAAGAGCCCACGGATTGGCAGCAGTATCTTCGTTTTCACAGCAGCCACTCGAAACACTGGAAAACAAGTATCCCATACTCCCAGGTGCACAGATACCGAATGATATGCTCAAATACAGAGGAGTTTGGTCACCATACTTCTCAAAACCACACTGTCAAGACAAAAATACCCGGAAGAGCTAGTAGATGACGCGATTGAGCGCGCCCGCAACCTTGACCGGGCCTCTATCCTAGAAGAGAAATCAATGAAAGACGACGGTAGAACAAAAATGAACCTGATCCTTTCCTATTCCTCGACAGCTCCTGGGGTAAACAACATACTAAGCCGTCATTTTAACATAATAAGACAGAGTGCTCGGCTGTCATCAATATTTAAGGAACCACCACCGGTTGTCGATCACCGGGACAGGAACTTGAGAGACCTACTAGTTAATGCCAAAACCAAAAGAACTGTCGGGCCAGATTGGGTGTCATCTATGCGGGAAACTTCGCTGCCAAGTCTGTCCCCACATATCGGACATCAAAGTAGCAAAGTCAAAAGGAAGACCTCAACTGCGACTCAAGCAATGTGGTTTATAAACTGCACTACGAAGTTTGTGGGCAGGAGTACATCGGTCAGACAAAGACATAATTTCGCTTCCGTTTTAACAATCCCAAAGCACATGCGTCATCCTTACCCGATTTGCCCCTTTCAAAACACCTGCATCTGCCACTGCAGCTCAGAAAATATTCGTGTCATTCTTCTACAGTCTAGCTTCCCTAACACCTATTAGAGGGAACAAAGAGAATCATACTTCATTCATAAGTGTGACACTTTCATCCATGGCATCAACACTACTCCTGGGAGACTTTCCTGCGTAAGGAAAGGAACTTGGGAAGTCCTAACCGCTATAGACCATCAGAACACGCGAACACTAGGCATTGTTCTTAACAAATTCAGTCATGCGTTCACTCTACATGGAAGCCGGCTGGTTCTTTGTTTTATGTTTTATTTTTATTATTATTTTTATTTTTTTTTGTTGCTTCTTCCGGCCATCCCTGGGTAAACGTTCACGTTTTTGTCAACAAAACACTAGTCATGCTTCAATCCCTTAGGAACACAGAGACCACACTATACGGCTCCGCGGGATGTACATCTTGTCAGCGTCAAACTTTGTCTTCTTTATTTGTATTTCACATTCAGTACCCTGGTTTATTTTAACCTTTTCTTCCTGTTGTTTATATATTTTTTCTAAAGCTTAAACTTCTGACCTTCTGTCTAGTTTACCTTTACCAGTATATGCCAAAGATGAAAATAACGACACCATGACTGTCTCATGGCATTGTTGTAATCCTCAAATATAAAACACGCGAATATTCTAAACATTCAATTTGTTTGGTGCCATGTTTTCTTTAGTCACATATTTGCGTCCTTGTCTATCACTTTCACTTTTCGTCTGCCTTGCTTCCGCAGCACTTCTAGCGCCATGTTCTTTTTCTTTATTTTTTTATGGCAGGAAGGGCAACGCAGGTTCTGGAAGCAAGTTCGCGCTGTTGCCGAAGACCATTGCGGCTTCGTGGCATTCGCTTGTCGCATCTGCACCGCCCCATGAGCGCGCGTCCAGACAGCCCGCTGACGCCCGGCTTCGTGGTCGTGACGGCCTTCTGCCGCATCTAGAGCTGCGCTCGTCGTTTCACTTTCCCCCTTGAAGCTCTTTGGCGTCCATTTCTGCGTTTCGCGTTGTCGCCGTCGCCGTTGTCCTTCGTAACCAGCTCCGCAACCGGGACAGCACGCGCTGACTGATGTCGCTGCCGCTATCGTGTCAAGACAACATGACTGCGCAGAACACTATCGCCGCCATGCAGAAAGAGGAGGAGGGGGTCCACCCCTCTTCCTGCGTGGCGGCGAGGGGGCTCTCCGGTTGCCGAAACGCCGGCTCGCTATCAGCGGATCAGGGTGCATCACCTTCTCACTCGCTTCACTCGCCAGCGGCGTCAGCGCCATCAGTCAGTCGCTGCTATCTGTTTGTCGCGCAACGTTCCTATGGGCCCACGCGCTGCCTCCTGCAACTTCCTGTTAACTTATTTGCCCTCTTCCTTTCTCCGACCCCAAAGCTTCCTTCATGACAGTCAAGAACTGT
This sequence comes from Amblyomma maculatum, assembly GCF_055883805.1. Lineage (NCBI taxonomy): Eukaryota > Metazoa > Arthropoda > Arachnida > Ixodida > Ixodidae > Amblyomma > Amblyomma maculatum. The sequence continues at coordinate 124,992,798 of NC_139344.1, forward strand.
TAGGAGAGTGTTTCTTGAAGAAATGTGTGCAAAAAATTAAAAAAAAAAAGTTGTCTGTAATTGCACATAAATGTCTTGCTCGAAATCTTTGCCTCAATCTATTGAAAAGGTGCAACAGCTGATGAGCTGCGCTCAAATTTCACAATAGGAAGTAATGTAATCATCGACAATTTTTTTCCCAACCTTCCAGCTTCTCCTTTTTTCTTTCCCCCGTTCTCCGTCTCGTTTTTGCACCATTGCGAAGTCCGCTGTTGATGTTTTTTTCTTTTTTTGTAATTTTTACTGCCGCAGCGGCTTTTGAATGTGGCACGCTATGCGGCCTCGCCTTCACTCTCGAGTGAGCTGCGGGGGGAAGGGTTTTCTTCAAGCCAATGATCACAAAACTGTAATATTGTAAAGCTGCCCTGACGAAGGGAATACCCTTTCCGAAACTGTCGGCGAAAGAACACTGAAAACGAACAGTCGCGTTGGCTGTGACGTACGTATGCTGTGACGTACGGTGGCGCCAGGTAAGGCAGACAACGGAGCTTACCCGCCGAGGTGCCGCAGTGGTTAATTACGGTTCCCGACTACTGCGTCCGGGGATGTGGAATCGAATCTCGGCCTCGCGACCGCTTTTCGATGGCGCCTAAAAGAAAGGTGCCCGTGTTCTGTACGATGTCAGTGCACGTTAAAGAACCCCAGGTGGTCGATATTTGCGGAGTCCTTCACTACGGCGTCTCCATAGCCTTAGCCGCATTGGGACGTGAAACCCTAGAAACCAAACTAAACAGCGGAGCCTAAACTGGAGCTGGGCGTCGGAGGACGTCGGCGTAAGTCTCACGAGGATAGTCAGAAAAAGATGCAGTGATGGCCGCGCGACTTGCTGAATCTTTCGCGAATGACATGTGCGAGAGAATCGCCCATTGGTAGAAATGTGCCACAATACATTCTGTAGTTTATTGCGCACATTGGCGCGAATAAGATCGCGGAAGTGGCCGGTGTTGCTTACAACGGCTGTAAGAAGCTCGGCAACAGCCGTAGCGAGGATTGGTCTTTCGTAGACAGCCTAGCGCTGGTGGAACATCTTTTTCATTGTGAAGGCCTCGGTTAAAAACGCGGTACACTAGTTGGTGGGCTGCACGCAAGACCAGCAAAAAGCTGTTCTTTAATCCCACGCATCAGGTGGCGCAGCTTTCTGTCTTCAGACATGTCTGGATCTGCTCGTCGAAAGAATTTCGTCAGGTCCTCAATATACATCATGACAGACTCATTTGGCCTCTGTATTCTGGAATGTAGAGCCCGTTCTGCTCGTTCACGCCTACCTAGTTTGACATACGCCTCAAGAATAAGACGGTGGAATTGAGGCCACGATGTTAATATGCCTTCTCGGTTCACATACCCCGTTAAAGCTTCGTCTTTCAGACAGAAAATGGCGTTCCGTAGTTTTAGCGGCAGTCTCACTGATTATAGAATGCGACTGGTTCAAAATGATGGTGTTAGTCATCTACGCCTTCGCGCGGAGGGCCATGGAACGACTTCGGCACTCGGGGGTTCTGAAGGGTATACACAAGAGTATGTTGCATCACTACCATCATGTTTTGCGTGGCTGGCCAGAGGTTCGTTGCAGGAGCGTAGCAGAAGAGGACGTTGAAGATAGGATACAGCATGGCGTTCGAAGGGACGGCCGTGTCTCTGCTTGTTCAGTCCTTTACAACAGCGTGGTCGACTAAAGTCAGGCAAGACCCGGACCTCCCCGACCCGCTCCTCCTTCGAGGCGGCCGGTTAGGCACGCGGCCGCTCGGCACCTGGGACTTCTACCCCGTCCGAGAACTGCGTCCATCCCTCCTCGGCTGATGCTGCCCTGGCCCTCCTCCCTGAAGCAGTCTCCACCCTCCTGGAGTTATCCGCCTCTTTAACTGCAGCTCTTGGCCGCGCTTGGCTGTCCTCTGGGTGCACAGTACCGCCGGTACCGCTTACAGAGTTCTGTGGTTTTTCTGATGGCGCCGAAGCGTGGATTCAACTTGTCGACGCTGCTACTCGGCGTTCCACATGGTCTCCCGTCACCACGCTCGCAGTCGCCGAAGGCCATCTTTATGGTGCCGCCCATGCCTGGTACCTGTACGAAGGCCGCTGCTACACCACTTGGTCGACCTCAACCGCTGCCCTCAATGCCGCCTTTTCACCCTTGGCCAGTGCGCACGTTCAATTCACGACGGTGATATCGCGGCGCTAGGATCCAGATGAAGGTGTCGCCTTATACATTTACGACAAGCTCTGCCTTCTTCAGGCCTGCGATATCAAATAGCCCGCGTCCGCTGCTACGCAGTACATCGTCGATGGGCTTCATGATGCCACCAAAGCATTCATTATGACCACACGGGATGCCGACAGCCTGTTCATATTTGTCCACCGGACCGATGCCTTGCATGACACCGCCAGTCCTTGCGGGATTCTTGCTGCCGCGGGGACATCCCCAGCACCCCAGCATGCTGCTCGTCCACGCATAAATTTCCTGAACCATCCTCTTCCTTTCCTGCCGGTGCATGTCGACGGCATTGGGGAGTTGACCGCACTCGTTGATACCGGCGCCCATCAAACGACCTTCCATCGTCGTGCACTGGTCCCTGTGCGCCAATGGACCTCGTCTCTACTGCAAGGCTTGGGGACAAGCACCGTTTCCGTTGGTAGAGTCGATCTCTGCATACGCACTGAGGCTGGCAGCAAAGTCCTGGTGGGAGTCCTGGTGTTTGCGGACGTGCCTGCTGACCTCATCTTGGGTGCAGATTACCTCATGTCCGGGGATGTGGCTCTATGCATCCAAAACGGTGAAGTGTAGCTCCTCTCGTGCAGTACCACTGCTAGCCCGCCTGTGGACGAGCATTCTAAAAATGAGGTTAATCACATACAACACCAACACAAAACGGTGCAGCACTCAAAGAAAGCCTTTATTTTTCGAAAGTGGAGGAGAGGAATAGTTAAGTGGTTTAACGTTATTGGTGGCTACGGCTTCATCAACCGCACCGATATTGGCGAGGATATTTTTATCCATCGCACTGCGATATGACACACCTGTAAACTGCGCGGCATCCGGTAAGGGCAGGCAGTTGAATTTGAAGTGATTCCAGGAGAAAAAGTCTTCTCTGTTTCCAATGTTAGGGTGTTAGACGTGAAGTCCGCGCAGAAACGTGTTCGTCGGGAAGGAACGAGCCCACACCTACCAGCGTGCGCAGCGAAGCTGGCACGGCATGGCGCTTCCAATTGAAGCGGTGGCAGCAGCAACAAGGGTTGCGGTGCCGCTGTCACCACTGTGGATGCCTCACGAGGGCAGTTCCAGATCATTGAGAACCATGGCATATCGCGCAAGGAGAGCAAGCCAACAGCAAGTAACTGGCATTGGAGAAACGTTCAGGAGCATGACTCTCAACAAGGCCTTGATGGAACGTGTAAGAAGAAACTGCCCAGAGTCCCGCCCAGAGGACAACCGCCACTCACTGAACCAGACAATATTCAAAGATTATCGGTACGAATATCATCATGGATCCGCAGGAGGACAGCCCGGAAAAAGAACACCATGTACAACAGATGCGATAGCAACGATGTGGTGGTGCTACATTCAAGGAACGAAGTCGTGGCCGAATTTGACGTACTGAGGCGACGACGAAGTGAAGAGTGCAGGAGCGTAGCAGGAGCGGACGATGAAAAGAGGATAAAGCAGGGCGTTCCAAGGAACGGCCGTGTCTCAGCTTGTGCATTACTTTACAATATATATATATATATATATATATATATATATATATATATATATATATATATATATATATATATATATATAGCATACGTAAATAGACGTACTTGGTTGCTAGAGGTTATACACAAGTGAAAAATAGCTTCATACTGTTTCCAATTTTATTTGAAGTCGACGTTTCCGCAGGAGCCCTGCCTTTATATATATTATATATACACACGAAGAAGAGAAGAAAACGGAAGTCGCGGCCAAGAAAAGCAACGAGAAATTTTCAGTATAAACCCCTCTTAGTACTGTAATATTCTAGTCAAAAAGGCACTTAAGCACAAAGTAGAAGGAAAAACAACGCACCGATGGTAGTAACCGAGCCAACGACCTTCGAATATCGCGTCCAGCGCTCTTACCAATTGAGCTACATTGACGGCTCTCCATCCTTTTACTTTCGCGGGTATTCATTTTGTCAATAACCGAACCTTGAGAGTGTGACTAGCGACACCCTGATCCATAGCGGTGGACGTCTTGATATACATAGTCCTTTCTCAGGACTGAATGTACATACATAGTTCTTGCCTTACTTTTTTTTTAGTGTTGGCAACTGAACAGATGATATCAACACAAACAGAAGAATACGCATAGATGCTTGCGAACAGGCAGCGCACGCACAATACACAGACAACATACAGTCAGCAGATCGGGCGCAGGGTCGAATAAGTGCCCAATGTACCAGCCGCGAGTTAGGTGTACACAACAGAAATAGCGGTGGAACCACATCGTAGGTAATGACTAAGTGTGGTTACTGCCGGCTACCGACACTCTGCTTGAACCTATCAAACGTGCATCAATCAGGTTACACTGCATTAGCGATCTCTTTCTTTTAATTTAGAGAAATATTTTATCCCATCGCATGTCCTCTTCAATGTGTAAAATTGTGAGCGCGCAGTCAACGCTACAAGTAAATAATTATTTATCGTTCGAAAATATTTGCTATCGGCAGCAAAAGCTTACGGGGTACGGCTTTGCGGACAAATGTAGAAGCAGCTCTGCCTCGCGCTCCAGTGGCACGGTATACTGTTACCAGCAGATAGAACATACAGGCCCGGTCATAACTTGAGCCGCCCTAGGTGGTTGGGCTATGTGACTGCGTCGAAATAAAGTTCTTTTTTTTTTTTTCTCTCTCCCAGTAGCATCCCGTAAACTTTCGCCGCCATAGTGCGTTCCGTGACAAAATAATGTGAGAATGATTTCGCAAAGAACTAACTCGCGGCATAGCGGACATTGCGTCACAAAGTCCGGACTCAGGAAAAAAAGACGCGGAAAAAAAGTTCTTTTAACGAACGCTATTCATGCTTTATTTTTGCTTGGTTTAAAATCTTTGATCGCTGTTACTAAAACTCTCAGCTTTGTTTTCCCGCTTCCACTGCACTCAACCCGCGGTGAGCGCACTTATGTTTAACATCAGATGATGAATTTGAGGCAGCGAAGTTGCGCAAAAAACGACAATTAAATGGCAGCGACATTTTAAGATTGCGAAGGCGAGTTTAAGGTCCGTGGTTGTTAACTAGGAGTAGACACGAGTGATGCTGTCCGTCTGATGTTTAAAATCCTTTTTAACCCAAGCGCTATCACTCTAATGTTTACGTAGAGCTGGCATTTCGAGGATGACATTAATGACAGCCTTCGTGCGACACCGTGCCTAAGAACCTAAGCACCAACTTAAAATTTACCGACCGTCTCGCACATACGTTTTCGGCCCCTCCGTCTGGAGTCCAAGAAAAGTTGCGTGGGATCAAAAGATCAGTATTTTATGGAAGCAGATAATTTTTTTCTTTTATAACTAGACAGTTTCTCGAATACGTTCCCAAAATCGCATTTCATCTTGCAGACGTGTGATACGATGTCCGGGCGAGAATTCTTCGTCTGAGGAAAAAAAAAGATAAGCACTGCACGGACTGGATAAAATGCACGAAATCCTGCGCCTTCAAGTGTTTTAGCGAAACTTTCTAAGCGTTTGCGACGCTGAAAATATTTTTCATAAGGTGCAGCGTCGAAACTTAGAGCGTGAGGAAACAAAAAAGAGCGTAGTGGAGGTTGAAGTACTTCCGGGAAGTTATAGAAAGGAAACAAACACTTCACTTTTCGCGTTTATGCAGTTCAGGATCCCATTTCCGCCTCGATCAATGAAAAGGAGAGAGAATGGCAAGCAGCAAAGCATATCCGCTGCGAAAATGCTTGGTTCTGGTAGTTTAGTTGCAAAGGATCTGCACGACCCCAGTTTTTGCATGCAAGCAGCTTCAGGGGCAACAATAACTGGGCGCATATTTACATAGGAAGTTGAAGGTGCGAGATCTCAAGGGAAGTAGATTAAACTTCAAATACTGCGTCTGCTTTCTTTCTGTGCACCTGCGTGGCATTCAGATTTATATGTCAGCCATCGAACCTACTCATTCAAGCAGTAACACTGAACGACAGAAGCTTGTCCCATACTCGTATGGAAGCCTCCTTTTCCTTCAGGTCTGGAAATAATGTGGTCTACTTCATTCTACTGCCACGAAATGGCCCTGCGCGCAGTTGGCGCATTCTAACGTAAATTTTCAAGCGAAACACGGTGTACAATTCAGCCGCCCAGTGAAGGTTCTGAGACAACGTTATGACAGGTACCCGCGGTATTTCGCGGTTACAAATCACAAATATGATTAAAAATTTACCATACGCGATATTCGGAGCCCGTTTGATTATAGCATTTGGTTTCACAGGCATATCAGTATAGTCTCATTTACAACGTGAGCCCGACCATCTGTTACCCAATTGTGACCCTGCAGCTTACTCTTCTCGATAACCATGCCATCCCTTTCGAATCATTTCTGTTCCTTCCAACTCTAAAAGCCTATCGTCCATCCAAAATGTAAGGTTCTTCATCTGGGGCGTTTGTGCTTGGCTAGAGAGAACCGGCGGCACATTACAAAGGCCAGGCGAGATATTTCGTACCACCATACACATTTATTTACAGTAAGTAATTGAGGTTGAATCAGAAAGGTAGTTGCGGACCTAAGCATTAGAATTAAATCCGCTAGATGGTGAAGACGACTAGTAGCGGATCGCATTCAGGACATCTGCGCTAACATCAAGCGCGATGTCGGCCAAGTGCTCATAAAAGTTCACAAAACATGAATATGGTTAGAATATACCTCGGCGAGCGAAAGTCATGACAGACTTGGGAACAACGATGGTGGAAGGGAAAGAAATGGCCAGTCATTTAATAAAGTATACTCTTGCCAATGCTCTTAATTGGGCTAGTTGGTGAACGAATCCAGGAATGGTGCTAGTGCACAAGAAAGACAAACACTGCAGGTAGGCGGACAGGACACACGCCAGGACACGCGCTAGTGTACTCTTGTGATTCATGAATTGACACGAACTCCGTTAAATGGTTATTTCAAATTTCACTCCTTCTTCCAGAGTCATTGCAATCGTCCGAATTCACAACACAGCCACAAGACTGAGTTTACTTCTTACTTTACAAAAAAAAAAAAAAATACCTTGAGCCAGAGCGTTCAATGTGGGTCCTCGGCAGGACAAAGCTGAGAAGAGAGGGAACAAAATTTTAAAGTGTATCAACGCGTACACAGAAACGTTTTGCAGTCATCATTTTGCAACAGGAAACTGTTTTCGAGTCTCTATCTGAAGTTTTCAAAGAACGGCACTGTTGTTGAGATGGAAAGTAACGAAGGAAATGCAGGTCGCCCCGTATACCAAGTCTTCAGGTATACGCCTTTCTTGGCAGCGTCTTGCAATTGAATCGTTACGCTGGTTTGTGAGAACTTGTCCATTGAAAGTCTGCCTCGAGCACTGAACACGTAGGCTTTCCACTTATTCATCTGCAGGAAAACCCGTTATTACCTGCTGACAAAGAGGGCAGTGCATACAGAAAATTACTGCCCCAGTTTCTCGCTACAGGACGATGCACTGCAAGCGGCGGTCAACTCCACTCTCATCCCAGATATCTGGAAGGCTTCCTCAAGCGGAACATCAACAGGCGTTTCTTTTTCTAAACGCTCAGGCCAGGCCCTGACGAGGGTGATGTGGGGATTCTCCTTGAATGAGAAACCGCCTGTTGCTTGCATGGCGTCTATTGGCGCATACGACTGTCGGCACAGATTCATTTGCAGCGAAAGCCGTGTGAGGTAAATCAGTGAATAAAATATGATGTTCTTGCCTCTAAGAATATATGGCACCTACAAATTCAAACAATGTTCAGAAGTATAAGATATCTGTTCAGAAATCGGTGCTTCTTCATTCTTTGTCTACATTCACCATCACATACATCGTCTTTATTTTCGTCGTGAGGTACACACGTGCATGGGAGTACCAGTATTGCAGTAGGATATCTCGAATTATACACTATCCGCGGGACCTCCTATTACAAAATTACCTAATACGAAGACAGTTGATAACAGAGGAACGCGCAAGATTCGAAAGAGGGAGCTCCTAAGGCAATGTTAACGTTGATGATGATGAAAACATTTATTGAAAGCCACATTGGCTTAGATTAAGGGAAATGTTAACGATCATTAAGAATATAAAGTACAAAAAGAACGCCAAATTAAAATGAACATATTGCAGATATGTGTGGCTAAAAACTAATAAAACTGGGATGAGATTTTACGAACAAAAAATCAAAAAAGTTATAAAGCCGGCAATAATTGGTGGGACGGCGCAGGTCAGAAAATAAAATAAGTAGGTCTATAATGAATGCACACTATCCTGCGATTTGGTTTTGGATGTCAATGAATTTCACGCTGAGATGCCTTAAAAGTACAGTGTGCTTTCCGTAATTAGTCCTGACCTTTGCCAATAGCACGTTACGCTTTTCGGCAAATTACATGCGCCGTTATTTCGCATATAACGCTGGAAATCAAATTCTATATGTTGCTTATGTCTGTCAATAAACAGAATGCATCGATTTATATTACATTGTGAGCTGGGTGAACAAGCTTTGATGGCACAGCCAACAATGGCTTCGAGGAACGAACACACAACACGTTGATGATGATGATCCACAAATGAGGGTGAAGTTCTATGAAACGAAGGGTTGTGATGATTAATCACAGATGTGGATGAAGTTCCCGATCCATACACACAATATTAATAAGAAATTATGAAGCGCTTCCGATATTCTTCCCTGTGAGATGAATTACTGGTGACATGATCGTTGTCACATTTGGTCGAGTGTTGAGATTAGCAAGCGCGTTGATCATGAACCTTAACAGTTCATCCATATACATATACGAACTCAAACACTAGATTGGTTCGTTAAACAGCCGTCTTATTCAGCAGTAGAAATTGGAGAATCACGCCTTCAAATGTAGCTCCGCCCCACTGACCGTACAGTAGATGTGTAAGAATTTTCACATTCGAATGCAACTCCAATAATATGCAATTGATCATCATATTAATTACGTACGATTACATTCGAATGCGACTCCAATAAATTACGTGAGAAAAGGATTGTCAGGCAATTTTATGCCAACTGCCGCGAGAGATACTGCGTCTCGGTCCGAGAACTTATATTGTACAGTTAGGTGGCCAATGCGTACGTGATTCAGTTCAGTTAAAAGACGAATATTTCGCCCAAATTTAACAATCAACTCTTTATTTAAGATTTCGGATGAAGGCCACATTGTGGAATTAGCATCCACGTAAATGGAAAGCGGGTTCACCCTTTATGCTTTAGAATTCCGCAATTCGTTGCTAAATCTCGAACGTCGAAAATACAAAAGTGAAAGCTCTTTTAGTTCGCTTTTCTACGTTGAACATTAATAACATGGCGTCGCTCAAATCCTTAATGGATCAACTATGGGCGCAATTTGTGTGCTTTGTGATGCTGATGTATTGATTGTGAATTGGCCGACGATGCCATGCGTAGCGACACAATTTTATCAACGCAAAATGCGCAATAGCTAATTAAATGAATTTCGCGAAAGCGGGTTGACAGCCTGCATAAAATCTGTACTCCAAATTTTGAAACTCTTGGCGCATAGTATTCATCAGAATATGTTGATTGCTAATTTCCCATATCAAGCAGCGCCTGGACGCTTGATTTTTTAGCATATGTGCTCTAGAAAAAAAAAAAAAAATACAGATATATAAGGCTCCTGATACTTGCAACAAATTCCAGAACGAACCAAATAGCTGTGAGCGTCGTGCTTTATTTTTCGAATCTCTGAAATGAAAGCTTACTGAATCCATTTAAAAAGTTTATACAGCACATGATTAAAGAATCGCCTGTTATCTCGTTACAGTGGACATCATGCATGCAAACGAGTTCTTGAGAAGCCACAGCGCGGATTTGTGCTAGAACGTTTTCCACGCGTTAACCTAAATTAATATAAAGGGGTAACAGATCCCGCGGGGCTCTTTTTTCCTGCTTCTGTGTGCGTTCAACTCTTGTTACTACTCTTGAACGTCTCTCCGAGCCAAATATAGCTAAGGTGAACTAACTCATCCTGAAGTAATGAAAGCTAGGCGAGTTGGTATAATTACATTACCTACACCAGCAAAACGGATAAGGTGTTTAAGAAAAAGAAATACAAGACTGTGCGGTTTTCCTTCGTCTCAGGTTCTCGTTTGAGCTCTTCTGTTATGCCAACCCAACTTGACCCAGAGTTTAATAATCGTGCACCGAGTAACTACTATTCCTTGCGCCGCCTGTTTTTGTTCATGTACCCGTCCCTGTGACCAACGATAAGAGTACTGGACAAGCATTTTCTTCTCTCTTCATGTATTTGGTTCATTACAAATTGAAAGGAGGAAATATATCTCGTGCGCTCCTTGTTAAGAAGCAAAACAAAATGTCTTGACAATGCTGCTTTTTGACAGGGTATCAAGTGACATTTTGTTATTTATGATCTTTCCTGTTTATTCACTTTTGTTTTCTTTCATCGAATTTTTCTTTCAATAAAGTGACCAAATATTCAATCACAGAGTAATTTAAAGTCTTTAGGCGCATCAGTGCGTTTATTTTTTTTAACGCACTAAGTGCAGTAAATGCAGAAAGTCGAAAATAGTTCACTGTTTTTGAGCCAATGCAGTTACTGAGTGCATTTAGAGCAGCTCTACTTCGTAGGACAACCTGCGACAGACATTGCTTGGCAGATAGCTAGCCGTCGACGCACCTGGTGACACCTTTCTATAATAAAAGAGAAAATAAATTAAAGTAATCATGCACTGTTATTAATAAGGGTTTATAAGCAAACATACCAGTTCCTTGCGTAATTAATGAAAACAAGAAACGGTCTCTCAAGCTATTGCAATGAAAAAGGAACACGTAGATTTAAAAGTTTCCTACCGAAGTATAGAATAAATTGCGACGCTTAATAACTACAATAATAAAGGCCTGCCACAGTGGCTAGTGGCTAGGGAACTCGACTGCTGAGCCCAAGGAGCAGGTTCAATCCCGGCCGAGGCGGCCGCTTTTCGATGGAGGCGGGAAGCTAGGCTCACATGTGCTGTGCGATGTCAGAGCACTTTAAGGAATTCTAGATGGCCGAAATTTCCCTTGCCTTCTACGACGAGTCCCTATAGCGGGAGTCGCTTTTGGATGTCAAACCTATAACCAAACAAAACTAGATACTTCTAAAAAATTGCATTTGTGTTCGCAGTAATCCTAAGAGCATGCACGCAGCCACTGCAGCAGTGCGCTTTATGTTTTATGTTTTAAGGTTTTGGAAAGTCTCGCACTGCAGCAATCTTTTGGGGGTCAGACAGAATATCCCCCTCATCCATTGAAAATTCAAGCACCAAGGTTCACCGCTCGCCGAAGAGACACTTTTTAGGATTGAAATTAGTCCGGCGTTTCGAATACAGGCCATCACAAGACAAAGCCGTTCATTATACTCCCAAAATGTATTTCCATAGATGATTACGCCATCTAGGTAAGACACGCATATCTGCCCTTTAGACCACGCAGGATACGTGTCCATATATTGTTCGAACGCCGCTGGTGCATTGCACAGTCCGAAGGGCATTGCATTAAATTTATGAAGTCTATCATGTCACAAAGGCTGTCTTGTCCCAATCCGACGGATGCATCGGTATCTGCCTATAGCCAGATCGCAGATCTACTGACAAAAAATAAGACGCGGATTGAAGACAGTCTATATATGGCTTCGTCAGTACGTGGGAGATGGTAAACGTCCTTCTCGTAACAGCGTTTAACCGACGATAGTTAACCCAAAATCTCCATGAGTTGCCCTTCTGGAACTGTTTCGCAATTGCCCTGCGCTCAGCTGGCGATACTCGGTAGGGCTTCTGTTTGATCAGGGTCGCGTCATCAGTGTTGATTTTATGCGACATAAGTGAAGGTGGCGGTACAGAAAAAAATGGATTTCTTAGCAAAATCGATGACCGATGCATAAGATGCCAGAGCTTCATATCAGTCTTGGTTGTCGGGCGAAAAAATGAATTTATTGGTCATCCTGTTTATATTCGTTCTGTAGTCGGCATCCATCGGCGGGTGCGGATGAGGAGGCAAGGACCGAATAGTAAGGACGTGATAGTCGTCAAATGTAGCCAACGTGAAGCCGGATAGTAGAAAAACAGGTTCTGACGAAATGTTCGCAGCCCACAAGTGGGCACAACTATCTACGACTTCAACGACATCACGGGGCCCTGGTAATTTTCTTTTCGCGACGTTGTTCATGTCGGCTTCAATAAACACAGAGTGGGTGCCTGCTCAAACGGCAGAGCTGTGGATAGGCACGAACACTGCAGCCATAGGCGATAACAAAATCTCGCTGGTGACATAAAATGCTTCGTCACTAGGGTTAACTGAGTAATCTACAAAGGCAGACAGAATATTGTGCGACAGAGAAATTTCGCGCGTTGCGCAATCTACCGTTGCTCCACAATCGAGCAGAAAATCAATGAAAATAAAAACATGCGTGGCTCGTGCTAAAGCTGCAAACTGAATTCGAAACGTTATCCCGGAAACGACGACCGAAAAGCAGCAGATACCCACCAGGCTCAAATGTTCTCCCCCAACATCGCGAGACCTGACACTTCGATCCCAAGCAAACATTACTTTTGGTGCAGAGCCAATTTTGAAATTGAGACTCATTACGAAAACTGCCATTTACACTAACATATGCACTTTGTTCTTCAACATCCCAGCAGGCAGAAGAATTGACGAAGATGACTGTTCCGCGATCTCACATTCATCGGCCGCTCCTGGCAGTTTCCCGGAGGTAGTGAAGGGGACCGTTTTCGACGCGTTGGTGGTGGTGGGAAGCTGCAGTCAGAGGCAAGAGAGTCACTGTGAAAGGCGCCTGGAAGAGAGAGTTACTGACGAGCTTGACCCCATTCAACGTTGTCGTTGTCTCTGAAACCTGCCCACGATCGGATCCAAGAGCATGCGGCCTGTAGTCGCCGGCGCTGACAAAACCGCGCGATATGCCCGCGGCGGCCGCAGTTGTAGTAAGCAAGCGACTCACGAAAAGCGGATGTTCTGTAGTCGGAGGAGTTCGACAGTGGTTGATAAATGGGGGCAGCTGCATGATGAACCTGCGGGTATGCAAAAGACTTGGTGCTCAGAGGCGCAGAGGTACGCTCATTACCGTAGCTGTAGCGCGGAAGTTCTGGTTGCCACGCCAACCAGGCGGGTTGTTCAGCCTACTGTGAGTGAACTGAGCATTCGGAGATACACAGGTCATGCGTTTGGCGCCTTGTAGAAACTTGGCCAGCTCTTCGCTCGCAACTCTACGGACCAGTAAGGCGAAATTGTCGTGAACAGGGTAGTCAATGCAGTCTACAGTTATAACGTTGGGAAACGCCCATATTTGGATGAAATGCTTGGCATTTTTAACGTTTCAAACGTACGGTAATACTGGATAACATCCAAGGTACTGGCGATCGTTTCCTTTGCGATAAGGAAATGGTGAACATCTCAAGCGAACAGCTTTAAGAGATGGCCAGCCTCCTCTTTTTTGGACATGCGTATATTCACAATGCGGCAGACCTTCAGGACATTCTCTATTCAAGTCGTACAAGCCTCAGCAGGCAACTGTGCTTGTAGGAAAACGGTCTGTTATGCTTTACTTCTTTTAGATATGGAGTTTCCAAAACAGTTAGTCATATCTCGTACAAATATATATATCATTTAGAGAGCTTGTCATCGTGGTTATCGCCACAGCAGCGCTGTGCTGACTAGAAAGAAGACCAGGTGAGCGAGATGGACGGCCGAGTCTCGGGGATTATATTTGCTAACCCGTTTGAATAGTGCGTCAGACAATCTTCCAGATCCTCATCGGTGAGACCGAAAAATGTTCTGGGCTCATGCTGATGCGGTCAGGAACTGAATGGTATTTGATGTTCGTGACCTTAGTTGGGAGCCGTTCCAGTTAAGCGCGAAGAGTGACTTTCTCTGTCGTGGCTCGCCATGGCTGTTGGTATGGCCAAGCCCGGCCAAGCGTCTGCTTCGTCAATGTTCTGCACAATCCAGGACCACCCAGCACTTCCACAAGTTTTACAGGCGTGGGTTCGTTATTTACAAAATAGGCGGGGAATGCATGAATGGCAGGAAGATGTCAAAGCTAGGCTTGTCCCAGCCTCAGTCCTCAAACTTCCTCCCCGTCCTTCCCTTCTTCATGCGCAACGCCGCGCGGAGCAGCGTAATAGCGTAACCGTATGAATCACTCAACCATTAAAGAAGAACGAAACAAGCGTTATGGTACTGTTAGAAATAGATACTGCCTAACTGTCTCTAAGAGTTTTAATTGTACGAGTACTGTCTACAGAATAAGGGCGTTCGCTGTTCCAAAGATTACGGTGCTCGAAATAATGACCAGAAAGTTATTGTACTAAAACATAGATACATAACTTTTTGGTACAAGCAACGTTTTGCCACAGGGCCTATCGGCACAGGTTTTGTACTTTTAACAACATTCTAAAGATTAACGGCGAACTACTTTTTCATCATCAACATTAAACTTAGCTACCAGTTAGACTGTCTTATCTGCTAAGAAGAAGAGTCTCATACTCAAAACTTCCTAACGAGTGCATGTATTTTTAAAGAGAAGTTGTCTATGAAGACCATTCATTGCTGTGAAAACCGTAGGATTGCACCATAGGAACCACTATATCTGCATGGCCCGTTGGGGTGCTTGTATTTTTGTAGCGAAAGCTACACAGCGCTAGGTTTCCAAGCCGTCGGCGTGGCACCGTGGCACCGTAGAGGTTCGTTCGAACGTTGTGACGGTGGCGCATGAAATCCAGGTGTCCACAGAAACATTCGCTGCGATACTCACAACTTTCGCTCTGTCACTAAGTTCAAGCCATGTTTAAACCCGTAAAATATTTTTATTTATCATAAAAAACCTTGTTCCATTGATTTTTTGTGGCGTGTTAACTGTTCGGTGCCAGTTCAAGGAAAACTGTAAATCTAATATTTTAGTTTCCATCAGAAGATTAGACCCTTGCCATTACAACAGTCACTAGAGTACCTTTTATATAGGTATATGTATATTCCAGTTATGCCTCACGACTAAAAATGATGTCCAAAATGAGGCAGCACGAACAAGCTACGATGACCGAACCAGAGGTTACAAGGAGGATCGCAACTTTTCATCAAAATTTTGTTTCGATTATTAGTCTGTGACGCACCAAACATAAAACGTAGAAAAAAGACTCGTAGCATAAAGGGAAAGAGGAACCTTTTGTTCCCGTTCCAAGAATAACGTTGTGCTTCCGCCACGTTTACTAGTTTTTGTTACTCTGTTGGAGCTTTTTGTTTTCCTCAATTAAGCAAATTAGGAGCCTAATTAATTAGGCTCTCCGTGAAAGGAAATCTGCCTTTCCACCGGTAAGGTTTCTTTTTCTCACCTACTTCGGCCCATCTGCAGTACCCACAGCACGAGATAGCCGTAAACGTGATGAATTGGTATAAAGCACTTATTTAGCTCGCACATCTTTAATTCCTAACAAAGCATCAAAAGCTTTAACATCAAGCTATTGCGCTCGTCAGGTTTAATGAACGAGCAATTGTGTTTTCAGCACCATATCGAAAATATATTAGTAGACACAAGCGCGATAATCTCACATCTCTTTATCATCAGACCTCACGTCCATTGAGAGAGAATGAACAAATTACGTTAAGCTTAAACGGAACAGAGTTGAATAGTCTCAATTAATTGGCGCCTTATTATTTGCAATTTTAATGGCGTAATTTGTCGGTGCGCGGTGACGTCATGTTAACGCGCACACATGGCCACAGTAGAGCTCCTAATTCGTCCTGTTCTCCTTTGCCGATAGAAGAACTTGTCTTCCGTAAGCTTGCACTCAAATCCTGCTTGCGCCAATGCTTACATCACGAGCACTATAAGCTGAAAATTACTCTTTTTAATTCCAAGTGCAGCGCCTCGTGAACGTATCGCGTTTACTTATCGTGCAGGGCAACACAAGGCGAACTGGCTCATTTGGACGCATACCACCAGCGCACCCTCCCCCCCCCCCCCCCCCTACAAAACATGCACCGAAAAGTAGAACATATGAGTACAAAGTTCACACATTTGGGCAAAAAGTACGAGCAACCTTCCGAGTTCTCGACTGCCTAGCCTCTGACTGTCAACGGAGTTTGGCATATTGACGTGTCGCATCCGAGTAGGCGCGTTTTTCTGTGCACTCCGCCCGCTGAATTTAGGCTTTCCTAGGGTTTAGGTTTGTGTGTTGTGTTTGTGTATACCTATGCAGCGCCAGAGGTCTACGGAGTAAGGAAGCCAATTCCTAAAAAAAGTCCTCACATCCCTGTCGACGCTGAAAAAGCGAAATGTGGCTGCTGATCCGGAATAAGTCATCAGTATTCTTGGCCACGACGATACGGCAGTCCCATATGCGAGGAAAACGTACCTGTACAAGACGCGTAATTGCACATGAAATTTTATGCTGACGCGCCGATTTATGAAGCATGTGAGCCAAAAACACACATTTTTTGTGACGAAACATCGAGGCGAAATTACTGTCGGTTGAGGTGAGTTAAAAAAAAAAGAACGCACATTATTTATCAGTGACCACAGCAAGCCAACCTGAATAATTTTCGGGCTAACAATTTTATATAGACAATTTTAAACCATCGAGATGAGTACACACGGCTTCTCAAGTAGGCGGGCTGCGATTCTCAGACGGCTACAGTTGTTCAACTCCGCAGCTCCAAAGCGTTGCGACAGCCTTTTAACTGGATCGAGATAAACGCGAGGCCATGCACTAAATGAATTTAACCGCTCGAGAGTCTGGTTGACAACGTCCTTTGTCTAGGAGCCGTCGACGAGTTTTGGAAAAGTGACGCAAGATAGTTTGTACCTGTGGCACAGCACCAATGTTCGTGGCTTAAAGACACAAAAAATATTTTTACGATCATTATGGTATGCCGCCATCTGCAAAGGATGCCTTTCTTACCATGTGAGCCAAGTCTAAAATTTACTAATACTTTTTAAGACTCGTTCCTGGCAACTGATTAGGGTGACATATCATCACATGTAGCACAATCCGAAAAAATATATAATCGTATAACTATAGCTCGATATTGCTGTAGCCAGGGTTAAGCTTCTATAATTGCTTGTCCACTTGTGTTGGTGGGGAGGGGGGGGGGGGGAGATGAGGAGGACCAATTGGTGTCTTGACGTTAACAAAGCTAGCTTAAAAAATTGGGTGCGTGTGCGTGTGTGTGTGTGCCATAGTAGTATAGTCATAGTATGGTCATAGTATGGTGGGGTTTAACGTCCCAAAGCAACTCAGGCTACGAGAGACGCCGTAGTGGAGGACTCAGGAAATTTCGACCACCTGGGGTTCTTTAACATGCACTGACATCGCACAGCACACGGGCGTCTTTCTTTTCGCCTCCACCAAAAAGCGGCCGCCGAGGCCGGGATTCGATCCCGCGTCCTTGGAAACAGTAGTCGAGCGCCGTAACTGCGCCACCCCGGCGGGGTGTGTGTGTGTGTGTGTGTGTGTGTGTGTGTGTGTGTGTGTGTGTGTGTGTGTGTGTGTGTGTGTGTGTGTGTGTGCGCGCGCGTGTGTGTGTGTGTGTGCGTGCGTGTGTGTGTGTGTGTGTGTGTGTGTGTGTGTGTGTGTGTGTGTGTGTGTGTGTGTGTGTGTGTGTGTGTGTGTGTGTGTGTGTGTGTGTGTGTGTGTGTGTGTGTGTGTGTGTGTGTGTGTGTGTGTGTGTGTGTGCGTGCGTGTGTACGTGCGTGCGTGCGTGCGTGTGCGTGCGTGTGCGTGTTTAGGCAATCGCAAGCGGCATCACCCGTGCACTACTTGTCCTACTGAAAACAGCTCTTCTCGCTAGCCTGCATGTTAACGGCGTTGCAATCCCTAAGGGAACATTAACTGAACGTTGCTTTAGCGATGGCCGGCCGGACTTGTGCCAGGGATGGGGGGTCCATTTGGTGCTTAACGAAAGCTTGCATGTAGCGATGGCCTTGTGAACCTCTGCATGGGGCAAGCTATATGGGGTGATCTCCCTTGCCAAGATGAGCAAGAATCGCACCGCGCGAAACTTTGTCTAAGCTCATTTCTTCCAGGAAGAATAACAGTGTGCCGCAAGTCAACCGTTCTACTGACTATTCTAGGTACATAAATCGTATAAACCACAGACATATGGGACAACAAATAAGTGATCTTAATACACTTAATTGGCAGGTTGCAGCGATAATTATAGTTATCGCAAAAGCAGAACAAACTTTCCTTCCAGAATAAACCTTGCACATTATCCAACGAACAGTTATTGAGGGAACACTAAATATATACTATTCGAAATGTTTATTCAGACATACAGTAAGCTCGAACGACGCACGGGCAGCGAAACCTCTCTTCTATGCAGTTTGTCACCAGAAAGTTCCAACAAAATGTTCTCGTCCTTCATGAAATGCAGAAAAGAAAGGTCGTTCGCTTTCTGTTTTTTTTTTTTTTTTTTTTTTCATGACGCCGTTTCTCGAATTCTTGAGAACATGAAATCTGGCGCAAAGCACCCGCCGCCCGAGAAACAAGCGGGTATAGGTTCCTAATTGAGGTCCGTTTGCGTCAAGTTCCGTATGATTGTGAAACGCCCAACATGGATTGAAAATCCCAAGCCCTGATTTCGAAAGACCCAGTAATGATCTGAAACGGCACCCACTTTCGAATATCAGCAATTCTAAATTGAAATCCCACGCGGAATTATGGTTCCCCTGTGAAAGGAGCTGGGGAGACAACCCAGGTGAAGGAAAACTATAGAACCTTCTGACAGGCGTATGAGTTGCCTTATATAGACTCCAAATTACGAACGGTAGCTATAGCTCTTTACGTGCTGTCTTTGCTGATTCAGCAAAGGATACTTCGTCTCGAAGCAGCGGTTCTCGATACTTTCCTTCTAACAGTAAGATTTCTTCATTGCGCTGTGGGACATTTAAACACGGTGCCTGTTAAATTGCAACGCGAACCTTTGTATACATCAGAAACCGCTTTCTGTAAAGGAAACCAAAACGAAAGAAAATCGTTTGGCTTAGCTTATAAGATTTAGCGCCCCAAAGTGACTGAGGTTACGAGAGACGCCATGGTAGAGGGCTCAAGAAATTTCGACCATCTTTGTTGCCTACATCGCGCAGTACAGGGGAGCCTTGGTTTTCGCCTCCGTCGAAAAGCGGCCTCCTCTGCTGGCACTGAACTGGCGTTCTTTGGTTAATTAGCCGAGTGCTCTAAACATTCAGCCATCGCTGCGCGGCAAAAACAAAACGGAAGCAATAGGTCACATTAAATGGACGGAGTCGCCTGAAGAAACTGCGTCATTTGTTTTCTTACAAGAAGAAATTTATTGATTTGTTGGAAAGGAAATCGGACGTCAATTCCCCCTTTCATTGCCAATTTACTCCATCTTGCAACGACTCTGCGGCGCAATTATGATATTGGTCTTGCCAGCTAGCTCACAGAAAATTGCGGGAGAGGACTTGACAGCAGAGATTCCTAGCCATACATGTTAGCGTCACGAAGTGATGAACCAGGCATTTTTAGACGCGCAGTGATTTAAAGGGAACAGTAGAGGCTAATTTGGACGTACTCCCTTCCTTGAGGCACAAAGCTCAAAGTAGTAGTGAAGGCGACACGGGCTCAATGGAGACGTCGGGATCACCCCCCGCCTCAGCAAAATGAAATTTTATGTGAAAGCGAACGTTCGATATTAGCCACCTGCAACACTGACAACAATTTCAGACGTCGTAGAGTTAGACATGATTACAATCTTTCCAAGCCCTTCTAATTTCGTCTAGCGTGGAAATGTGATAGATCCACTTGCCAGTGGTGCTACAAAAATGATATAAGAATGCTAACTCTCGTTGCATCATATGCAAAGATTCGTGGAATTCAAACGGTCTGTATCACGTAGCGGATACACTGAAGGGACCCATTCACGCCTTCATTAGCTTTGTTTTCTAAGATGCATTCTCATGAGTTCCTGTCTACGAATTTATATTTTTTTGCGCTAGGCTTCTTGCCAGCGAAGAAGCACCTTCCAGAACCCAACGTTGCAAAGCGTCGTATTCAAATATGTCGCATATTGATATACGGCACCATACCGCGCCCCAAATCAAATCCTGCTGATTAATAGAACTAGCCCAATGGTCAAATTATTATTCTTTCCTGTAATGTACGCGCAATGCTGGATGCACAACACATGCGTCTCATGCATTCATTTCAAATACAAGGTTGCGCATGTATTTAAAAATTAACCGAGCAAATATAGCGCTAGGCGTCGTTCCAGTAGCGCTTGTTTTTGCAACTGGAAACATTGCGGGAGAAAAACTAAAGAATTAAAACCTGTCCACCGACTCTTATTCTACCCTTGCCGCGAACGTCCTTTTCTGATCCTGTTACTTCCTTCCTCAATCCATCAAACTTGAGTCATCAAAGCTATGTAGCGCTTAGCAATTTGATAGGCAAAACGGAAGATCTCAAGTCACGAGAGTCACTCTGTAATGTAACCTTTGGCCGGTGGCAACTTGTTATACCTACGGGGCCTTATCTTCGTAGAAGGTGAAGCTGCGGTTTCTTTTGCAGGAATAGAAGGAGTTGGCGTGTAGTTTTAGAACTAATGACAAGTAGTTCGCACATGTCTGCAGGTAAGAGAGCATCGCGCAGCACGGATAAAGTGTCTGCTTCAGTGGATTAAGCGAAGAAAGCCTTTTACTTGCCGGGCTGGTAAGCCTTAAGCATGGTAAATGCCTCTGAGAACATGTGCTTGGCAAGAACATGCGAGTGGCCATGCACAATGGTTCATGCTTACCATGCAAGAGGGCAGTACGCAACGTTGGTTACACTTCGAGTTTTGTATTTAGACACCATTGCCCTGAGTGTTTTCGTTTTATCTGAAGGATATCACAGCAGAGAAAGGGCTGAATCAATTATGCCCGGCGAAGAATACGTCCGAGCAGGCATTTTATTTAATTTTTTTTTTCCAAATAACGTTAGCCCTTCCGGGCTAATACAGAATAGTAAGGGTACATTCATCAGCGCAACACAGCCAACACTTTTTAGAAGGTTTCTAGAGAATAAGCTCTTCAAATACACGTCGTTCAAGGTTATTCCATTCAACAATTATTTTAGGCAGAAACGAAAAATCTATAAACGTCAAGTCTAGGCACATAAGACACAACTGCAGAGGGGTGGTTATTACGGGATGATAGTATTCCGGGTCACCGCAAGTACAAGCCAGAATCTAGGTTGAAATCATTTTGGTAATGCTGATAAAAGAACTTGAGCCTATATAGCAATTTTTCAGCTAGTCGCCAAAGTTGGTAGTTGAGGTAGTGTAAGAAGCTCTGTTATGAACTTGGTTCTTCGGTAACAGGAAAATACAAATCTCACTGCAAATCTCTGAACATGTTAAAGTTTGTGCATGAGAACCAAAAATACGGTTTCAATCCCAAATTATACTTGCGTATTCCAGACTCGGTCTTACTATTGGTTAATATGTTTTTAATTTCACATCCGATGGTGCATTTCTTAGGTTTCGCCGTAAGAATTCGAGTTTTATTTGGGCGGCTCCACAGATGTTTTGCACGTGATCACTTCAGCTCAAATCATGAGCATTCAAAACACCTAAATATTTTAATTTACTGCAACGTTTTAATTCTATATTAATGGGTACGTGCGGAAACACCAATGGACTTCTCTTATTTTGAACGGCCATAGGCATTGACTTTTGATAATTGATTTTTATGTCCCACTTTACTATTCGCCATTCATACACAACTTTCAAAGAGTCATTCAAAAGGATCTGGTCTTGGACGCTTTTTACGCGACATAATAGTACACCATCAGCAAATAATCGAGCTTCGACGAGAAGGTGTGCGTCTTTCGCGTTGTCATTGATATAAAGCAGAAACAATATAGGGCCAAGAATGGACCTTTGTGGAACCCCAAATGATACTGTTGATGTATATGAGCATTATTTTCAACTACAAACTGCTTTCTCTTGATTATTAGGCCAGAATTCAACGGATAATTTGTACATCGATACCAAGCCCATGCAGTTTGCGTAAAAGTTTTGTGTGACACGCTATGTAAAATGCTTTAGACAGGTCCAGTGTAATGACATCAATTTGCTATCTTGAGTTTATGGCTGTAACAAAAGCATGAGTCATTTCAAAAGGTTGTGTTATTGTTGATAAACGGTTATGGGAAGCCATGCTGCTTACTGTAAAAAAAAAGTTGATTACTTTCAGGGTATTCTACAAGATATTTAGATAATATGTGCTCTAAGAGTTTGCAAGCAGAACATGTGATAGATATTGGACGAAAATTCGAAACACCAAATTTGTCGCCAGATTTAAAAACGAGAACTATCTTGCTAACAACCAATCAATCGTTACAGTGCAGTCACGTGACGATGCTACAAATATCCTTTATACAAAATAGGAAACCCATTAACAGTAACGCTTCAAAAACTCTTCAGGCATGTTATCAGGACCAAGCGACGTCTTAGTATTCAGTTTTAAGAGCAAGGAGGCTATATCTTCCCGCGGTATGACAATGCTATGATCGTGCTGGCCGACGGAAGTATTTATCGGCGGTTTGTGTTTTTTGTTTGTTTTTTTTTTATTCAGGCTTGTTCTGATTTATAGTATGTAAATCAAGGGAGAGCAGGAAAAAAACGCAGTTTTCCCCTTGCCAGTGGCCAGCTCTTCCTTAACAATCAAGAATTTGTTTCTCTATTTAAAAAAAAAATGAAATATTAGCCGTAAAGGCTATGGGTCCAATCAGCTGTGTCTGTACTGGTTCTTAGAAGAAATAAATAAAGAAAATAATTAAAACTAAACGGTAGAGTAAAACATTATAGTATATACCGATTCAAAGAAGCTGTTTATGACTTAAGCGACTGCTTTCGGTTTACGTCACAGAATACCATTTATTAGTACTCCATTTGGGCTAGAGCCTGAGAGGTACTTACATGCAAACTTTCTGCGGAGCGTTCAGTACGCATTCTGCAAGTGTGGTAGAAAGGAAGTGCGCTTTGGCTTCCTTCCTTTCACACTTGCGCACTGAGAGCGGCAACTACAATTTCCACGTTTTTTTTTTTTCGTTCTTTTTTTTTTTTTTACGAGCAAGTTGTAGACGGCGCTTTAAGTGGATAATCTTTCGAGTAATTCACGGGTTTTGCTTTCGTACCACTTACGTTTCAGTGGTGCAAACTAATTACAAAGCGCCTCAAAGTTGAGATGTAATACTGCCACAGACCCGGGACGCTGATACCTTGTAGTATGGCATCAAAGGCATATTCCAAATAGTCAATAACTGCAATGTCATCAGCTGCATTGAATTTGTAAATGTTTGCTACCTTCTCTTTAGACACGCTTTTCTTGTCAATATTAAATGTAGCAAGTCCGATTTTAGGGCCTGAAAGTCCATCTTATATACCAATTTTATAATCATAAACATCTCTTGACAAAACATATTAGCTCCAACAGCGATTGAGAAGTTCCTTGAGTTCAGGAGCGTTTCTGAACCGTCTAAAAAAGGCCGTACTTCGTCATAATCTCTAGCATATGTCGCCATGAGACCTATTCATGTGCCCCGGAATACGTTGATCCCAGTCAGCACCAGGTGAACTAAAGTCCCCTAAAAGTATGATTCTGGTTCGATCATTGGTTACAGCACCTAAATGTTCATCAATCTTTTGGGTGTATACAATAGGGTTTCCTGGAGGCCTACAAATGACTCCTATTACTAAAGTCATATCGGGCAAGCTAGTTCACACCATACACTTTCGTGATCACTTATGAATGGGGAGAGGATGACATTGGAATGTGTTCTTGATGAGTAGCGCCCCACCTCCTCTTTAAATAGTTCTATCCTTGCGAAGCATATTGTACGAGTCGGAAAAATCTCTTCACTCTGAATATAATCGTGCAGATACGTTTCTGTCATGGAAATACCATGATCATTCTGAAGCAACGCTAGGCACTCGAGGGGTAATGATGTGTATACAACACTTCGCGCATTTGCGTCTAGTATTCTTAGTTCATGCTTATTCTTCTGTTATTCAAGAGGACTATATACATTCGCTTCGGTAGCCGGCTGCTTCACATGAGAATTACCTTGAAGTGCCAGATATAGGCAGTGCTGTTGATAAAGAGTTTATCCTGCACAGGCGTAATTTTCGTTCTCTCACGCTTATCGGTCTGAGCTGATTCAAAATGAAGTCTTATTTTGCGTGGAGTTGCCAGTGAACAATCGTCTTCCAGTTTGCCGCAGGTCTTAAAAATGGTTACTTTTTCAGTGAAATCATACAGTCTCATGATAACTGGTCTATTGTGACCAGCCTTTCTTCGCCCAAGTCTGTGTATTCTTTCTACTGACCTCGCAGAGACGCCATGCTTCTCAGAAAAAATTTCCTTTATTACTGTGGTTTCAATATCTGCTCTTGTTTCTTTCGGATCCTTTAAGACAACAAATACAATCGCATTGTTACATCTCAATTTGTCTACTATATCATTTATTTTTCTTGCTGCAATTGCACAGTGCGTTCAAGGTCACAAACAACGCTTTCAAGGCTTAGCAGTTTAGTGCACTGGTCCTTAAATGGTTCTAGTTTGCTTTGCAAGCCTTGCAGGTTTTGTGTAATTCACTCCCGTTGTGATGGCTCAATAATTAGGGTGGGCGACAACTGAACCGCGAGATCCGGGTTCCATACCGGTTGCAGCAGCGGCGTTTTGATAGAGCTGCCATGGAAGGTGCCCATGTTATATGCGATGCTAGTGCACGTTAAATATCACCCGGTGGTCGAAAAAATCCGGAGCCATTCACAACGCCCCCCCCCCCCCCCCTTCCAGCCGAAGTCACCAGTTTGTTTGTTTGTTTTTTGTTTTCAAATGACCTCGATAATGAATGCACCATTTTTTTCTTGGGGCAATAACCTACAAGCATAGCTTGTGTTTGCACTTCCCTATAGTGTCGCTGCTTTGCACGTACTAGTATGGTCGAACCACCCGATATTTCGAATTACTGGCTATACCTTACACGCAAATTCCCCCTCTTAAAGCTCTTGTACTAGAGTACATTAAAGTCACTCTGCCACTTCAACTGCGATTTCTGCATTAGTTCCGTACGTCAAATTGAGCGCATTGCCTCTACAAAGGGCGGTGCTTCTAAGGGAGCTCGTCGGTTCATCTGCTCTCGAAGACAGGTCCGATGCGCGGCCTTGCACTCATGCTGGCTGCGCATATGGGAAACACCATTACAAAATAAATGTTGGGTGTGCTCAACGGGGACCTTTGGTCTATTATACTAATTAATAACTCCACATCAGTTTCATGAGGTGAAGAAAACCCCACAAAGAGCCTTACGGGGACCAACGCATGGCACCATTCGATACCAAAGGTATTACGAAAACCAAATTAAGAGTACTTTCAATGAGCAATATTTAGTTTACTGGTAATGGAGTGAACGTCTTACGATAAAAAGTCACTAGTTCCGAAGCACTGTCTGCAACGACTTCGAAGCGATGGTCAGACAGAGTAATGTCAGTGAGCTGTGCGCTACCAGCGCATCGAAGTGCTGCACGCCACCGCAAGAAGCACAGCCCTATCATAGATGCAGTTCACTTCGCTCTCACGCTCCGAACTTATCTTGTGCAAGTTTTGTATAGTGTCACGTGGTGATGAAAAGGTCGATGACACAAATGAAGAGTCGATGATTTCACTGAAGAAACTCTTCATTGGGCTGACTTGCACCCGCAAAAGAACTAAGCAACTCGGCGGCGGCGATAGCAACAAACGGGCTCGTCGATCGTCGAACAAAGAATGCTTGTCACACTCGTCAACGCTCAATTTAAAGGCTGCTCAGAACAATCTAGATAACGTCGCAAACTGCTACAAGCACAACCTGGAACATTGTTGAAATATACAGAAATGATTGGAACCTTCGAGACAGATCTCGGCGCACCGTTCGCGACAAAGAAAATGATAACGCGTCGTATCGCGACAACGAGCATGAACAAACACGGGCTACAGAATTGATACGCGTGGCGGAATTACAGTGATAAGACCGCATGCCGGCGGCTGTTAAAAAACAACAAATACAGTTTTGAAGGTTTTGCGTCATTACTCCCCCCTTAAAAAAATCGCCTCGTTGATACAAAATAAACAAAGGAACCTAAATAGAAACATTGTTACAAAGTTTAAACACCACGGATACTTTAACGCGCGTAATAAGGCTTAAGACGAACAGCATGTACGATTTCTGGGCGCGCGCGTCGTCGTTGTGATGCTGTTGTACCGTCTGTAATGACTTCATAGTCCAGTTGTCCGACGCGGCGAAGGATTTTGTATGGCCCAAAGTATCGACGTTACAGCTTTTCACTTAGTCCAAGGCGGCGAATTGGAGTCCAAACCCACACTTGGTCTCCTAGATTGTACTCTGCGTGGCGTCGTCGTAAGTTGCATCGTCGGGTGTCGGTGCGCTGTTGGTCTTTAATACGCAGCCGTGAGAGTCGCCGGGCTTCCTCTGCACGCTGCAGGTAGGCGGCGACGTCAAAGTTTTCCTCGTTGGTTACGTGCGGAACATTGCGTCGAGCGTCGTCGTGGGCTCCCTGCCGTACACAAGCTTGAACGGGGTCGCTCTGGTCGTCTCCTGGACTGCCGTGTTATACGCGAAGATCACGTACGGCAAGATGGCGTCCCAGGTCTTGTGTTCGGCGTCGACATACATGGCGATCATGTCCGCGATTGTTTTGTTCAGGCGCTCCGTAAGGCCATTGGTCTGGGGTGGTACGCAGCTGTTCGTCGATGGCTTGTATGACTAATTCCAGGATGGCTTGCGTTAACTCTGCCGCATACGCCGTTCCCCTGTCCGTGATGAGCACTTCTGGGGCGCCGTGTCGCAAGAGAATTTGTTCGACAAAAAAATTTGGCGAGTTCTGATGCGGTACCATTGGGTAGTACTTTTGCTTCGGCGTAACGGGTAAGGTAGTCAGTGGCCACGATGATCCAGGGACCGAGGAGATCCATCCCAATTTGTTGAAAGGGCAGGATTGGGGGCGGAATCGGGTTTAGTAGTTCTAGTGGTCTGATCGGCGGCGTCTTGCGTTGTTGGCACTCACGACACGTCTTCACGTAGTGGGAAACTTCGGCAGGCAGTCGCGGCCAGTAGTACTTCTCCTGGATTTGACGCAACGTGCGCGCTAATACGAGATGGCCTGCTGTGGGCTCATCATGCAACGCCTGCAGAATTTCCTGCCGGAGGATTTTAGGCCCTATAAGAAGTTGCGCGGTCCTGTTGGGTGCGAAGTTCTTCACGAGGAGGTCACTGCGTAACGCGAATAATGATAAATGTCGTCTGAACACACCAGGAGGGAAAGCAGTCTTTCCTTCTAAGTAATCGGCTAGCGCTTTCAGCTCAGGGTCTGATCGCTGTTGTTCTGCGAAACTGCTGGCGCTTACCGGTCCCAAAAAGGCGTCGTCGTCATCGTCCTTCGGGGGAGCGTCGACGGCAGCGCTTGATAAGCAGTCTTCCGGCCCGACTTATAGACTACAGTCAAGTGGAATTCTTGAAGTCGTAGGCTCCATCTGGCAAGGCGGCCGGAGGGTTCTTTCAAATTAGCCAGCCAGCAGAGCGCGGGATGGTCGCTTACCGCCTTGAATGGTCGGCCGTATAGGTATGGGCGAAAATTAGAAGTGGCCCAGATGATCGCGAGGCACTCCTTCTCGGTCGTCAAGTAATTGACTTCGGCTTTTTTGAGCGACTTGCTAGCATAGGCGATTACTTTCTCCAGTCCGGCTCTCTTCAGTACGAGAACGGCTCCTAGGCCCACACTGCTCGCGTCGGTGTGAATTTTGGTCTCGGTGTTTTCATCAAAGTGGCCAAGGGCAGGAGGGCACTGCAGACGGCGCTTGGGTTCGTCAAAGGCTTCTTCTCCTTGCGGCGCTTCCCATTTAAAAGGTACGTCAGCCTTTGTAAGCTGCGTCAACGGTTCGGCGATGCGCGAAAAGGTTCTGACAAATCGTCGATAATAAGCGCACAGCCCAAGTAATCGGCGCACAGCTTCCTTGTCGGCACGCGGTGGGAATTGTGTGATAGCAGCTGTTTTCTCCGGATCAGGGTGAATACCGTCCTTGTTAACGATGTGACCTAGGAACCGGAGTTCTTCGTAGGCGAAGTGACACTTCTCGCTTTTAGCGTTAGTCCAGATGGCTTGATGGCTTTAAGCACTGTCTGTAGTCGTTTTAGGTGGTCTTCAAAGTTTGGCGAGAAGACAACAACGTCATCCATATATACTGTAGGGCTCGTGGCGCGCCGCGCTTTCGAAGGCCGCGCCACTTCCCAATGCTCCCTGCGCGCGTGCCTGTTTCCCTCTCCCCGCTCGCGCGGGGATAACCGGTCCCGCGCGAGGGGGCTATAAAAGAAGGCACGCGCCGCCGCCTCGCCCTCTTGGTCCCTGGCGCTTCCTGGTCCCTGGCTCGTCGCTCCCGCTTCCCTCCCGGCTCTCCACGGAAACGACCCGCAGCCACCCGGACGACAAGATCCCTGTGAGATTAAATATGTTTGTTATACGGCCCACTGTGTGTTTGTCGTGCGCATCCCTCGGGCAGAGGAATCGCCCACAACTGGCACCCAACTGGGGCTGAATTAGCACCCATGTGGACGATTTTTCTGCCAACGTGGCAGCGCACGGCAACACGACGGGCCGGTCCTTTGTATGTTAGGCGCGACGCCATTTTGAGTTTAGGGCTATCGTGTGTACAGATGACACGGAGTGTAGTATAGTAGTGTTTGTACAGTGTTTTATTTTGTTTTTGGGTTATGTGCGTGTTTGTTAGTGTCGGGCGGTTTGTGTTTTAATTTTTTTTTGTGCATATGTTCGTTTTATGAAGTGTTTAGCCTTTGTGACTAGCCTCTTGATGCGGGCTAGGTGGTAGTCGTGCGCGTTTAGGCTCCCGACCGGCCTTAGTTGTTGAGTGAAATGCCTCCGAGAAAAGACGTGCCAGATAGGGCCGCCGCTTCGGACGCCAGTGCGTCCGGAAGTGAGGTAAAGGACGCGGTAGAGTCTGTGCAGGTTACCGATGCGGCCGCCTTGATGAGGCAGATGAACGAGGTGTTGTCGGTGTTCGCCCTTCAGCTCGGTTCGGTGGCTAGCGCCAACCAAGCCACAGCTGCGGCGGCAGTCTCGCGTCCGCGGATAAATGTAGAGGTTCCCTCCTTTTCCGGCTACACGGACGTGAAGTCAGTCCACGAGTTCTTGCAAGAACTCGAGGATTATCAGACGGCACTGGGTTCCCCAGACGACGTGGTGCTAGCGCAGGTAATCCCCGTGGCACTTGTTGAGAGCGCGGCGCGGTGGAGACGCTGCCAGCCGGCCTTCCAGTCGATGCCAGACTTCACAGATCGCTTCCGCGCCGAGTTCTTGCCGCCCGATTACGAACGCCGGATGCTTGAGGAGCTAGCGTTGCGCACACAGCACCCAGAGGAGAGCCTCCTCGAGTATGTACGCGCAATGCAGGAGCTCTACAAGAGGGCAGATCCCACGGCAACCGATCTTGAACAGGTCGCGCGCGTGATGAGGCAATGCCATCCGCGCTTCAAGCCGTATTTGCGGGGACGTGGTTTTGCAAACCTCGAGGCCCTAGCACAGGAAGCGAAGGTAGTACAGGCGGATTTACTCGCTGAATTGCGCTACCAGCCACCCCCCAGGCCAGCCGAATCGCTAGAGCCGCAATGCGCCTGGGCCGGAGGCCATGACTCCGCGCCGCGCGCCAGGGGCGCAGACGTAATGACGGTAAGGCAGGAAAGGCCAGCGGAAGGCTCCGATATTCCTCGCGCTCTTGACCCGTACGCGTTCGAGCAGCGGCGTCGAGCTGGGCTCGCCAGCGACGTACGCACAGGCGCGGAGAGAGGGGAAAGACGTCCCCAACAGCTTCGTGGAACGCGGCATCCCCCGTCCGCGCGGCAGGTGAACGACCGGCTTTGCTGGAATTGCAACCAGCCGGGCCACGTGGCACGAGAGTGTCAAGCAAGGCGTATGCAGGGAAACGCGGACCGCCGGCGGCCATAATTGGTAACACCAGCCTGTCGCCGTCGGCGGGAGAATTTCGTGGTAGCCACGGCGGAAAATGGGAAATGTACTCCCACGCCGCGTCACCGGGCGCTGAGGCTTTTGTCCCCCTCGCCTGTAGAGCGCAAGGAATGTTGTCGCGCTCGAGCCCTTTTATGCTAGTGCGGTTAGCTGGTCAAAGCTACTCGGCACTCATTGACACGGGCTCAACTCTGTCACTGGTCGGTGATGATGTGTTCGAGGCCTGCCGTAGATGTAACATCCGTGTCAGGCCAGCAGAAACCCCTTTGAGCTTAGCAGCAGGGACGACAAAAGCGGAAGGAGCGGTGCGTCTGGTCCTGCGTTTTGACGGCAGGAAGCGGAGGCATCGCTTCGTCTATCTGCCCGGCTTAACCATACCAGTTATTCTGGGAAGAGATTTTCTTTCGAGCGAAGGCATTGTGCTTGACATGGGGGAGAACGGCTATCGCTACAGCCCCTTCACCCCCCTCATTCCCTTTGTTAGCGCACCCAAGCAGGAATGCGTCGCTGAGCGAGCGAGCGTTCACGCTTTTGTCGCAGAGGGCTCCCCCGCGACACTGAATGGTAGCCCATTAGAAGCAATTATCGCGTCCTTCTCGGGAACCGGTAGTCAGCGCCGAAGGCTCGTAGAAACTTTACTCCCGTTTTCGGATTGTTTCACAGAGAAACCAGGCAGGACCGACTTGCTTCAGCACGAGATCGAAACGGGTGATGCGCGCCCTTTCAGATGTAACCCGCGGCCGTTAAGCGCGCATAAGAGACAGCTTCTCGACAGCGCCCTTGACGAGATGATTGATACCGGCGCGGTGAGACCCTCACAAAGTCCCTGGGCGTCCCCAGTGGTTCTAGCGCCAAAGAAAGATGGTTCGGTCAGGCTGTGTGTTGATTATCGAAAGCTCAACTCACTGACGCCTACGGTTGCGTACCCTTTCCAGTCGATCGAGGCTGTGATGTACGCGTTAGGGAACGCAAGGTTCTTCACAGTCCTGGATGCAAGCAGAGGGTACCTGCAGATTGAGGTGGCGGAAGGTGACATTCAGAAAACCGCATTCACCTGTCACCGCGGGCTCTTCGAATTTACTCGACTCCCGTTTGGTTTGTCTAATGCACCGAGCACGTTCATGCGACTGATGGACATCGTGCTGGGCGATGCAAGGTTCAACTACGCGATGGCGTACCTCGACGACGTCGTGATATTCTCACAGTCGTTCGAAGAGCATCTCATTCACTTGAATTCCGTTCTTGAAAGAATGAGACGTGCGGGTATAACGATCAACCCAAAGAAAGTGCAGTTGGCATCGAAGAGAGTGAACCTCTTGGGATTTGTGGTTGATGATGGCACTTTGAGACCGAACGATGACAAACTGCAGGCAATTCTGAACTACCCCTGCCCGATGGACGTGAAAAGCTTGCAGAGGTTTTTGGGAATGGTTGCCTTCTACAGACAATTCATCCCTAGTTGTTCAGAGCTCGCTAGACCGTTGAACCAGCTGTTGCGGAAAGGCTCGAAGTGGGTCTGGGGCAAGGAACAGAACGACGCTTTTGTTGCCTTGGCTCGCGCGATAGCGAACACCGCTAGTTTGCGCCTCCCCGACCTGAACAAGCCGTTTGTCTTGCAGACAGATGCTAGTGATGCCGGTGTAGGAGCTGTTTTGTTGCAGGAACACGAGGGCAAGCTGCGCCCTGTCGCGTTCGCTAGCCGCACGCTCACATCGGCGGAGCGGAATTACTCCGTGACCGAAAAGGAATGCCTGGCGATAATGTTCGCATTGTCAAAGTTCGACATGTACCTAGACGGAGCGGTTTTCACCGTGCAGACAGATCATCAGGCACTTTCGTGGTTAAAGAGGCTGAAAAACCCCGCAGGCAGACTCGCGAGATGGGCGCTGACGTTGCAACGTTACGCGTACGCCATTGAGTACCGCCGGGGCAGCATGAATAAGGTGGCCGATGCTTTATCGCGCGCACCGTTGAAGGCAGGCAGATGCGCAGAAGAGGCGCAGACCAGCATTGATGAAAGCGGCGTCGCCGCTAGTGGAGAGGAGGAGAGGGCGGACGCGAGTGTCGCGCCCTGCGTAGGTAAAAAGAGAAAGGAGGCGGACAGAGTTGCCGCGCGGTGCTGCGAGAGAGAGAAGACGCAGCAGCTGGTGGCGGCGACTACTCGCCTGCCAAGAAGTGAGGCAGAGAGAAATCTGTCTTGGGGAGTAGCGGTCAGTAGGGAAGAGCTAATTGAGGCCCAGAAAGCAGATGGTCTATGCCAGCGGGTGCTGACAGAGCTTGCGAGTAGTGCAGCTTGCACCGGGAACGCTGAGGGCAAGTACGACGCGTATCTGCTGGGCGAGGATGGCTTACTGCTCCGCTACATCCCCCAACTTGACGAGGAAGAGGCGATTGCATCCCCCTTCCGAGTCGTGGTCCCGAGGAAGTTGCGGAAACGATTCCTCCAGTACTTCCATGACTCAGCGCTGGCAGGCCATGGCAGCGGCAGTAAGACTTACGACAAGTTATGCCGTGTCGCGACCTGGCCAGGTATGAGAAAGGATGTGCTGGGTTACGCCCGTACATGTCCTGTTTGCCAGGTAGCCAAGCCTCGGGCGGGGAAACCCGCTGGCATGATGAAGCCGGTAGTTAGCAACTATCCGTGGCAAGTGGTCGCGTGCGATATCATGGGACCCCTCCCTCGCTCCGCGCGCGGACACCAATATATCCTGGTAATAACGGACCACTATTCCAAGTGGGTTGAGGTTTTCCCCCTTAGGAAGCTGGTGTCAGAACGGATTTGGGAGAAACTGTTGGAGACATTCACTCGTTTCGGTTTCCCTTCCGACTTGATTACAGACAATGCTTCGTATTTCACAAGCAAAGTCTTTGTTGATTCCTGTCGGGCGCTTCAAATCCGCCACAGGAAAACGAGTCCCTACCACGCTCAGAGCAACATAACCGAGAGAGTGAATCGGAATGTTAAGAGTATGCTGGTTGCGACGACCGAGCAGCACAGAGATTGGGACGCACGGTTGTCCGAACTGGCTTTCGCCACTAGAACAACCGTGAACAGGTCGGTGGGTATGACACCTGCTTACTTGAATTTTGGGAAAGAGATCGCTTTTCCGCTAGAGAACGCCCTACTTGACGCGGCGGGGCCCGCGCCCCCTCCGCTTACACAGTACGCGGCAAAGCTCCGCGAGCGCCTTGAGGCAGCGCAGCGCGCGGCTCGTGAAAACCTCGATCTCGCGCGCATGGAGCAAGCGGATCAGTACAACAAAGGTCGTCGTCACGTCGTTTTCAACACGGGCGACTTGGTACTGAAAAGAACGCACCCGCTTAGTAACGCAGCGCGTGGTTTCGCCGCGTCGCTAGCGCACAAGTGGGTTGGACCGTTCGAAGTTACGGCACGGACTACGCCACTCACCTACCAGCTGCGGTTGTTGGCGAGCGGTGAAACCGCTGGTCCGGTGCACGTCGCAGACTTGAAAGCTTACCACCTTCGCAAGGACGATAACTGCGAAGCGGGGGAAGCTCAAAGTGATGCAGCGATCTCCCCCAAAGTAAGGCGTACAGGTAGCAACCCGGTTCGCAACCGACGCTATAACCTAAGGCCAAGGTAGTGCACTACTTTGTCTAACGTCTTTGCTTCTTTCAGAATGCATTCTGATAAGATTTTGCAGCAGCCAGATGAACTACCGTCGCTGGGGCGGGAAACCGCACCCAGCGCATGGTTCAAGGAGGGGCCACTTAAACAGGGGGTACCCCCCTAGTTTGTAGTGGTTGGTGGCCCATCATCGTGACCAGCGCGGCCATGCTGGCCGTCTTCAACGAGTTGGATTGGAGCCCGCTGCCCAGGCCTGGAGTACAGGCCTCAGGAAGCCAGGTGTGCCCATGGCGGAAACGCCTGCTGCAATGTACATCCAGCAAGGCGCCACGTGGAGAGGGGTCAGCGATGTAGAATAGCAGCTCAGGGCCGCTGCCAGGCGTATCCGTGGCCGAGCCCAGCTGCGCTGTGACCCCGAGGATGTGGCCGCTGCCGGAGAGGGACCAGCCGGAACAGTCCCGCCATGCCTGCTGCTTCCACGGACCAGCTGAGATGGCATGGCATCCCGCCAGAGCCTGGTGACAAGGCTTCATATTTTACGCCGACCCGGGCTCGGACATGGACATGGCCCGGCTGTTGGCGGAGCCCGGGTCGGACGCTGAGGGGGGGGAAGATGTAGGGCTCGTGGCGCGCCGCGCTTTCGAAGGCCGCGCCACTTCCCAATGCTCCCTGCGCGCGTGCCTGTTTCCCTCTCCCCGCTCGCGCGGGGATAACCGGTCCCGCGCGAGGGGGCTATAAAAGAAGGCACGCGCCGCCGCCTCGCCCTCTTGGTCCCTGGCGCTTCCTGGTCCCTGGCTCGTCGCTCCCGCTTCCCTCCCGGCTCTCCACGGAAACGACCCGCAGCCACCCGGACGACAAGATCCCTGTGAGATTAAATATGTTTGTTATACGGCCCACTGTGTGTTTGTCGTGCGCATCCCTCGGGCAGAGGAATCGCCCACAATACCAAACAAATTTTCCACTTCAAGCCTGCCAGGACTGTGTCCATTACTCGTTGAAACGTAGCTGGTGCGGAGCAGAGGCCAAATGGCATCACCTTGAACTCATAAAGGCCGTCCGGTGTGATGAATGCGATCTTCTCGCGATCTCTTTCGTCGACCTCAATTTGCCAATATCCGCTCTTCAGGTCCATCGATGAGAAATACCTTGCATTGCAGAGCCGGTCGAGAGTGTCGTCGATGCGTGGAAGCGGGTAGACATCCTTCTTAGTTATGCTATTCAAGCGGCGGTAATCAACGTAGAAGCGAAGTGTGCCGTCTTTCGTCTTCACCAAAACGACTGGTGCCGCCCAGGGACTCTTCGATGGCTCGATTACATCATCACGCAGCATTTCCTCAACTTGATCGCGTATGGCCTGGCGTTCTTGCGGCGATACACGATAGGGGCTTTGGCGCAGAGGTCGGGCGTGTTCGTTCGTTATAATGCGGTGCGGTCAGTGGTGTTTGTCATACCTTCGATGATGACGAGAAGCACTCCCCGTAGCTTCGAATAAGACTGAGAATCTGGTCTTTCCTGCTGTGGGTCAATGCCGGGTTGATGTCAAATGTGGGCTGACGGAATTGGTCCGGTGCGTCTTCCAGGATTTGGCCGTGGAGGGCGAATACATCTTTGAGGTCCGCTAATTCGTCGAGAAAAGCGATCGTCGTGCCCTTGTTGAGATGCCGGTATTCTTCGGTGAAGTTTGTTACCAGCACCTGATCTTGACCTCTCTGGAATTTCGCGATGCCTCTTGCGATGCCGACACCTCGTTCCAAGAGCAATAAATTATTTCCTTCGACGATGCCTTCAGCGGTTTCGATGTTTGCGCTATCTACGCAGACTGCGACGCTTGATCGGGGCGGCACGGTCAATTCTCCATCGAGGACGTTTAGAGCGATGTGTTGCGTTGAAGTCATCGTAGCAGGAATGGCTTTGTCTGCAGAGAGCTTGATGAGCTTGGATCGCAGGTCGATGATAGCCCTATGTTCATTTAGGAAGTCCATGCCTAAAATCACGTCGCGGGAGCACTGCTGCAAGACCACAAAGCTGGTGGGGTAAGTAAGCCATTTACGGTTATTCTTGCAGTACATCATCCCGATGGAGTAATCAGGTTGCCACCTGCGGTGTGAATGAACGGGCTATCCCAAGTGGTTGACCCCGCCGGGGTGGCGCAGTGGTTAGGGCGCTCGGCTACTGTTCCCAAGGACGCGGGATCGAATCCCGGCCTCGGCGGCACCTTTTCGATGGAGGCGAAAAGCAAGGCGCCCGTGTGCTGTGCGATGTCAGTGCACGTTAAAGAACCCCAGGTGGTCGAAATTTCCGGAGTCCTCCACTACGGCGTCTCTCATAGCCTGAGTTGCTTTGGGACGTTAAACCACACAAACCAACCAACCAACCAAGTGGTTGTAACTTTACTGAGATGGCAGGCTAACTGTCCACTGATGACTGAATAGTCAGCTACAGTGTCTACTAGGGCCGTGACTCTGGGACCGTCGACATCAACTTCAAGGTCACTTAATCGCGTCCTCGCATTGCACGTGGGCCTTGGTGTTCGATCTCGGCTCCTCCGTAGTTTCTTCAGGTCATGGCCGGGGCATACCGTTGTTACTTCGCTGGGCGGCGGTGTCGGCTTGCACTTTGGTCGTGTTGTCGTCGATGTCGTCGTGTGGAGCGGCGGTGAAATGGCTGTGTCGTCGTTAGTGGTCGTCCGCGGCGGAGGATGTTCGTCTTTTCGCCGTTAAGCAACCTCACCTCCAAAGGTTGCTCTATTTAGTTTCCCCTGCGCGGGCTTGGAGACCTTCGGCGCACACTCTCATTGTAGTTACGGCCTGGCGACGCAAAGCGGGCCCTGTACGGCGATGGAGACCTGAACCGACGGCTTGGTGGCACAATCTCACCGCTACGCAGATAGTTGCCGATTTCTCCGCGAGCATCGCGAGCATCGCCACCTGGGGTTGTTGTAATGATGGCATCAATCGGCGGAGATCCTCTCGCACAATCTCCCGGATGAGATCCCAAATGTTCTGTCCGCTTGCAGATGCGCTGGGGTAGTGGCTTGAGTAGTACGGCTGAAGTGGTCGCCTGTAATTGCGCATCCGGGTGCCCAACGTCTTCTCGATGGTAGACGCTTCCGGCTCAAATTCCGCCATGGTTTTTTTTTTTCGGATTTCGTACAGACCTGCAAAAAGCGATTCTTTAACGCCTCGCATTAAAACTTTGACTCTCTCACGTTCGGTCATATTAGGGTCGGCGCGGTGAAAGAGGCGCATCTCCTCAACGTACGCTAGGACTGGCTCGTTAGGGATTTGAGCTCTTGATTGGAGGAGGGCCTGACCTCTTTCCTTTCGGACAGAACTTGCAAAGGCAGTCAAAAACGCTTCCTTGAAAATCTCCCAATACTTCATAGCTTCCTCATGGTTTTCGAACCAAACTCGGGCATGTCCTTGAAGAACAAAGAAGTAGACTTACCGGAGTTTCGCGGCGTCCTTCCAGCCGTTGAATTCTGCCACACGGTTGAAAAGGTCCATCCAGCCTTCCGCATCTTCACTGGGCAATCCTTGGAAGATGGGGGGCTCCCTGGGCTGCACGAAGACGACTGGTGCTGTTGACTGGGCCATTTCCAAAGTTGATGCCTTCAGGAGTCGAACGGGGTCAGGCAGTAGACCGTGTTCGGGTTGTAGGCCTTGGAGTCGGCGGCTGGCTCGGTGACCTGTAGGCTGGTCTTCCAGGGCGAATGAAAAATGCTGAGGTCTTCGCTTGAAGGATCAAGGGCAGCAGCTCCACCAGATGTCACGTGGTGGTGTCAAGGTCGATGATACAAATGAAGAGTCGATGATTGCACTGAAGAAACTCCTCATTGGGCTGACTTGCGCCCGCAAAAGAACTAGTCAACTCGGCAGCGGCGATAGTAACAAACGTGCTCGTCGATCGTCGAACAAAGAATGCCCGTCACACTCGTCAATGCTCAATTTAAAGGCTGCTTTGGACAATCTAGATAACGTCGAAAACTGCTACAAGCACAACCTGTAACATTGTAGAAACATACACAAATGATCGGAACCTTCGAGACAGATCTCGGCGCATCGTTCGCGACAAAGAAAATGGTAACGCGTCGTATCGCGACAACGAGCATGAACAAACACGGGATAGAGAATTGATACGCGTGCCAGAATCACAGTGATAAGGCCGCATGCCGGCGGCTGTTAAAAAAAAAAAAATGCAGTTTTGAAGGTTTTGCGGCAATAGTGCAGTCCACTTATAAACGGTACCAGATATAACAATATATCGCTTATAGCGATTAAATTCTTGTGATTTATCCTTTTTTTTTTCATTGCGCCTATGTAAAAATTAACCAGATATAACACTCGATTATCGTCGGTACATCAGATACGACGATAGATTTATCGCCGCCCGTTTGGTGTTTACCATAAACTTTGGACTGAATATTCAATAAATTATAAAATATTTAGAAGACAATGACGTGAAAACACGGCATATGCGGCAAATGGTGATATGCGACGAAAACGGAATAAAATGAGCACTATTATCATCGCAATCGCAGCCGCGCAAAGGGTGCGGCTGCGGCCGTATCGTCATCGCCATCACCGACTCCGCGTCCGTGAAAGTTGGCAACGACCACATAGACGGACGGCGCGGTAGCTTACGAGATGGAACGGCAGATTTATCGGGAGTTTTGGCAGGGTTTCAAAAGTTACTTTATGGCTACTGATGTATACTGTAATAAAGTGTTTAGTGCTCTTTACGATGATTAGCGTTGTTCAACCCGATTTACTCATCGCTAGTAAGTAGGCAAGCCTACAGCATGAAAAAATACGTGGGAGTGTGTTTTTTTTTCTTATTTTACTTTTTTTTTCGTCGGTTCAGATATAACGATAATCGGTTATAACGATCGGATTTTCAGGTTTTCTGGATATCGTTATAAGTGGATTGCACTGCATATAGAATAACCGTTATATAGAAATCTTCCCGATGCCCTTCGATACATCGGTGTTAAACTCTTGTCCCCTGTAAAGCGTGTTTTGCCTGTAGAGCAAATAAGTAGGACAATGAAGAAATCATCTGCCACCCATAAGTGCAATTATAAAGGCAGTAGTGGTAAAGAGCGACGAAAGATGCAATAATGTGGGATCTCCGGGTGACTACCCTGCACTGGGAGAAATAAGAAAGGATTGAAAGGGAAAGATAACTATGGGGCAAACGAAAAAAGCTCCAGAGGAGGGCCGTTGGCTTGTTTTAGTTATCACAATGCTTCTCCAACAAGTATTGCGCCACATATGGTGTTGCTCATATAAATCTGTGCCTATGTACTAAAGCATCCAAGCACCTGTTAGCCGCATTCCCTTGCACATCGAGAATGATTGCAAGTCGGGGCAGATTTCGCTGTCTGATTTAGCACGATAAATTGTCGCAGGTGCAATCCAGCAACATTTAGCTGTTTATATGCGAGCCATGCTAGGATCGTATACAGTTCTGACAAATAATGTAAATCTTTAATTTATGACCAATAGGCTATTTGTTAGTGTTCACTTCACTAAAATTATCCTCGTCAATAAACTTGGATTGGCAAAAGAAAGCCGATGTCGATTGAGGACTGGAAATACTCGTTTTTGTCGCCTTACCCGAATATCGCTCTATATATTTATTTTCTCTTTCGGGACCGCACAGGAAATGTTGTTCGACATTGAGGACTAAGATCACATGCAGCTAGCCAACATAGTTTGAAACGTATGCTCACACTCGTTATCAGTTCATAGAACGTGCATGCCAACGGCTCCCATTTATCTTATTTAGTCATTGCATGTCCTGAGGTAAAGGCCTGTCCTGCAGCCTGGTATTAGAAATGACAGGAAGAAGATTGCGGGCACTGGTTCATGTTCTAGGCCCACGGAGCTGAAAACACACGGAATATATCACGTAATATAATGTACAACCGGCTCTTTTGAATATGCATCGACACTAGCTCCCACAATCCGAGCTTCAAATAGCCGAAAGCGACCCGTACTCGACCATGCGAGCTCGCTTCTGTGCTGTCAGGCACGTAATTTGTCATTAATATGAATGGAATTATTTGGTACTAAGCACTCGCCGTAAAGAAATACCTGCTTACTCACCTCTACCGTGAGGGCACAATGAACTGATGCGCTTTGTGCCAGTTCAAAGAGTGCATAATCCTCGGTAGAAAAGACGTAATTGTTTCTCTGAATGGCTTATATAAGTTCCTACATGTTTTGCTTCTTCCACTCACTACGGCAGCATCATTGAACAGCTCAAAGCTTCCGCATAATTAGCGCTTCAACAGAGCTACGAACTTCAAAACACAGGGCTAAGCTCCCCGTGATTAACTGCAGAATTTAGGTTTTTATGTCCTGAAAGTACGCTAATCGGGTCACCCAAGCCAAGCATCGTAATTGCGCCTGCCATCGCTCTGTTTGGCTAATCATTTTTGTGCCGTGACTGATGCGAATAAAGTAATTATCCGTTGTTACAGCAACCTACATCATGTGGTTGCAACAGCAGCCAACACGACACTAACGCTACCCGTTTATATTGCCGTACATACTGAACGAATCCACCATGCAACGTCAGTACCCTTCGCATTTCCGGCTCCGGCTGTGGTGGTGGCAGTATTTCAGTTTCCGTGGAGGAGAAATACAAAAACTCCCGTGTGCTATCTGAAGTCAGCACACGTTAAGGAACTGCAGCAGGCTTAAATTCATTCGGAGTCCTCCAGTACCGAATCTCTCTTTGTACATACTTGTGTTGCATCGAGAGGTTATAAATTGACTTACCAGACGATTTCGAAAATAATGTTACGTGGACGAATATTTGAAGACTTTCGTCCAGAAGTTGAATTACAGACGATAAATATTGATGTTAGTAAGCCTTTGCAATACGAGATTTCTGGCGCAGCAGTAATCCTCTATGAGCTGATGTGCCAATGTAGAGAATGAACGTTAGATTCGGCTATTTTTGCTTTCCCACAGTCTAAAAAGAAGCCGTTTTGACAACTTCCTCGCCCGATGCAAATATTTATTGGCGATTATAGGAGCTATAGGTGACGCTGCAGTCGCAGGCCAAGATAGCGACGGTTAGACGGACTCTATAGGTAACCAACCCGTATGTGTCTGCACGTTTCCGCTTGAATTCGATGCCATCGAGTCGGCACTCGTGCGACTGCACGAGTAGTAGACGCGGCCTTCTTTCTGTTCATGCTTTCACTAGTTGGTAATCTGCTTGCTTGAGGGGGAATGGATGAGAGTTTAACTTGGAAACTATGCCCTGGCCTGTGAGTTAACTCGACCTGACTTAGTTAACACCTCCTCTAATTTTATATCAGCGGAGCACACTCGTTCGAGCCGAGCTAGTAACTTTCTTTCCGTATTGCGCTCCAACTGCACCGATTTCATCAATGCAAAAGAGCACCAATGCCCTTACGGTGGTCGTGGCGGATGAGTCGTCTGCTTTTTATGAACCGGTATTCAAGACCAGAGCTGCATAAAGAACCGCTCTAAGCAGCTGTAACAAAAATGCTAGTAACTCTCAACATCGAGCGAATACGGCAAGTCGCAGTTCTTCTTGGTATCGCCACTATAGAGAGTTGGGAGCATTTCAGTCCGGTTTGGTGAAATAGCTGTTTTGTTTTAACTCTTTTACTTGGGGGCGCGTACGTTTTTTGGTAGCCATGTTTAATGTGCACCCCTATAACGGTGGAATAACTAAGGAAAGTAACTTCCTTAAACAGTAACAATAACGAGTAACAATAAGCAATAAATAGTAACATCTGAAATATAGGACAGAATTTCCCTATTCTGACTAAAGCTACACCTTTTCGCTCATTTCAGTACGCATCGGCTTGTAACATCGGTGTAGCACACATTTAATCGGCGGAAGGAAAGAAATGGCAGTATTTGTGCGTGCTTAATTTTCTAGCCGCTGAGGGCATCTTGATGTTTCACGAAATAAGATAATGTCCGGGTATCCATTTCCAACTATATTATGCTGCTTTTTGGTAGCCTCTAAAAATTCTTTAGGAAGTTTAAATGGTTTTTTCGCAAGGATATTCCAGGTCTCGAACCTATTAAGCTTGTAGATGAAAAACCATGCCGGGTAGTATGGCACTAGCGGTCAAGATGGTTGCGTAACAGCCGAATAAAACGTTCACGAAGTTCGCTCTTCTGCTGAATGCGTCGAAGAAGTGCGAATAAAATTGTGATGACGTCAATCTTGCTAAATTTGCAGATTTGTTTATTTTTTTCTGGTTTCGTCTATATGCTGCCTTGCGTCCTCCAATGCCGCGATCGCTTCTTGAGCTATTCCTTCTGTGGAGCTGGTTTACTTCAATTATGAAACCGTTCCTTTACTGGAAATTTTGCGCCTCTATATCATGCCGTCATCCCTGCGGACAGTGCGCAGGGCTCTGCAGTGCGGAAATATCTGTACGTCAAAGCCAATTTGGCAATTATGTCGCCAATTTAAATGGTAGCATAAAGAGACGAGACTTCGTAACCTTTACCAGCAACTTTGATACATTCGTCCCATTTAAGCTCGTCCAGTTCTAAGAACCACTTCAGCAGCCTTTTAAGGACTTCGTGTATCAGCCTTGCATTCCAGGGTATTGAACAAGTGTTGTCAAGGGATGTCTGTGTTGACTTAGAGTCTGTAAAGGTTACCCACATACGCGGGTCTCGTGCTAGTGAGATGAATTACCGGGCCAAATAAATAGCGCACAGCTCTGCAGTCGTGGATGCTGTTGCGTGTGGCAGTTTAGGTGCTCATCGACCGTGAGGTCACAAATGTGGAAGCAGATTAAACTTGATGACTGGAGCCATCAGTATATGTATGAGCATAACCAGCACTGTATGTCTGGTTGTCAACGTTTGAGCAACAGAACTCATCGTGGTACGCTTCTTAATTATCCCTTCAACTGACAGCTCTATTCCAGAGGGAAATAGAGCCATAGTGCATTCTCTGTGTCTCCTTGCTAAACTTCAGTACGTGAAAAAAATCACTGGCTGTG
This sequence comes from Amblyomma maculatum, assembly GCF_055883805.1. Classification (NCBI taxonomy): domain Eukaryota; kingdom Metazoa; phylum Arthropoda; class Arachnida; order Ixodida; family Ixodidae; genus Amblyomma; species Amblyomma maculatum. The sequence continues at coordinate 125,035,714 of NC_139344.1, forward strand.
CTGATGGGATCCATCCCGCTTCTCCGGCAGGAAAACTGGAGAATGTGTTTTATATTGACCCATTCAACGAAAAATGCGCCGACAAGTCTGTCTGGTTCCTAGCGCTGCAAATGGAGGCTGCTGTGCCTCTGCAATCACTGGAGCCCAGGAAGTTGCTTAAAGGACGCCCGAAAATAAACCGATGCCTTTACCTAACAAACTGTGTCAGTGCTCCTCCGAGGTGCTCGAAAGAATACACAGCTCTGTTGTGATCGAGCACGTTTTGTGCTTTCAGCAGGGAAAACTATGAACAGCGCCAAGACGTACCTGCAAGCCGCGAAGCACGTTCGCCGCTGTGCTCGCATGATCTTCGATAGACTGTATATGGAGCGCATGAGAGTTGTCTGTCAATAAATACACCCGGAAAACGATTCTGTATAACAGTTCTCAGAGGTTGGCCTTCGAGATATAGCCAGAAACCCTATATATGAAGCCCTATATAGTAAAAGGCGGAACCGCTTTTTTTTTTAGGGGAGGGGGGGGGGGGGGCATATGAGAGCATCATTCCTCATTTCTTTTTAAAGCAGCACTCAATGATATGTTTAGGTTTTCTATCAATGTTGTATAATTGACCGGCACTGCAAATCAGGGGGGGGAGGCCTTTCGTTGCAGATCACACATTTAAAAAGAAAATGGTTCAGCATGCTCCCTACAATACCTCGTTCATATATTCACCTTCTCTGCGTTCTGCTTTCCTCGTCTGTATGGATTTTTCCTGGCTATTAAAAAGAGAGCAATACACCAAAGCCCTCGCCCACGCGCACCAATGTCAAGCAATAGTCGAATATTAATATATCTGGCCGTGTAAAATATATCCCTGAAATCCAAAAATGACTACAATAAATTGCCTCGACCGAAAAAAAAAAAAGAAACGGCGTTTCGACTTCCACACGCGAGCTCTGTTTTCAATGAAGGCGAAACGAAGAATTGTTGCCTTAAATATGGCGCATTACAGGACTCAAACATTTCACGTATGTACTGCACGCTGATTGCCGCCACTACTATTCAGCGTATTTTCTCTCCACTGAAACATCAACGGCTTGAGATAGAGCCACGACTATCTGTTCTTTCCTCTTGCAACCACACACGCCTGTGCCCACACGGTGTTGTGGCTGGCAGATGCCGAAAATTCGGCAAGCGCGTTCGAAGCCGCCAGCAGTACCCTCACACCATCCTGGCGTTCTCAAAATCTTAATTCGATCGTGCCAAGTTGAGCTTTTCCACAAAACCAAACCGGAAAGTCTGAATATTGCGTAAGGATTGGTCACCGGATGACCGGAAAGTGTGTATGCACAACCTGTCGGCCTACAATCTGGACGTGGCGGAACTTTCTGCTTTAAGTGTCGGCCTGAACTTCAACACTGGTCCTTCGCCCGACTCAAGAAGTGTTGTTTAGCGCTGCGGAGTGGGCTCTGAACCTGGTCTAGCCATCTAGTCGAGATGAAGGACACACACGCGTCGTCAGCGTCCTATAGAAATTAAATACATTGTCAACACGATATCGGTTGTTTTCGTAAATACCTTCAGGAATATGACGCTCAACAATTAGTCTGAACCTGTCGTTGGCAAACTTGATACGTTGGCATTTCTTTGGGATAATTGCTTTCAAACTATAGTTCATATTGTTCAAAATTGATGGGCACTCGACTTTTATCGTTATGGTGGAAGGTGGAGAAATTGTACACTTTGTTTCGTTTATGCTTGCTACATTTATAAAGTAAACGAAGTAACTAGATTTTCCTGCATTTGTTAATATACCGCTTGAGATCTCCTATAAACCTTTTCACGACCCTTGGAGAAACCGGTTTGACTGGGCTGAGAACCAGGTATGGGGGGAGAATCCGCAGCTTTTTCCTGTGTTACGAGCACAGCCCAGTCTCCAATATGGCAGCTCCCTTTGGCCAATTTTGAAAGGGTCTATACCGTCCCTCATTTTTTCAAAGAAACTTTGAAAGTTCAACGGGCTGCGATACTTCAAATTAGTCAAGTATATATCACTTGCTCAAATTTTATTCTCTTATAAACTGTCTGGAATTAAGCAGGGCAAGATATAATGATCTCTTCATGCAGCCATGAACTACAGGAGCGTATTTGTTCAAGGAAGCCGCCTAATTCATTCAATAAACTGCACTGATACAAGGAAGTAGACTTGAAGTTTTTAGCTCACAGAGGCAGCCCACAGTCCTGCAATGCATCAACTAACCTGAAAAAAACATCCTCGCAAGTTAGATCGTGAGCTGGACGTGCAGGCACGTTCCGCATAAAAGTCTCGAACTCCAAAATGTAAAGGTTTGTATCTGTGTTTTATTATTTTCACATCAGCCGTCAGAATCATCTGAATTCATAGCATTAATTTGTTGAGGCTGAAATTCTGTATTTAGTATCAGTATGATTGGTTTTAGTCAGATATTGATCACTGCGTTTGGACAATTTGGACACTGTAAAACGTAAGCATGGAGTGCGTAGAGAAAACTGAATTGTTGTACTTAGTATACTTTGATACAGTGTGATGAGAAAAATGAATTGTTGTACTTAGATTACTTTGATAGGTTACCTGGATTTGTTATAAAAGATATGCGCTTTAATGTCACAAACTAGAATGTTTTTTTTTTTTTTTTTTTTTTTTAATCACGTCACAATGTGCAAAGCAATTCTTGGCAATTCATAAGCGATGACTCGTGCTAGAGGGCATAGAGTTGAAAACAGTTCAAGCAGATAACAAAACCCGGAAAAAGTGGGGCCTCTATGACACTGCCGCGTCTCCATGGGTCAACTGAAACGTTCAACCTAATTAATATTCAAGAAGTAATTTTGGAAGTCGCTTTCTTTATCACCTATCGGCTATTTACAAACAGTAAAAAAAAAAAAAAAAAAAAAGATCTTACGTGTCAGCGTCACATCTCGAGAAAACACTCGTGGGTATTAGCAATAATTTTCTCTTATTTACTTCAGCAATTTTATCGCAATTACAAAACACAGTCGCCTCGGTTGAAATTCGCGAACTGGGACCTTAGTTTGCGTTTTGCGGCTGGATTTGACGGCACGCGCACGTGAACAAACTCACGCAGGCCTGCGCCAGTTGTTAGTCATTCAAAGCGGGATTCTCCAACCACGACGTCTAGCGTCAGGCACCGTGCCTCTATGATTCCCTTAAGCAAATAGGCAATTCGCGCAGCCGATTCCCCGGTCGATCAGCCCAGACGTCATGGTGTGTCGCATCGGTCGCGCTGTCGGTCGTCATCTTGCACTCCCTACTGTTCGCGCGAAGTCATCCAAACAAGCAAGCACAAAAGGAACAGACTTCGGCCACCCGTAGCTGCAGGAGCGGGCACAGAAACGAAAATATACGTGCGCAGCGGCCGCTTTTCTTTCTTCCCTCCTCCTTTTTCCCCATCTCCTTTTCCGCCCAGATCCGTGTACACTGAGAACAAAAACAACCGCTGGTGCAAAAGACGCACCGCCTAATCTTGACGCGATGGTGCGTGTGCTGTGAACGAGCGACTTCCCTTCATTGTTTTATTGTTCCCGGCCCAGCGGCGTTCTTTTGTTTTCGTGAAATTCGAGCACAATTGAACTGCCACTATATAAGGAAGCGACGGGAAAACGGGAAACTGAGTCTCGCGCCAAGACATTAGCAAGATGTTTGCGCTGCGAAATTCCGAAAAAATCACTTCCAAATGGAGTGTACGATTCGATTTAGCAATAGAGTAGGCGTAACCGCGCTAGAATAGATATGTCACTATCAAAGTAGGTTAAAGCAGATCCCGTCGTAAGTGACTAAGCAACACTAGCATCCCCGCTAGCCTTCAAAAATTAGTCTTTCACGCAAGAAAGGCGAACATTGCTCATTTCTTGTCTGTTTCGCAAGCGGCCACAAACGCCTTTTCTTTTTTTCTAGATGCTTCACCTAGCCTTGAATTTGCTTGGAACTGAAGGGCTGACGACCAAAACGGGGCTCTCCAAATTCTCAATGTTATAGTCCGGTGCTCTGCTCGGCTTCTGCTCTTTGAAACTCAGGCGCGCATGACGACGATAAAACTCGCCGTTGAGACCTTTACTATACATTCAATACAATTCAAGAGATATATATGTACTCAGTCAAGAAGCTCGCTGCCAGACACACATGGTGCAATGATCAAGACAACACACCCAATATTAAGAATGTGTCTTTTCATCTTCCTAAGGTTCCTCGCTAGAAATTACGCAAAATGCAAATAAGACTCCATCGTGTTATTCTGCTTGCTTCATATTCGTCTTTTTCGCGCTATTTGAATATGGATAACAAAAACATATTTGCCCAGCTTCCTGTCATTCTAAGCAAATAAGAAAGGCCTCCAAAAAGCACACTCGAGTTTTTCTCGTGTAGACTGCCAGCAGGGGGATGGGGGGTTCCGGGAGCTAGTCGAGGAATCGGGGTTTGAGTTATGGCTAACCTGGCCTCTTAACTACGCGTACATAATAAACCAGCGTGCCTCGAACTGCAGCGAACGTGGCGAAGAAGCGACGCGTCGGCGCGCGTATCCATTCAGCTACAAGGGATTCGCTTCCTCCCAATTAGGGATGTAAAATTTCCAGAATTTGTGAGAGCCGAAAGAAAAACAAGAAAAAAAATGTTTTTTTTTTTTTTAATGTTACGAAATTATTAAAATATTAGTTATTTATCATATTCAAGGTGTATACCTACATCAAAGCCGCAACCAGCCTCCTTTCTGAGCTTTTTTCACTTGGGTATAAAAAGACGTAAATGACACTTTGCACGGCTCTAGAAGGATCGTGCCATATGTTTTGCAGCCTCCACTGCCGCATGTAGGAGGAAGTGGTCGAAGTTCGGCTGTGTGCACGCCAAGACCTGGAATAGGCTCAAGGAGCATAGAGTACACAAGCTGTTTATTTGTTCTAACTTACAGCTTAAATTTAGTTTTCTAGTCTGATAAACAGCGTCGAAAATAGCAGCAGGAGCGGTTCGGAGTAGTGCGAGTGAACAAAGCTCCGGCCTTGCATCTCAGCCTTTTTTCGCCTAGCGCGTTTTTTTTTTTTTTCGTGTCATATATTTTGAAGTTATGACTTGCTTTTTTTAGCAAAGATTATGCGCACTTCAAACTACCGGCATTTCCGGACTGTTGTCCGCATCCGGTGTATAGCCCGCAGGGGCAAATTCTGGCTCAAAATTAGTTGTTTGTTTGTATTTTGCTTAGTTCGCGCCCGCTGTATATTCCGCTGGGACTAATTTGGGTTGAAAACTGCTATTTTAAAGGGTTAGCAAGCAGTACTCAATGGCTTGCGTAGAGGTAGAAGATCTGCCTCGCATGCAAGAGGTCTGTGGTTCGAATCCCAGTGGCGCGCAATTTTCTGCCAGGTTAAAAAATAAGAAAAATCCGCATGTCGATGGAATTGCATAGAGGTTTGGGGTGCGACCTGATGCCGGTGAACATCTCCGGCAATACTCTCCCTCACCAAAACAGGAGTGGACCACCCTGGTGTAGTAACTGGCTACAACCTCCCATGAATAGTCATAAACCTTTAATGCTAGAACTCTAACTAGTGAGGCTAGCTTAGCAGTGTTGTTATAGAAACTACAAAGTATGATGTGGGATGCCATAGGGCTTAGTCAGGTTAGGAAGCCAAATGAGAAATATACTGAAGGACAGGCATGTATTCCGCTATCTAGGTTTACCGGAGCGACGAGAACTAGGAGTAGGCTGCAGATGCAGATGAACTCTATAGCATTAATGAAAGGGTGGCAGGCATAGTAATAAAGCTTAATAAGTAGTATACACGGAAGGTTGTACAAGCTTACATGTCTGCATGTAGTCACGACGATCAGGCAGTCGAAAGCTTCTGCGAGATCTAGAATCGGCAATAGGGAAAGTAAGTACACAGTATACTGTACTGATGGGAGACTTCAATGACAAGGTTGGCAGAAAGCAAGCTGGAGACTAAGGAGTGTGAAACTATGACATTGGGTTAAGGAACAGTAGGGGGGAGGTATTAGTTGAGTTCACTTTTGTATTTAGCAACACCAACGTTGAAGTAGTAAAAACAGTCAAATCCTTGGGCGTATGATGAACATCGGATGAACACGTGGAAAACATGGTTATTAAACTTTCTAGGACTATTAGCATCACACGCCGGAGCTGCCATTATCTCCCTCTTCTACCCTCCCTTTTTAATCCGCCATTCCCCTTCCCCAGTGCAGGGTAACCAACCGGAATTCATTCTTTCTGGTTAACATCCCTGCCTTCCACCCTCCTTTTCTCCTGCCTCCCTAACTCAGCGAACGAACTTTATACAACTCCTTGTTTTCTTGTTAAACTCATTTATGGTTTGGTCCACCACAACAGCCGCAAACATTGTCAAGCTCTCAGTGTTGTTGAAACGAGTCCTGTGCCTGGCATGTAAAGATCCGCACGGATCACACACTTCGGGCCTTTCTAAAAAGCACCACATAATTCATGTCACGCAACTGTAGATTTATAAACTGTGTTGCCTGTACAAACTGCCTGTAAAGGTAAATATCTTTTTATTTATTTTTTTTATTGATTTTCCTATTTATTTATTTTGAAATACTGCCGATCCCATTCGGGATCAACACAGGAAGGGCACAAAACATCTAAAACTCCAACAACTAAAGTACAGAACATACAGTGGGGCAAAGGGGTGTAGTGCAAGTGGTTCAGTTAATAGCGTTCACAATAATATATTAACAAAAGGCATCAAATAATAGGAAACACAACAAAATATGCTGAATGAGACATTAATGAACAACGCTTTTCATGAGTACGGGTAGAGAGCAATTGATACAAAGTAGTGTTACAATTCACACTGCAATTCTAGTACTTTTGTTTCATAGGATTCCAAGAAAGTTTTGAAAGTTGAGTTCGTGCTAAGTCGTTCCATTCTCTAATTGCTAGCGGGAAAAAAAGTATATATAAAGCAATTTGTGTTGAAGCGATATTCTTCTAGCGAGTGTGAATGTTTATGCCGCTTCACTCTGGTTTCTTATCTTGATATGTACCTTGAAGTATCTATGTATATCATGTTATGAATTATTCGATAAAATAGTTTCTGTAGCGCAAGCTTGGCGCGATTCTGTAACGTGAGTATTCCTGTTTTGTTTATTAGTTCTGTGCGGGAGTCAGTTTGTCTGTATTTGTTATATATAAACCTCACTGCTTTTCTTTGTACTCTCTCTAGTTTTTTTATTAGCTTATAGGAAAATGGTAACCAGGCTACATTTGCATATCCGATTACGGGTCTGACGAAGATGTTATAAGAAAGTAATTTAACGTCAGATGGCGCATCTCGAAGGCGTCTCTTGAGAAAGAACAGTCGTTTTAGTGCTGCTGACGTAACGAAGTTTACGTGATTGTGCCATTTAAGGTCAGCTGACGTGATCAAACCAATATTTTTATGCTATGTAAATGCAGGAAGCGGGATATTGTTCAGTGTGTATGAAAATTCGGAGGGAATTACTACGAACTTAGCAGGAATGCAAAAAAAATCAACAACTGATGACGTACGTTATTAGCACCAAGGAAGGTTACCAAATGCCGAACTAGCTATGAAAAGCAGCTATTGAAATTTTTATTTCCGACAATTTGAAACCAGACCTTCATGGAGAAAAATATTGACGTAAACAGAATATCGTTAAAACAATTGCGCGCTGTGTTTCAATCATAATTAACTGCCCTTTTCTCACTTCTATCATTCTTTTAATTTTCTGTCGAGTGTGATGTCGTTTAGCCATGTTGATAAGTGTATTGCCTTCAACGCACTCTGTTGTGCTGCTCTGTGTGCGAGGGGGTCAGGGCTCCTCGTTGTACAGCTTTTTACCTGGCCTCATAGCAACAATGTTTTTTTGTTGCGAAAAAAATATTAATTTCAATTCAGTTCAATAACTTACGAATCACGAACACGTTTCCAGCAAACAGAAGAACGAAAAGTGGACATGGAAAGCCCAAATAGGGAGTCTAAATATGAAATGGACTTCATACTCGGTTCTAACCCTGGAATTTGCCTATTTCACAAGGCCGCTCTGCGCATGCGCGCCTCTCCTCTGGCTGAAAACAAACCACCGATTCCAGCTGCACATGCGCAGTTCTTGGCCTCCGTAATCGGCGCAGCTATAACTGTTTTCAGAGGCCATATGTAGCTAATATTCATGATAGGTGTATGCGATAGATGGCGGTAGCTGTCAAAAACAAACACGGTCATTTCGCTGGCGCCAAGGATGTTTTCAACCAGTAGCAGACAAATTTTCAACCACTCCCAGAGGGCACCACATTTCGTGAAAAAGGCGGATTGTGCAGGATGCAGCAACCGCAGGATGGTAAGGTCTCGAAATAATCTGGTTTGAGGAGGGAACAAAACAGATTAATTAGAAAGAAGTCCATCAACAAATTAGCTGTAAGTGAAAAACATAGAAGAATTCAGGCTCTTGCTGCAGAATAGATGTTCAGTGCTTACCAAGGAAGCCGACCTTAGTCTAGAAGCAGTCAACAACAATAATTTCACAGATATCATTACAGAGTACGCGGTAGAAGTAGGAGGTAGAACTGTAAAAGAGGGTACTGGTAAACTATCTAAGGCGACAAAAGATAGGATTAAGAAACGCCAAAATATAAAAGCCTCCAACCAAACTTACCGGATAGAACTGGCAGAGATATCAAAGCTAATCAATAAGCGAAAGGTGACTGACATAATGAAGTATAACATGGAGAAAATTGAGCAAGCTCTAAAGAACGGTCGTAGCCTGAAAGCGGTAAAAGGAAATTAGGTATATAGGCAAAAATCAAATGTAAGCATTGAAGGACAAGGCGGGCAGCGGCATTACTAACATAGACAAGATGATCATGTTAGCCGAGGAGTTCTATACGTACCTCTACAGTAGCCAAAGTAGTCTTGAAAAAATGAAATTAGCTGTAGTGAAGAGCAATCAGACGTTCATCCAGTCACAAAGGACGAGGTTAACAAAGCCTTAGAAGCAATGAAAAGGGGGAAAGCAACTGGGGTGGATCAGGTAACTACAGATTTGTTGAACGATGGAGGGAATAACGTGCTAGAAAAACTGGCTGCCCTATACACAATGCCTGATAACATCGAAAGTACCAGAACCATAGAAGAACGCTAACATTATCTTAATTCATAATAAAGGCGACGCTAAGGGCCTGAAATTACAGACCAATTAGCTTACTGTCTGTTACGTATAAGGTATTTACCAAGGTAATCGCTAATAGAATCAAGACAACTTTAGACTGCAACCAAGCAAAAGATCAAGCAGGCTTTCGGAAATGGTACTCGACCATCGATCATATCCACACTATCAACCAGGTGACAAAAATCTTGGAATATAACCAGCCCCAATACATAGCATTCATTGACTACGAGAAAGCATTTGACTTGGTCGAAACCTCAGTAGTCATGCAGGTACTGCGAAATCACGGTGTAGGTGAAGCGTATGGGAAAGTACAGGAAGATATCTATAGAGGCTGCACAGCAACCATAGTCCTGCATAAAAAAAGTTATAGATTTCCTATTAAAATAGGAGTTAGCGAGCAAGGAGACACGATCTCCCCAGTGCTATTTACAGCTTGCTTAGAGGGTGTATTCAAAGACAAGGAATGGTAGCAGTTATCGATGAAGAATGTGTCAGTAATCTGCGATTCGCGGATGACAATGCCTCATTAATTAACTCGGGGACCAACTGCAACTAGTGATTAATGATCTAGACAGGAGAATCAGAATTGTTGGTCAAATTAATATGCAGTAGACTAAGGTAATGTTGAACAGCCTGGAAAACGAACACCAGTTTAAAATAGGTAGCGATGCTCTGGAAGTGAGAGGCGAATATATCTTGTTAGGAGAGATAGTGACCGCAGAACCGCACTACGAAAGGAAATAATTAGGCGAATAAGATTGGGATGGTGCGCATTAGGAAGGTACTCGAGCATTATGACTAGCAGCTTACTG
>NC_139344.1:125048221-125100721 GCF_055883805.1 Amblyomma maculatum
CAGGGGAGGCGTGAAGCCAGGGCAAAATTTATACAAAATAACTATGGCAGTAAGACAGGCACATATTACGTGAATGCAGCGGGTCCCACAGAGGATGGCATCTGCACCATTGTTGTTGTGCACGAAGGAAGGCAGGTGAACGGGCTCTCAGTAAAAACTAGCGGCGCGCTAATGTTGGAGGAAGTGGCGATTGCACTGGCCGCCACTCACTGTGACGCAGCCTAGATAATGTCGGACTCACAACAGGCCTGCCGAAATTACATGCGGGGTAGGATAGCGCCACTCGTCCGCAGAATATTATTGGCACATGCGAAAAAATCAGATTAGGCTACTAGTAAAAAAACAGGTTATATGAGTGCCCGGTCACCAGGGAGTGGAGGGGAACGATACCGCTCACGTGGCTGCCCGAGCGTTCCTATCCTGGGGTTCCGCTCAATCCTCTTGGAAAGAAAAATAGCGCACTTCAAAACACAGACACAGGAAGGGAACGACAACACAGCGCTGTCGTTCCCTTCCTGTGTCTGTGTTTTGAAGTGCGCTATTTTGCTTTCCAAGATGATTTACCAACTAGCCCGTTCTTCCACCCTTGCCGCTCAATCCTCCGGTTCTACCGAGGGAACCATACCAATCCCGCTCATAACTTATGCGGAGAGAAAGAGAGAGTAAACTTTAATTGTTTAACGGAATAGCGTGGGTGGTTTCCTCAGTCAAGGATACCATTGGCCTGGGCTGTCTCCCGGGCCCTGGTGAGCAGGCTGCGCTGCTCAGAGAGACCCGTGTGGGCCAGCTCTGCCTCCCACTCCGCTTGGCTGAGCGCTCGAGCTTTATATTTCTCTAATTGCTCTTTGCAGTTCCATATCATATGAAGGATGTCCGAGACTTCACCGCATGCACTGTATGTGCTAATTTTTAATTTTTCGGGCCAGATTTTGTGGTACTTTGCTAGGTTTGGGAATGTCCTAGCCTCTATGTTCCTCCAGGTTACTTTCTCCTGTCTGTTGAGGTCTTTGTGCGGTTCTGCGTATCGTTTTCTTTCTAATTTGAAGTATTGTATTAGTTCCCTGTATGTAAGAGGGATTGAAGGCTCTGGGGCAGCTGACGCAGGTGCCCGGAAAGTATGCCCTTGGGCTATCCTGTCGGCAGCCTCGTTGCCGTCGATTCTCTCGTGTGCCGGTATCCACATGATCGTGTGCTTCATGTTGCCCGTCTTTTTTTCCTGCTCCATTATTCGGTGTGCCTGTTTGCATACGCCCCCCAGGAGGAAGGCACGACAGGCCTTTTGGGAATCGCTCAGTATTATGTGTTTTCTGCCTTGGCTGCTGGCGGGTTTAACTGCAAGGGCGGTTGCAACTTCATCTGCATCTTCTATGTAGTTATTGGTCTTGATCGATGAGCTGGTCACCTCTCTTCCGGTGTGGTCCACTGTAGTGGCTACCGCCGCTTTTCTCCCCAGTATGTACTGGCGTCTACATAGAGTATGTCGCTATTGTTTCTGACGACGTTCTTTTGTATGTGGCGACTTCTCGCTTTTCGTCTTTCGCTGTTGTGTAGGGGGTCCATGTTTTTGGGAATTGGAAGGACCTGGTATTCAGCTCTGCTTTCGGGAGTGAGTATTTCTCTTAGGGGGCTAGTTTTCTCGTCGATGGGTCGTCCTATGATGTTCAGTAGGTGCCTACCGGTCCGACGTTGCTCTAGTCTGCATTCTTGGCAGACCAGGATTGCTTGTTTGTGTTCTTCGTAGGTGGCCGAGATGCCCATTGCCATAACAGCCTCATTGGATGCATGACTTGGTAATCCGAGTGCTAGTTTATAAGCTTTCCGAAAGTGCGCATCAATTTTCTGTGATTCCGTTCTGGTGACGTTGTGGTACGGGAGGCTATAGGTCCAGCGGGGTCTATCATCGCCGTTACCATTCTGATCGCGTCCTTCGCCTTTAACACTCCGTTCCTGTTTGCTATTCTTCGAATCATGCCGCAGACCTGACTGGTTGCCCGAGTTAGTAGCTTAATTGTGTGCGTTCTTTCCCCGTGGCTCTGTAGCCACATACCTAGTATCTTCAATGTTTTTATTTATCTGATTTCTTGGTTTTCAAGTCGGATTTGAATCGGCACTGCCTTGAAGTTTTTCTTGTGGATTCTAATAAACTCGGTTTTTTCAGGGGCGCATTGCATGCCGTTTCTTCTCGCAATTTCTTCAATGCCATCCAGGGCTCTTTGCAATTTGTCTTCCTTTTCTCCCGCTGATCCTGTCGCCATCCACACCGTAATGTCGTCGGCGTAGAGTGCGTGGCAAATTCCAGGTATGCTTTCCAATTTCCTCGCTATCGGTACCATGGCCAGATTAAAGAGAAGGGGCGAGATGATGGATCCCTGCGGGGTTCCTTTCCCGGCAGTTGCTCTTTCGTCGGTCCTGATACCGCCGACACTTACCGTTGCTGTCCGGATGCTGAGAAAGTCCTGGACGTTCTTTTGCTATCGGGAATTGCTTTGTGGCTGATGTTGTCAAAGGCACCTTTTAGGTCCACCGCGAAGAGGATACCTTCGTTTTTGGCTGATATTCTGTCCAAGATGTCGTGCTTGATTTGCAGCATTACGTCCTGTGTTGACAGATTCTTCCTGAAGCCGAACATCGAGTTTGGCAGTAGTTTTTCGTCTTCCAGGTAGTCTGTGAGTCGGCCATTGATGATTCTTTCGAGCCATTTTCCTATGCAAAATGTAAGCGAGATAGGGCGTAAGTTGTCCAGGCCTAGCTTCTTCCCAGGTTTGGGAATAGTTATAATTTCCGCATGTTTCCATTCTTTCGGTAGATTTCCGCTAGACCAGATTTCATTGAAGAACTTCGTTATTTCCTCCATTTTCTGCTCGCTAAGGTTTCTAATGACTGCGTTGTTAACTTGGTCTCTGCCGCGTGCAGAGACCAAGTTATGCTGTAATGCCCGCGTCCAGCTTTGGGTTGGGTATTCCTGCGTATTTCTGATCGATGTTGACTGTTCCGTCTGGCTCTCCGATGTACCTATTCCAGATCTGATCCGCGATTTCAGAGTCTGTCGATTGGATCAGGTGAAGCATCCTCTCTATTGCCTTGCATTTTCATTCCTGCTTTGACTTGGGTCAATTAGGTGTCTAATTAGTTTCCAGCTCTTAGCATTGCCTAGATTTCCGTTGAGTTCATTGCAGATTTGTTTCCAGTTGTTGCTGGCCACCGTCTGCGCGTAGCTTTGAATTTTGTCGTTGAGTTTTGCGATCCAAATTTTGAGTTTCAAATTATTCACGCCTCTGCAGGAGCGCACTCCCGGAACCCGGCAAAGGTCTCGACAGATCTGAGGAGTGCCACCTTGGACGGCTCCAAACCGGGTGTTTTCTAAATCCCGCCATACTAAAACACGTGGACCCGGCATTCACGGGTAGGTGAAAATTCTGGGGGCAGTATGCTGACCTATACCACATGGTGTGGGCCTGCCAGCAAAATACAAAAATAAAAGCTATAAAACAGCCAACTAGGCAGGGCTGGGAGGCGGCACTGTCCAGATCGGACCTGGAGGTCCAGCGTGTCCTGGTCCAGAGAGCTCGGGTAGCGGCGGCGGCTAATGGCGTCACGGAATAGGGTCTGCCACTCAGCTCCACAACAAAACGCACCTCCCTTCCCAAACCATATCGTCGTAATTAAATGTTTTCTCCTCCTCCTCCATTCACTTGTCAGTAGAAATATTAACGTGGAGTTCAAAGTTTACAGATTTCCATTCAAATCAACCATGCAAAAACAAGTATTGGACATATTTGAGCATTTTAGGCTATACTGTCGTCCTTTGAAGTCGACTGCTCTTTTTGTTTTTGTTTTTTAATTTGTGAAATGTTAGCAGTTCAACGTTTATATGTTTTCGAGTAAGCTTGAAAAAAAAAAATCCGGCCTTTTTGCGTGTATTCTCCTTTATTTATTCTTGTCAATCAGATGTCCTGTCAGTCCGGTTCATTTTCCTGAAATTCGACGGCTCAGAGTTCATCGCCTTTTTGATTAAATCAATAACATGACAAGGAATATTCGCAATGTTTTGTGTTTGCTTCTTTCTAATTTGTTCTAATCTGTTCAAGTTGAGTTTCAGTTCTCTATTCTGTTCCTTCAGTTCATTTTGTATGCATTAAAGTTTTATCACGTTATTGTTTGAATGTTTTGGGACACCAAATTTTGAAGCTGTAAAATGCATGTTATGTGTTTACTCTGTAAGTAAGGACACCCATGGCCAAGCAGCGGACAGAACAAACCTTTGACGTATATTTTAATTCAGCTCTTAAGTGACGTCAAATCCTTTTTAGCGCGTTTGAGACCCACAGCTATAGCACAGTAATCCATTAGAACGATATAAGTGAAGCATTCAAAAACTCGTATTCTTTTGTGATAGGTATGGCAAACAGCCCTGCATGTACAAACTGTGGGTGTGACGAGTCTATAGGCCACATTCTTTGTGAGTGCCCCATATACAGTGAGTAAAGATAGTGTCTATGCCGTGCGCTGGAGCGTCTAGATGGGCGCCCATTGACTGAAATTAAGGTTTTAGGTCCCTGCCAACGGTGATCGTCTGCGGTGAAGGCCCGGCTTTATGACAAGCACAGGCCCAATCGAAAGACTATGATCTTGCTGTCACGTTACGTGATAGGACTGTGACGTAACGTGATGTGACATGTCTGTGATGGGACTTTACTAACTTCACCCATCACTCTCTCCCAAATTTGATATCCACTCACCCCTTTCCCCCAGTGCAGGGTAGCAAACCGGTTTCTTTTACAGGTTAACCTCCCTCCTCCTCCTATCAGTGAATACTAGTGACCTCACAGCACAGCAGCGTGACATATCAACGGCGCAACCTTGCATGACACTCAGCCATCCGCTGCATCGGCCGCCGCTGATGCGCTGGTATCGACGCCCGAGAAAAAACCTCGCTGATGAGATTAGCCTCTCAGTACTTTATTTAACATACAAAACAAGCGAAACACAAAATCTCATATGTCACACTTCCACCCTTAGCAGAAAAAAACTCAGCGAAAGAGCGCAAAACAAAAATGCAGCATTTCGGCACGCTGAAGTGGTGAAGTAGATTCAGCGTTTATAACAAAACTTCTCAACCAAGCCTAAATTGTGCAAAAAAAAAAAACACAAAATAAGAATAGTGTTCTGCAGGCTTCTTAGTGTTCATTTCAATATAGAAGCAGGTGTCTATCAATTTTGAGGATTAGAACAAATTTTCACGTGTTTTTTAAAGCACATAATGATATAAGTTTTTTCTTCCTGTTTTCGATGCCTGAGAAAAAGAGGAGCAAAAACAGTTTTTTTCCCGAAATCTTCACTTTATATTTTTTTTTCCAAACCCTCTCATCTCTACTCCCAACACCGCTGCTTGTCGGGCACACGAGACGCTTTGCATTGCAGCCCCGTCCAGCAGTGCAGCCAGAGCTTCAGTTCCACCGATGGCGGCATCAACAAACGCCGTAGACGCTCTCTCTCGCTCTTCGTTTCTGCAGTCCGCTTGCGTTACTTCCGCTTTGAGAAATTAAAGCCGACTTTGAATCCCCGTGCTTTTGAAAAACAAAGTCAGGCTAGAGCTATTGCACGACCTTTTCTTTGTGTGTGTGCGCGTGTGTGGGCAGGGTTTCGCGGACACCCTGGGGTTCGTAGTTTCCAGGCAGTTCTCAGGGTCATCTGCTTATTTTTTACTCACAATAATATGCTTAGCGCTGTGGAAGGGCGCCTTAACCAGCAAACACTGTATATTACATTATCTAAGAAAAGCAGAAGCTGCGCTGCAATTAGCATTGGTTCCGTTATGACTTCTGAACGGATATCGAAGGATATTTCAGAGCTCTATACAATACATATTGTATCCTCTCCGGCGCTTGACCTCAAGAAGCGGAACCTGTTCTCTGCTCCCAATAGGACCGGGGTGTCGCATATGCCAGTATAGAATACAGCCTCTTTCAGCGATGGAGCACGGCATTTCGAACAATGATGTCTCGCTTATTCCTTGATATCACTGCTACACAGAAGTCGACTAAAATAGTGACAAGAGCAGTTAATGAGAATTCTTTTTGCTAGTATTAGTGGCAAAGCAGCCCATTAAGGACGAGCAAAAGCGCCGTGCGTATGATGAGTTTATAGTAAAAACTTTACCATCCCCTTCCGTAGAGGTGGTGTCGGCTCCAAGTACGCCGCGCGAAAGCCAGCTGTTTGCTATAGATATGGCCGAGTCAGGTGTTTCCACTTGGCAACAGCCGCTGGCCGGAAGGGGATCAAAACCTGCTCCCAATTCCGCTCTGTCGGCCCGCAATGACTGGCAGTCACCGCCGCTGTTTGCATAGAATTTGCGTATTATTGTTCTATCTCAAGCTTCGTTTGACACGTTTAAGGATGTTCTAGTGAATGCTGGCCATTCGCACGGAAAAGAACGGAAAGAAGGAATAGCTGTCAAAACACAATCATGGCCCTCCTCCCAGGCGTCCTTGTCGAGGCGGCGTGCGCGGACAGAAGTTTCGAAGGCCTGGAGCATACTGTTGCCAAAATCCGCAGATATAAAGTAACTAGAATTCCGTTTGAAAGTAGCTAAATATACCTAAAATAAATAACAGGAATATACATGGAGCATCTTGAATGAAGATTTTGAAATGACACCATGAGTGACATTCCAAGGAAGAGAAGGTGCTTTTTTTTTCCGAAGTTTGTTTTTTATGGTGGGGAAAAGAAGGCAGAGTTGCAATTTCAGTGGTGATACGGCGAGATAAATCAGAGGATAGGAAAGGTAAGACTTTTTTTATAAAATATTCAGCATACAAACCTTCAGACAGGAGAGAAGAGATTGTTTCTTCCCCCTGAATTTTGAGTGCTTCATTTATTCTCTAGAGCTGTGGATTCTCGGTCAGGCCTGTATCTTCTTCTAACGCTACTAGACAGCGCTGTTTCTTTAACATTAGCTTGAACATTAGTCCCACATGCGCTCCTAGAGATAGATACAATGTATCGACAGCGTTGGTCGAGGAAACTTTTCGTTTCTCCTACTTTCGCTTGCGCTATCACGGTGCTTGTTTGTAGTCTTTTGCTGCTGCGCCTGCGGGGTGGTGTTGGCTCCGCCACCGCAATATGTCATGTTCACGAAACTTCTGATGCCTTACTTTCCTAATACTGAATAGAATCTAATTCAAACACATGTTTTTATTTTCTGTTATGTTCGAGTAGTTCTACATATTAGGCTTAACTTGAACAAGCGAGTTGTTTGCGATCGCCGGCACCCACAGCACAGACGCACAGCTCGCACCATTTCGCCGGACCCTTCGATCTTAAAGTCCCACCACCACCGTCGCTCGTTAGATGCAGTTGCCTTTATCAGCATTGCTCAACCGTTGTGAATTCGCTGATCCTTAAAAATCATTTCTTGTATAAAATACAATTAAAATTCTCTCTGACTATGTCAAACACTGTTATTCAACTTTTCGGAAGCGTACAAGTTCCTTGTTCAAGATCTTGTTCACGACCTCGTCAGCAGTGCAAACTAACATTTTTTTTTTTTTTTTTTAAGCGGTCCCTAACAAGAAGGCACTCCTTAAGACCCTGGACTGCGCCTCTTCTATCCGAGTGTGTTTCTTTGTGTGTTAGGAGTTATAGCCAAATTAAGAAGTCTGGTGCTAGAATAAATATAGAATAAGCGAAAATACCAAATTACGCAACTCCTTTTCACAAAATGAGTTTAAATATTTCTCCTATATGAATCAAAATTGTTAGCTAGCAGCTTCCATAAGTAGCTAAATGAAGCTACAAAATAGCTACTACAACTATTAAATAAACACTATCGATCCTCATTGAACTCGATCTGCATTCAATTCAATGCAGATCGAGGTTGTCACGCGGCAACTTTCAATCGAGCCCGAGCCTTTTTGGCTCGAAGCCGCTTTCTCCAGCGCTCTTGAGTTTTTAAGCATATTGGACAGCGGGCGTCAACACCCTCGACGCAACTGAGCACCCTAAAAACTAAAGCCCGTGAATGTAATAAAAGCTCAAATATTAACACAAAAAGATATTATGGACATGGTAGAACATTCTTCGAGCATTATACTTATTTATATTAGGGTGTTTTTATAATCTCGACTCCACTGTGCGCCCCCTAATGCACACGAAGGAAATTTCTCAGTGATCATTCAAAAAGACCATGTTGCGCCGGATGCTTGAATCCTTCTTGACTGCCGCAATGCATATCGAGTTCAATGAGGATCGAAAGTGTTCATGTGACAGAGACACACAATTTCAACCCTACTGAGATAAGAAACGTAGCTTAGCTCATACTTGGGCACCTAACCTCTCTTGCAATCATCTGTCACTGCTAGAAATTCCGGGCTGGTTTTTTTCAGCAAACTTTGACAAGTGAACTATTCGGAATCGGCGTATTGAAAGTCGTATGTTCGGCTGTGTGAGCTGAGTATTAAGCTTCGGTTACCTCTGTGTTATCTGTTTCAGCATCGTTCTTGAAGTTTTATTAAGAATAAGTTCAGTTCGTCTCTTTGGCCATGTGACGTTATCCCAGCGTCTTCAGACTAGCCGTCTACTCCGCATCCTCCGTCAAATTTCATGAACCTAAAGAAGCGAGCCAAATAAAAAGCTCATTTTACTTCATCAGTGTATGTGAATGAAGCACACTAAATCCTCTGATGAGATTTATCACATGTCCCAGCAATCGCGATTAAATTTTCAAACCAAGTGCCGATGCCGAGCATAGCACGGCGGTTGTTCAAACGCGGCACGACATTGAAAAGGTGAACTGGTTTATTCTAAATTTCGGTCTTTGGGATGATATTATTTTCTCCTGCTGGACCTGGCACAAACCTCAAGGAAACCATTCCCTTTTCTGACAAAGATCCCGATGCCCACTCGGTCGGGTCGATTTGTGGTAAGCATTTTCTAACATATGCTATAGTATTCATAGTATTCTGCACGCTGCAATATCCTAGAAGTATCTAGGTCACCACGGCTGGTCGAGGGGAATACTTTTGCCGCTGGACAAGAAGACTTCAAACAAGGCCGAGAAGTGCGGATCGTGTGTGATGCATCTGTAACGAGCTTGCGAATGGCCCCTTCCAATTTAAGCGTTAAGCAAACGTTTGCGATACATATTTAAAGAGCTCCCTCTCGCAGCAGCAATCAGTCGCAGAGAGACCGTCGTAGCAACAACCAGAATACTTCGCGTGAAACGCAGACTCTTCTTTCGTCAAGCGATAGTCTCCGTATACCGCATGAAAACATGCCACTTTTGATAGCACCAACCAGCGCACGTTTCTCTCTTGTCTTTAATAACGATTGTGACTTCCTTTTAAAAGAACTGGAACAAAACATCCTGGATAAGACGGCCACGTATAAGACCTTAGCATTCATATCTCCTTTGTTGAATGAACTGCCGTACCTCGCAGTCGCAGCGCGAGCTATCTTCAGCGGGAGTTTTAACGCGACAGTGTTAAAGGCCCCGTTCAGCAGAAATTCTGTCGTTGGCGTTGTGTGCAAAAATCACAGGCGTGTCTCCAGAAGGTAGTGCTTAGCAGGTGACATGGTCGTGCAGTGATTAGTCGGTGGGTTGTCTGACGTCACGAGACCACATGACATGGCAGGTGCTCCCAACTAGGGCTTACCAGTTCATATAGGTGGGTGAGATGGTAATCGAACCTTTGGGAACTTCTGGGAACTCGCTCAATATGAGCGAGATGAAAGACTCACAAATTAAGGGATTAGTAATTAAGCGAGAAGCGTTGATCCGCAAAAGGACCGTCAGAAATTGGCGCTACTTTCTCATAACCATAAAAGATGAGCTTAATAATCATTCTTTAAAACTTTCAAGCACACCACTGACGACTGCCTTCATTCATACCGCGCTAAAAATTACCAAGTGGTGACATTTTCAGCGGGTTTCACAGCTTATAGGGCAAAAACACTACGGGCTCATTTCTATGCTGCCACGTTACATCCTTTAGTCGTTTTTCACTCGTCAAATGAAACCACTTGCACAACCCTGCTGCCCGAAGTTATTAGCACTCCCTCAACCCGCTTGCAGCTTTAGGCAGGATGCTCTACCACAATGCCATCGCTATTACGGAAGGCAAGAGTTTCGGGCATGCTTCATGGAGATTCTCACTTTCCCTAGACGGCTGAAAGCCCTCTGCTGGAGCGAAGCGTCAGTCAAATACCGGAGCAGAGAGTGGCGGTAGAGAGAGAGAGATGAAACACCAGTGATTGCCACAAAAAGGGAGCAGCCATGCGCACAGGGGACGTATTTCTCGCCTGCCACCACCGGAGCATGTGGCCCTAGTAGCCATGAATACCGAATGGAGAGACCTCATTGTTCCTAAACTGAGACTGACAGAAGCGCCCGCTTGCGCGGCGCGCTGTGAAAGCGAGCGCAACTGTGTTTCAGTGGCAGTAGGATGACAAGGGCGTAAAAATGGCCGTAGTGTGCACGAAATACCGTGACGTGGCTAGTTTCGTACGCATGAAAAGACGCGAAAGGCCGGCGAATTCGGGCTCGCTTTTCGCGTATTTTCTCTTTCATGTCCGGTACATCACAGGTATCGATCGCTTCGAGCGATGTTTTCAGGTGAGTATATTGAGAGACGGTGAGACATTTCTGTGATCAACGCTGCTTTGCACAGTTTCGTATAAATCTGCATTAACTAATACACAAGCTTGACTGAAGATAAAGCGCACGGGAAGACACACACAAGAGAAGAAGACACAAGATACGCGCTAACTCACATCTGGTTTATTTGCAGCAATAACAGCAAATATATGCTGAAAAGGGGTCATGCGCCGTACATAACAATCACATAAAGCAGAGAAAAATAATAAGGAATATTACAAAACATGATAAAGGAATATCACAAAACCCGATCAAGAAAACTGATCTCTGCCTTCCAGAGCCGCACCGACGTATCGCTGACACACCTATCTCCCCTTTCACCGATATGGAATGCCTCCAAAAGCTCACGCGCTGTCTTATCACGGCCTCTGCCCAGAATCTTAATGTCAGCCAGTCGCGGCTCGCACGCAGTGCAGTTCGCGCAATGCGCTGCCAAATTTGTCCCTTCACTCCTTAAAGCCCGCAAATGATCCCCTGCTCGATCATTAATACAGCGCCCGGTCTGGCCAATGTAGGCCTTCCCACAGGTCAGCGGGATCTCATATACGACCCCCATGCAGCAGTCGACAAACCGCTTAGCATGTTTTTTCTCACAACCGCTCGGTTTTCCAACACGCGAAATGAGTGAGCAAAGCTCCGCCATCTTCTTCGGATCGGAGAACACCACCGGCACGCCATGTCTGTTCGCCACTTTCTTCACGTTGTGCGCAACCTTATGCATATACGGTACCACAACAGGTTTAGCCGTATTTCTCTCCGGAGCAGTTTTCTTCCCAAACATGGCTCGCTTGGTTTTCCGGAGCAGGGCTTCCGTCACCGACATAATGACCGCGCAGGGGTAACCAGCAGACAGCAACCGCTGTATTTGACTATTAAAACTCGACTGCACAGCATGCGGGCACGACTTCGTGAGGGCAGACCCTAAGCCTTGGCTAGCGATAGCTCTTTTAACAGTTTTAGAATGTGCCGAAGAGTAGGGCAAAAGTTGTTTCTGTGCCCGCGGAGCGTACAACCAACAAACATGACCATTCCCTAAAGTAATGTTAATATCTAAAAACTGCAATGAACCCTGTGAAGGAAGTTCATGAGTGAAAACCAGACCTCTCCCATTCTGCCGAAAGTTGTCCAAAATCCCACCCACCGCGTCAGTGTACGTCGAGTTTGGTAGCTTGTTAAGAACAATCAGAAAATCATCCACGTACCGAAATACCTTTAGCACACCTTTCCCATTAAAGCTCTGCTCAAGTTCGCGGTCAACAAAAGCTAAAAACACATTACAAAGAACCGGGGCAACACAAGAACCGATACATATCCCTTGTTTCTGGCGATAAAATCTGTTCTCAAAAGAGATAAACGTAACACCAATATAAAACTCAAGCACACGTATAAAATTATCCACTGTTAGACCACTAGAGTTCTGAAATTGCACAACCCCACTTTCTTCAATGGCATCTCTCACAGCAACGAACAGGGCAGCATGAGGCACCGAATAATATAAATCTTCCACGTCTACAGAGAATACATAGCCAATCGACGCATTATCCTCTAGAAAGCTCACCACTTCATTCGAATTCTTCGTTAAAAAGGGGTCTTTAAACTGCAGTGAATTTAAATGCTTCTGAAGGTATTTGCTTAATACATGCTGCCAAGTACCATTTTCACTAACAGACCTAAAAGGCACATTCAGCTTATGTGTTTTAGCCGTAAAAAACACTGAGAGGGCATTGGACCTAGTACTAACAATATCGATACGTCGGTGCGGCTCTGGAAGCCAGAGATCAGTTTTCTTGATCGGGTTTTGTGATATTCCTTGATCATGTTTTGTAATATTCCTTATATTTTTTTCTCTGTCCTTATGTGATTATTATGTACTGCGCATGACCCCTTTTCAGCATATATTTGCTGTTATTGCTGCAAATAAACCAGATGTGAGTTAGCGCGTGTCCTGTGTCTTCTTCTCTTGTGTGTGTCTTCCCGTGCGCTTTATCTTCAGTCAAGTTACAATGCACCATCTAGCCCAACTTCAAGTTTTGTTAATACACAAGGAAGATCGTAGGTATTCAGGGAAGGTATTCAGGGCACGGCGTTGTTGCGCATCACAGAGGATAAACAGTATGAAAATCTCAATACGCACAACCTTCGTCAAAAGTAATCAAGCTTCATCGTTCGTTTTCGTGTCGTGTAGTGGAATACCTGTGATAATAAATCTCTGAAGTCTTAGTAGCTCCAGGGCGAAAGCTTTCGTCTTCAAGCTTCAAGGCGCTTTTCCTTCAAAGTATGCAGTTAATGCTGCACAATCAGGTCTTTTTTTTTTTTTTTGAAGCAAATCACGTGGAGTGACGAAATTTTACCAAAGCCGCCGGTGGTGAAAAAAATGAACCGCGATTTTGGACAAACCTTCGGACAGAGCAGTGGAGGTAAAGTATAACTTACGGCCTACAAAATCGTCCTCTTGAACCACATGTGGTATTCGCTTGACAAAACAGCCGCCTTGAGAATGAAATTGTAAGGATATGAAGGTGAAGGGCTGTTTGGAATATATGCATGCTACAGACGCAAACAGCTGTCGAAAGGAAAGCACTCACATTCGTGATTGGTCAGTGGTTGAAATGAATTCTTTCGCTCGTGCGGCCCCTGTCAAAATTGTATGCAGCCCAAGAGTCCGAGTACTGCAGTCTTCCTAGTTTTGCACCTCAGAGCATAATCGCTCTCTTGCCCATGGTCTCTTGTAAGGTCTCTTGACCTCAAAATCTCTCAAGCTATGGACTTCCATGTGTGCTAGCAGCCCCACAAAAAACTACTTAAAAGAGAGCCCCAAGTGCTGTATACACTTTTCACTGGTGTTGTAGCTATCCCGTGTTGCAAAACATGCAGTGGTGAGATTTTTGGAAATATTGGACCAACCCGGGAGCTCGTTCATGAACCGTACTTATGCGTTATTGTTCGCAGTGGTCTGATATTTCACAAAAAAACGTCCAGGTTTCGCGCAGCAACTATCGCGACCAATAGCGCACTCCGGAGCCAAAGCAGCTTTTGGGAGCGGAAAGCATCGCTGCAACAGAATTTTATATCTTTCGCTGAGCTACGTAGTAACCTCTTTTCCTCGATGTTTACACGAGCACAAAAATAAAGCACAAACTCAATCGCGTGCAAGTGCAGTGTGTCACTCGCATTTTATACGTCATCTTTTTCACCAAGGTTAGCCTAACTGGTAACTCCGCGCCTCATTTTCGTACTACTGCTTCGCCTTCGTTTTCGGCGCTGTTCAGGCTACCCGTGCTACTGCTAACGATAAATGGCCTCATTGCAATTGTGATGGTGGCGCTGTGCCCCGGTAGCGCGCGATAGACATCACAAAGAAAAAGAGAGAGCGAGAAAATGTAAACATGCCGGAGACGAAATTCATGGGGTGAGCAAGAGAGAAGGAAAGCTGACATGAAACACGTCTCCCGTATAGATGCCTCCCTCGTACTTCAGTTTTCCTCTCCGTATTCTTCGTTTATTCCACCATTTAGTGTGTAGATTTCCACACGCTGGGCTGAATCCAATCTTCATAGCTCCGTATACAGGTCGCACGGTGCTGCCAACCACCCCGAACGCCCTCGTACCATCAGAAGCGCCGCAAAATCCACCTGCGAATAATAAAAAAATACACTTGGGAACTCATTTAGAGCACGTTAAATTATTTAAACGCTCTAGGCTGCGTTCGTACTAAGCGCTCTCCTCAACTCTGACACACACATACACACAGGCACACAAACACATCTACGATACGTACCTGTTACGTAGTCTTCCGTCATATGACCGATCTACCCAGTTTAGACACTGTACAAAGGAAGTGCGCCGTTATTTCGGATCCCAGTTTTGCAAATGAAATGGTTAAGCAACTCGGGTCTGCACTGTACGTTTTAAATGTGGCACGTTCTTATACATTGAGAAGTAGCACCCCAAGTTTCAGTCAGGTGGGATATAGTGTCACCCTGCGGAAGCCATTCACATCTTGTGAAAAACCGATGGCTTGTGAAGCCATATCAGCGTATACCTTGATGCATGTCCACTTCTTTATGTGCACGTGCATCGCGACACCTTAAATTAGCAAAGATAAATTGTCTAGACTTTATTGAAATAAAATGTAAGTTTATTGCCAAACAAGCCATTAATTTCACAGCATTTGCACTGAACGAGCAAGTAAGCCAGCGTACAACACCACCTAAAACCTTTGGATGAATCTCTCGACTATTTAGTGTGGTCAGCACTGCACGAAATGTCCTTACTTCCGATGCGTTGACCTCAAACTGACGAGAAAGTTGAAATCAGTCACTACGTGAGATGTCGAATAAGAACTAGAGAGGAAGAAAAAACTTAGGGGGTCACTTAGACCCCGCCTTTATGGCATGCCGTGACAGGATTAATGGCTCCCTTGTGCCATCTACTCTTTGCTAATTCTCGTTCGCGTCCATTGCTTGCTTAGCCAGTACTCTTATATTTGCGCCTCTGTTATCCCGCGCAAAATCATTACCATACCAGTGACAACATGCCCCATTATGTGAAAGACCACCCGGCATGGATATAAATCTCCACTTTAACTAAGCCATACGAAATCAGATATGTCAGTTGCCCAGGGGCAGCTTGTCTAACTCGACACCGAATGATCCTGGAAGGCTGGATTCCGATCTCCCCTTACCGTCTTAAACGCAAAGCTCGAGTTGGCAGCGACTGCCATTTCGACCGCGTCATGTGGTCACGTGGCGTAACACAACCCTATACGACTAGTCAGCGCACGAAAACGTCACCTGCCAGTTACCACCTGCAAGGACCATGCCTGTGACGGTTTAGTTGCAACGCCGACGTCGCATATCCTGGAGAATGGGGTCTCCTAACGCCGACGCATAAAAAAAAAAACTACGAAAAAGATTAGGTGCGCCCGCGCTGAGCAAGTCCAATGGTTTCCACATGTACGCCTCACTCGTCCACACCTGATCCGTTGCCGTGGCGACAGCACGGCTTCGGAGGGGAATTTATTCTCCTCGGGCACTAAGTCGGCCACCAGCTTACAGAATGCATCTAACTGCCATGTTGATTTTTCGAAGCAAGCAGAGTGATCGGCGAGCCTAACAAGGCGTACATGTTTATTAAGTTGTGCCTTTATGAAGCCCCAAAGCTAGAAAATGTTCCGAAGTTGGCGACTGTACAGCTCGAGAGCCTGTTTATTAACGAGGTCCTCGGTTGACGCCGTTTTTGTCTATATGGCGCGCCAAAATCCCACTGAAAGCAAATCTGGCGACTTCTTCCAACATGCTCAATACCTCCTCCACCCGGGCGTCTTACGAAGGGCAACCGCAGTAGTATAATGAGAGGACTAAAAAAAGGAAGACGCGGTGCTCTGGGAAGGCACGTGCGAAGCAGTCGGAACAGAAAAACTGAACGCCACTGCAAACTTTCGAAATGCACACAGAGCTTCAGACGCCGCCATTGCTGATTGGGTGGCTTTGCGAGGCTCAGATAACGCAAGAATAAAAGCATTTTCCACTAGGTATTTCGTGGCGATGTTTTTTTGTCATATTTAAGGAACAATTTCACTATCGAAGCATGTAATGAATATAAATTTACAGTATACTCATCTTCTGTTCTCTATGCGTGTTGCTCCTTCTCTCTCTACCGCTTTATAGCCACTATGGCTGCCGATCGATTGCATCATGTGTCAACCTTTAAAGAGGGTTATTGTTTTGCTCCAAGGATGTAAAAAGAGGCAAACAATTTCATGGATAAATTAGTAAGATAGCTTTGATTATTGGCTGGAAAAATGTTCGTAACATCAAATGTGCTTCGACAGAGACTGTCATCAACGTTTAAAAACACACTTCTTGATTCAGAAGAGTGTTTTGGGGGGTAACAAAATCAGTTGTATTGTGCATCAGGATGAAATTGATAGGTGAGCAAGCCGACTCGTTAACTAATATAAAGGGCTCATGCTTTTAAGCTCTCTATTTTTTAAAAGGTATGTATTTCCCAGAAAGTAATAGCCATATCAGATTTTACAATTCCGGGAATGCACGCGTGGCCGGAAGCGCGCCGCCGGAAGCAGTGCGGGCGCATCACTGAGAGGTGCGGGTTTCGCGGGCTCTCCGCCCGCTTGCCGCTCTGGGTTGCGAAAGAGGCACGTGATTTCCCTCACCGCTGTGTCATGCGCCCGAGCAAGTATGGCTATAGCACCGTTTCCGGCGAAGTGGTTTTGCCTTCACCAGTTTACCACATCGAGCATCATGGCAGGTCTTTGGAAGCAAGAAAAGCTCGCCGAACCAACTGAGGCTTCCGACAAAACACTGCAGTGCCTCACTGCTCTAGCATAATGATGAGGGTTGTTGACCGGCACAGGGATATGAACATTTAATTTATAGCAGTGTCTCTGTCCAGGGCATGTATTCAATGCATTCCGGGCGGATTTCTTCATGTTGGCTCGATGTGATTTATGGAGACGGCCATGAATATGCGCAATGCGTAGCCAGACGTGGTCATAACGGACTCGTTCCTTCCCAAGGCGTTGCGACTCAGTCTCATCACGTGCGGTGGATGGAGTAAAGATAATGTAATGATTTAGCTGTCGAACCCCCCCCCCCCCCTCCTTTAATGAGTTCTTGTCACCGAGGAGCTCTCCTTGGATGTTGAGATGCACGGACAAGTAAATGAAATAAGCGAAGGGGCCAGCACGTTCAACATATTGGCATTACTATAGCATACCTTCAATATTACTTCATCCATATTTTTACCCGCGCTTCTTTTTTACAGTTTTTGTCAATACAAAGCTTGTATGCGTTCTGTTGTTACAGAGCGCATGCGTGCGTGTTGTTGGCAGTTTCAAGGGAGCCCCGTTAAAGCACATATTTCGAACCAGGATTGCTATGCACGGTACGCCGGAGGCAGCCCTCTCAGCTTGCTTTAATTCGCTGGTTCCCTGGTTGCAGTTAGCCTTTGTATGCACACCCTCAGCGTGTGTATGGAAGCCTGTTACCGTTCCTTTAACTGTTAGCCAGACCTGCCACTAGCACTCACTGTTGCTAGTTAATTCGGCATGCTCCACAGGGAGCTCCAGAACTTGAACGGGGTCTGGAAAAAAGGAAAGCCCACAGATGGGCACTCGTTCATCAACGGAGTCTTTTTGTACATGTTACGTGCGTGCGCACAGATACTCCTATATTTCCATCAAGCTTCTCAGAAGAGTCGAAACCTGAGCTAGTCAGTACCGCCATGTTTTGTTCCACATCTCTGAAAACGAAGCAGAAAGTTGAGCAGGTTGGTAGACGTTCATCTTTGTCCTCCCTGACCTACCGTATTGATCCCCTGAGGCAATAATTATCAGTGATGAAAAAACTGCGCTTCACGCACATGGACACAGAGAAGGCACAAATAAGTGCAAATCTCAACGAAAGTTCTTATTCAAAAAACAAAATGCTAGTAAACTTTGTTTCAATACATTAAACGGCAATCATGCTTGTTTATTAATATATGTTTATTATATTGTCACGCACTTCCCACGCTCCTTATTGAAGGAAGGTGAGGTTTGGCGGAATCAGCAGAAGAGGACGAGGAAGCTGGGTCTGTCCGCTGTGGTGTGCTAATCTCCAGCGCATCCTAACATCTGTGTAAATAAACGTCGTAACAAGTGTGGTGGAGGTGCAGGGTGCAGATCACCACAGAACCTCTCCTACTTCGCCGAAGTAGAAGAATTGCTGGGCTACCCCCCCTACGGACGGAGATGGCGCAAGCAGATGGTTCAACGCAGCCCACGCCAGCAGCTCATCCAAACACCGCACAGCCTTATCGGGAACCCCGGCACTGCTATGGCACGCCCGGGGAAGACGTGGATTACTGGCTCACCCACTACAATCGGGTGAGCAAATACAACCGCTGGGATGCGAATACCAAGTTGGCGAATAAGGTATTTTTTCTTGAAGAAACTGCGCTAACATGGTTTGACAATCATGAAGCATCTCTTACCACCTGGAATCGCTTCATGAAATAAATGAGAGCGGGATTTGGCGATGCCGATGCTCGAAAAAAGAGCGCCGAACAGACTCTGGCTCAACGAGCGCAAGTACCGGGGGAGACCTGCACAACTTACATAGAAGAAGTCCTCGAGCTGTGCAAAATAGTTGATGCTCGGATGACTGAGGAAGACAGAGTGGGTCATCTCCTCAAAGAAATAGCGCTAGACGTGTACAACTTTCTTATCCGCAAGGACGATTTGAATACCACCGTTGATGTAACACGACACTGCCGCACGTTTGAATGTTTGAAGCGACGCCGTATCATTCCGAAGTTTGGTCGGTTGCCTAATGTGACAACTATCGCCAGTGTGGATGTGTCTGAAACGACAAGCCTGGCAGATACAATTCGCCAGATCATCCGCGAAGAGCTTCGTAAGCATCAAGATATTGAGGGCCACGTCAGACCCGTCTACAGTGGCACCTCTTCGTCAGACAGTAGCCCACCTTCTACCAGTTATGCTCCCTCTGTTACGTCTCCTTCGGACACCCGATGCTCTGCTGCTCATCGCCCGCACATGCAGCCTCTCACCATAAACGCCTACAACAGCGAGCACTCTCGTCCTCCTCGTCGACCACATCCAAAGCATGAAGCGTTTAATTCAAGCGACGATGAGCTTTATTCATCGAATGAACGTGAGCCGCCAGTGTGTTATGACTTGGTGGCGGCGGCAGCAACAGAGGCTGTTCGGCTCATACGTATCTTCTGTTACTCACAGGAATCGTCAATCGCGGCCTTCATCTTCCGTCTACAACTTACCACCTACCACACCTGCCAACTGCCTGCCCTCGCCATTGCTGACTGAACTGCCACGTGCTGTACCGAAGCTTCCAGGTTTCAGTGCCAGGCCCCAAGGATATAAAAGCCCAGGAACAAGTACCAGCCAGCACTTGGTGGCGGCGGCAGCACCAGAGGCTGTTCGGCTCATACGTATATTCTGTTACTCACAGGTCTGATTCATTGCTAGTCATTAGCCTTATTTTTTCTTTTTTTTTTTGCTGTTGCTGCCAGCAAGGGCGTTTGAGTCAAGTGTGGTACGAAATGTGGTGCGTAAAGACCATCGAGAACTGACCACTAGCGTTGAGTATTGCAGCTCCCAGTTTGATGACTTAAAGGTTGAAATCTCGATTCTAAAAGAGGAGAACAATGCGCTCAGAAATGAAAATGCAGCACTGGCCACTGAACAAGATTCTTTGAAAATGCTACTGTCCACCTACGAACAGCGCCTGACTGAGCTTGAGCAATATTCAAGGCAAAAAAATGTCGAAATCAGGGGTCTTCCTCTCGAACAGAACGAACGTTTGCCTGAGATCCTTTCGAAAGCTGGCGAAGCTATTCAAGAACCAATAACAATGGATGATATAGATGTCTGTCACCGTGTCCCGGCAAAGAATAACCCACCTCCAAACATAATCTTGCAATTCCGGTATCGGGCAAAATGTGATGCTGTACTTGATAAAGCTCGACATGCAAAGATTACCACTGGCAGTCTTGAACTCGGAACAAGTGAACAAACAAGCGTCGCAACAGCGAATTCAAACTGTGAAGCTGATCTAAACAACAGCATGTCCCGGACTTCGGCAGCAATTTATCTTAACGAGCACCTTTGCCCCACGTCGAAAAAACTGCTGGGATCTGCCATCACTCGAAAGAAAGAAAGAAAGAAAATTGAAATTCGTCTGGACGAGAAATGGACGCATTTTCGCAAGAAAGGATGAATTGTCCAATGCAATCCGTATTGCCTGTGTAGGCGACCAAGATAAAATAGTTTAATGAAAGCACGTTTTCGTAGTGCTTTTACAACTTCACCATGGCCCCGCAGTTTTCCTTGCCCACTGACGTTTCAAATATACATTCGAGTAACAAAAAAGCCACTTATTTTTTTCATTTGAACTCTCAATCCTTACGTAACAAAGAAGATGAAGTGTTTGCTTTTCTCAAGTCTCTAGAGCTCTCATTTGATGCAAGTATGATAACAGAAACTTGGTATAGAGAGGACGAGGAAGTTTTAACTCTCGAAGATCACAATACGCTGAGTCAGCATCGAATCAATAAAAGAGGAGGTGGTGTGATGCTAACGTTAAACAAATCTTTTAATGGCTCTATCATTCCTCGCTTCTCAATAGTGGTCGATGACTACGAAATACTGTCCTACAGTTGTTGTTCAAATGTGTTTGCAGTTGTATATCGTCCTCCTGGCGGCAATGTCTCTTCGTTTCTTTTGTTCCTTGATTGTTTTTTATCGGGGATAACTGAAAATAGGCTGAACCTAATATTAGGAGGGGACATCAATATAGATTCCCTAACTTCATCCAATGAACAGCATGAATTAAACATGGTTTTGAACTGTAATGGTTTCCAAAATGTGATCTTGGAAGCAACACGAATGCATACAGGCTCATCAATTACTGTGTTTATCACCAATATTCAGGATACACAATCTGGTGTAATCTGTGCCCAACTGAGTGATCACCTACCAATTTTTCTATTTGCTGATTGCGTGAAACAGCGTAAACGGAAGAAGTCAGTAGTTCAAACGTACCAAACAATAAATCCAGATACCTTAGAACTTTTCAGAGCCAAACTCAATGAAGTGTCCTGGGAGTGCGTGTACAAAATTAGAGACCCAGATGACGCGTACGATCTCTTCAATAAAATAGTGCATCTGATTGTGCATATCTCCCAGAACCGTACCACCCTCCCGGTCCTTAACTTCAGCTTATCAACTCAGGTTCTGCCCGAGGGAATTTCACTAGCAGAGCTGTCGCCGATGACCGATTGTGCCATTTCAGCTCTGACTACCGATAATCCAAATGCCGTCCCTGCAACACCACCCTCGTCCTCTACATCGCGCACTGATCCTGTTAAAAGCATGATTGCAGTTGATCTCCAGCCTGAATTCGCCGCAGAGTTAAAACAGCTTTTGCTCACCTACAGTGACCTTTTTGACTACGGTACCCGCCCATTGGGTCAAACCACAGTTGTCAGTCACCGCATTGACACCGGTGACGCCAGTCCTATTCACTGGCGGCCCTATCGTGTTTCGCTTCCCGAGCGACGCGTCATCCAAACAGAGGTCAACAAAATGTTGGCGAACGACATAATTGAGCCTTCCAGCAGCCCCTGGGCATCCCCTGTTGTGTTGGTCAAAAAGAAAGATAACAGTTGAAGATTCTGCGTTGACTATCGTCATCTAAATAAGATAACCAGAAAAGATGTGTATCCTCTTCCGCGTATAGACGACGCGCTTGATACTTTGCACGGAGCCAGCTACTTTTCGTCAATCGACCTTCGTTCCGGCTACTGGCAGATCTCTGTCGACGAGAGAGACCGTGAAAAAACAGCGTTCATCACCCCTGACGGCCTTTATCAATTCAAAGTAATGCCTTTTGGCCTTTGCAATGCCCCAGCAACCTACGAACGTATGATGGACTCTTTGCTCCGAGGCTTCAAGTGGACCACTTGTTTGTGTTATCTTGACGATGTAATAGTTTTCTCGTCTACATTTGAAAGCCATCTTCGTCGCCTTTCTACAATCCTAGCGCTTTTTCGCCGCGCGGGACTGCAACTAAACTCCAAAAAGTGCAGCTTTGATCACCGACAAATCAAAGTCCTTGCTAACTTGGTTAATGCTGCCGGCGCTCAGCCTGATCCCGACAAGATTCGTGCCGTCAGAGATTTTCCCACTCCACGTTCATCCAACGATGTTCGAAGCTTCATTGGCCTATGTTTTTATTTCCGACGATCCGTCCCGAATTTCGCAGCGCTAGCTCGTCCTCTCACCAATCTCCTAAAGAAAGACGTTTCATTCTGCTGGGGGCCTGAGCAAGTTGCAGCTTTCTCGGAACTTATTGCTGCTCTCACAACTCCACCCGTCTTGGCCCATTTCAACTCATCTGCCAATACTGAACTCCGCACCGACGCAAGTGGCCACGGCATTGGAGCTATACTTTCCCAGCAACAACACGGCCACACAAGGGTGATTGCGTATGCCAGCCGCCTCTTATCTATGTCCGAACAAAATTACTCTATCACAGAGCGAGAGTGCCTGGCACTTGTTTGGGCTATTACAAAATTCTGCCCTTATTTGTTTGGCCGGCACTTTACTGTTATAACAGACCATCATGCCTTGTGTTGGCTTTCCTCCCTCAAAGATCCTACAGGCCGTTTGGAGCGCTGGGCACTTCGATTACAAGAGTATACATTTTCCGTCGTGTACAAGTCCGGCCGGCTTCACCAAGATGCAGACTGCTTGTCCCGTCATCCCGTCGACTCCCCTAGCCCTACCGATTCTGACGATGACGCATGTGTCTTGTCTGTGTCGGCCTTTTCTAACATTGCCGACGAACAACACTTAGATCCTTTGCTCCATTCCATTATCCGCCGTCTGACCTGCGACCGACCTGATCCATCTCTTGCCTTATATGTACTCCACGAGAACACCCTATACCGACGCAATATGCGACCAGACGGCGCAGTCCTTTTGCTCGTCGTTCCTCAACATCTGCGTTTCACCATCCTTGACCAGTTTCATGATGCTCCAACAGCTGGCCACCTGGGTGTCTCTCGCACATACGACAGCCTGCGCCGACGTTTCTACTGGCCGGGGCTCTATCGCTCCGTCCAACAATACATTGCCGCATGTGAATTGTGTCAGCGTCGAAACAAGCCCACAATTTTGCCTTCAGGCCATTTGCAGCCGATCCCAATTCCCACTGACCCGTTTTCCCGTGTAGGTGTTGACCTTCTTGGGCCCTTTCCAGTTTCAGCCTCTGGGAACAAATGGATCGCCGTCGCCACCGATTATGCTACGCGGTATGCTATTACCAGAGCCATCCCGACCAGCTGCGCCACAGACGTCGCTGACTTCCTCCTAGAAAACGTGATTCTACATCATGGTGCCCCTCATGAACTACTAACTGACCGTGGCCGCTGCTTTCTGTCACGAGTGGTTGACGAAATTCTCCGTTCGTGCTCCGTCCGTCACAAATTCACCACAGCCTATCACCCCCAGACCAACGGCCTCACGGAACGCCTAAACCGTACCCTCATAGACATGCTGTCCATGTATGTGTCTGACGACCACCGGGATTGGACGTTCATTTACCCTTTGTGACATTCGCCCACAATTCATCAGTCCAATCTACCGCTAGATACTCCCCATTTTATCTGTTATTTGGCCGACACCCGTTACTGCCCTTCGACACCTCACTACCCGCGGCGGACGCCACCAGTACTTACGCCAGTGATGCCGTAGCCCGCGCTCATGATGCCCGCCGGATAGCTCATGCCAGGCTCTCTGCGTCCCAAGACTCTCAAAAGTTCCGGTACGACAGTCGCCACCGTAATGTCCACTACAGTCCTGGGTCACTCGTCTTGCTGTGGCTCCCGTGCCGTCGCGTGGGCTTGTGTGAAAAACTTTTGCCCCGGTACACAGGCCCTTACCGAGTTTTGCGGCCCGTGACAAACGTCACATACGAAGTTGAATCTGTGCCTCCAAAATCCTCGTCCAGAGCGCCATGCTCTGAAATAGTGCATGTGTCCCGCTTAAAGCCCTATTATGCACGTTCTGTTTCACAAACGTAGAACGCACCGGGACTGTGCTTTTCCCGAGGGGGGGTAGTGTTACTGAGCGCCGAGCGGTATTCGCTGGCCGTGCTGACGAAAAAGAAGTGCGACAGACTCCCAGAAGAAGAAGACGCAGACGAGTGCTGTGCTGTGCGAGTGCTGTGCTGTGATGTGGATAACTGCCTTACTGTGAAGATTTCCCGTAACAATATGTATATAGAGTGCTTTCCCAAAATAACTTCCAAAAAACCAAGAAAAGCTCGCAAACCTTGGATAAATAGAGATTGTCTTTAAACGATAAAAAGGAAAAACAAGCTATACAACCATTTCATTTCTTCTAGAGCTTCTGATGACTTCGTAGCTTTTAAAGCATTTAGAAATCGGGTAACTTTGTTCCTTCGCCAAGCAAAGAAGGACTACATGAATAAAGTGTTCAACTACAATACAGTAAAATGAAGTGCCCTTGTGTGGAAAGAAATTAATAACATCTTAAACCCTCAAAGGCAGCTACATACTTGTACTTCGATAACGATTGACGACCGCACACTATCTGGAAAGCAGTTGGCTAATCGCTTTAATGATTACTTTGTTACAGTTGCGAGCAGTGCTCATGATCGCCGCTCTGCAGAGTATTTAAACTTTCGCAGCCCTCATACTGCATTTCAGTCACCGACAGATAAACATGAAATTTAAAGTCACTTTACAACCCTTCGCAACCACCGATCCCGTGATACAGATGGTTTCCAGGTACAACCCTTTAAATACGTCATTGATATTATCAGCAAAGCTTTGGAGCACATATTCAATACCTGTCTAGAAAAAGGAGTATTCCCAAAGCGAATGCAAATGGCTATAGTTTCTATTATATTTAAAAGTGGTGACAGAAATTACCTTTCAAACTATCGTCCGATATCGATTCTTCCCGTCTTCTCAAAATGTCTGGAAAAGGTTATGTTTCAGCGCATTGCTGGGTTTAATGGAAAGCATAATTTGATAAGTACATGCCAGAATGGTTTTCGAAAGGGGCGGTCAACAGAGAGCGCCCTTCGTGTACAGAAAGAGTTAATACTAGAATCATTTGAAAGCAGGCAGCTTATCCTGGGCATATTTGTAGATTTTTCAAAAGCCTTTGATCGGATCAATTATGAGACTTCATTAGGCAAGCTAGACACACACGGTTTTCGGGGAGTTTTTCAACAATTTATCCGATCTTACCTAACCTTCCGTTGCCAGCAAGTTAAATTGACAATCACTTTTCTGACATGCAGGCCGTGCGAAACGGCGTCCCTCAAGGCAGTATATTGGGTCCACTCTTATTTAACCTATACATAAATGACATTACCTGTATAGATAACAAATGCACATTTATAATGTACGCTACGCTGACGACACAAGCATTTTCTTTAAATCAACAGATGTATATGACCTCTTTGGACAAGCAAATAGGTGTTTGCGTTCCACTCATGAATGCACAACCATTAATTCCTTAGAAATAAATACTAAAAAAACAAAAGCTGTCCTTTTCCGGCCGAGAAACAGGATCGTTGACTTCTCGGGCTTCTCACTGTGACTAGGGTCAGCTTAAATCGAGCTCGTCTCCGATTTCAAAAGCCTTGGAGTATATTTCAATCAACAATTATCATGGAATACACATATAGATGCCATGATAAACAAAACAGCTAAGGTAGTAGGTATTCTGTCAAGGCTCCGGTATTTTTTACCACAGAGTGTTAAAAAATTATATTTCAGTCCCTATTCTCTTCCAATATAGGTTACTGCTTTTTGGTTTGGGGAACCACCACATTTTCTAATATTACGAGGCTTTCCAAACTTCAAAAACGTGCCCTTAGAATACTCGTCGACGTTTCCAGAGACACACCTACGGCATCAATTTTTCAAAAACTGAATATAATTCCTCTCCCGCAGCAATACAAGCAAACCTTATTAAGTCGCTACAGGACTGCAACAATAAATCCAGTCCTTTTCTTCAGAGAAATGTACAGGCTTGAGCACAAAACTCATAACTATCACACGCGTACTAAAAATAATTTCATGCTTCCGCAAACCCGAACAAATTGCGGACGACAAGCATTAATTTTAACTTGCCACTTCTGTTAAGCACAACAGATTGATTACACTATGCACATTCCATACCCTTTATGAACTGACTGAAACTGTATTTCTATAAAAATGCCTTCTGTTTTGCGTGTATGTCCTTGTTTCATCATTATTTAGAAGTGTCGCTTTGCCATGTTTCTGTAAAAAAAGGAAAATAAGACAAAGAAATGTATACCTGTATTGTTATCTGTCGCACCAAAGTTGCCAAGTGTTTTTATGGGAGCGTAGCCCCTCGTCAAGCCTTTGTTAGGCTTTTTGGCTACGCCCCAACATATCTGCGATGTTGAAATCAAGATGACTTGACTTGAGTTGATCGGCCACATTTCACGTTTTTGCCACAACCGTCGTCCGTACCAGCAGTATCGCCGACAGTGGGTGAACTCCCGTACAAAGTTTCCTGCTGACAATGATGATTCATATAGAAGAACATCTGGCCGGAATGAGTACAGGGCAACAGCTAGCCGACAAGTACGCAGAATGGCGCTGAACCGAAACGAATCCCCGGCCTCTGACCGTAGCCTGACACCACCATCTCGGCGCCTACGACGTTCCCCTTCTCCCCGACGACGGTCGCCACCTCCGGGAAACTAGCGAGTGTGGCCGATGGAGGTGAGGTCGCAAATGATTCTAGCTTACCCATGCCTCTGCCCATTTCGATGTTAAAGAACCGAATTGAAGTGTTTGTGGACGGTGTACGTGCTATGGCGTTGTTGGACACAGGTAACCATTTCTGTTGTAAGTCTCGCTTTTAAAAACTGCCTTGGTCGTAAAATTATGTTTGCTTGGGATAATGCGACAACATTGTGTGGTGTTGGTGGCGAGCCGCTTAACCCACTTGGAGTCTGTTCCGTGAATCTTGTTATCGCCGGCCACACATTCCGAACTGAATTCGCTGTACTTGCTCGATCAACGCATGACGTAATTCTCGGACTCGAGTTTCTGGAGCAATGTGGGGCCACTCTCGATTTCGCAACGGAGACATTTCTGTGAGCACTCGAATTGAATCTGCTTTGTGTGAAAATTCGCGGACCAATCCTAGCACGCTTTCGGTTTCGGACGACATAGTCATTCCTGCAATGTCAGCAAAGTTTATAAAAGTTGTTAGTTCCAGCTGTGCCAGTGATGCTTTCGACGCTGTGGTTGAACCACTCACCTTCAACTGCGCGAAGAAAAGTATTCTGATTCCCCGCTGCATTATGTCAGTCATGAATGGTCATTCTTCTTTGTGGACGATGTACTAACTGCTCTAACGAACCTGTTGTATTACCACGTTGTATAGGACACGTGTAGTGACTGTTATCAGCGCCGATGCGTATCAGTGATGCGCAGTAGAGACAGCGCGCGTGTTCGTGCCTTTATAAACTGTGCTGGCAATAAACGTCGTCATTCTTGCACTGACCGTGCTGCTGTACGCGTCGTCCCTTCAAGCGGCTACACACGTGGTCTAAAACTTGCCAACTTTGACGAAGACAGTTTTAAATCAGTGGCCGTGCTCAGCACAGGCAATTCCCAGCCTATACCGCATGCTCAGAAGAAGATGAGACAAAATTTCTTGCCATGATTAACAAATCCCTGCCAACAAGTGACCGTCACAGTTTAGTGGAACTTCTGGCGAAACATACTGCGGCTTTCGATTTCTCTCGGGACTCGCCACCACGGATTCCTATTTCCCGTACTCAGTACCGAATCAATACTGGGACTGCTGATCCAATCCGTCAGAAGCCTTATCGTGTATCCCCATCAGAACGCCAAACAATCGAAGAACAAGTTCGTGACATGCTGCATAAAGGCATCATTCAGGAATCGTCTACTTCGTGGGCTGTCCATGTGATTCTAGTCAAAAAGAAAGATGGCACATGGCGATTTTGTTTTGATTATCGACGACTGAATACTGTTACCAAGAGGGATGTGTATCCCATGCCATGTATTGATGACGCCATTGATTGCTTACATTCCGCCTCCTATTTTTCCTCGGTTGACCTGCGATCAGGCTATTGGCGGACCCCCATGCACCCGGAAGATAAAAAAAAGACGGCATTCATCACCTCAGACGGGCTGTATGAATTTAATTTGATACCGTTTGAATTATGTAACGCTCCAGCCACGTTCGAAAGATTCATGGATACAGTTTTGCGCGGACTGAAGTGGCACATTTGTATGTGTTATTTGGACAATGTAGTGATATTCAGGACTACATTTCATGAACACAACAGTCGATTAGAGATTGTCTTGGAGTGTATTGAGAAAGGTGGTCTGGTACTCAATTCCAAGAAATGTCATTTTGGAGAACGCCAGACTGTGGTACTTGGACAGCTTATAGACAAAGATGGAATCAGGCCTGATCCGAAAAAGATCGAAGCTGCCACTTGTTTTAAACCGCCGAAATCGTTAAAACAACTCAGGAGTTTTTTGGGGCTTTGCTCCTATTTTCGGCGTTTTGTTCCGAAGTTTGCTGATCTAGCATATCCCCTTACTTGTTAGCAGGGTAGATGTGTAGGCCAGTTGGTGAGACATAAGAAAAATAAAACCGCAGCAGACACAGGACGGAGGCTAGAGACAACACAGGGCGGTAACTGGCAACTGAAACGTTTATTGAAAAAACAGGGGCTTTTAAAGACACATGACAGGGCTTTTAAAGACACACATGATTGTAAGGGCACATGTGACCTTACAATCAGGTAAAGTGGACTGAAACATGAAAACCAAACAAGACCTTCGGCGAACCTTAAAAGACAACAATCAGCACGTGGAAGTTGATAAAAGGATGATAACAAGCATAATCTGTAAAAGAGGAAATCATTACAAAATAATCTGAACAATCTACAACAGCACATGAATGAAAAGACAAAGGTCTCCGCACTAGATGAGCATGACACGAATCCAAAACAAGAGGTTCAAAATCATTTTTAACGGCCGACAACCAGGGGAGAAAGTGGATGCATACAAACAAAACAGTATAACAACCACCCAAGAGGTCACATGACAAGGAAATCTAGTTCTTTTTGGAGGAGAGCGACAGAAGGTGAGCTAACGCATTCGTCTGGATGCGAACGCTGGATGGCAACCGCCTCTACAATCTCTCTTTCAGTTGTCCCTTCCTTCTTCCTATAATCTCAGTCTGGCTGAGCTGTGGGCGACAGCCCCGACAACTACGGCAGTGAATCGGCAAATTCTCTAGCCTCCGTCCTGTGTCTGCTGCGGTTTTATTTTCCTTACCCCTTACTTGTCTTCTGCAAAAAGATATGCCTTTCAAGTGGACTACCGATTGTTACTCCGCCTTTCGTCAGTTAAAATTTATTTATTTATTTATTTATTTATTTATTTATTTATTTATTTATTTATTTATTTATTTATTTATTTATTTATTTATTTATTTATTTATTTATTTATTTATTTATTTATTTATTTATTTATTTATTTATTTATACCTCAAATGCCCCTGGCGGGGTATTACATGAGGGGTGGGCTGTTACAGTTCATTGGCGAGTCTTTCAATGAATGCTTTGAAGTGTGCTGGATGAGCGAGATGAACTGCGTCGGCAGGAAGACGATTCCAGTCCTTTGCTGTCTGGACGAAAAAAGCATTTAGATGTGCAGTTTATTTTGACATCAGGACCAGTACTACGCCACTTCTGTCCATCAGCTCCAACAGAACTTCACACTGACGCCAGCGCAGTTGGAGTTGGTGCTGTGCTCATACAGCGCCACAATGGTGATGAACATGTTGTTGCATATGCAAGCCGTTCTTTGAGCAAGGCTGAGCGTAATTACACAGTAACTGAACAGGAATGCTTAGCTGTTGTATTCGGTGTGCAACGGTTTAGGTCATATCTTTATGGATGTGCATTTAAAATTATGACGGACCATCATTCCTTATGTTGGCTTGTAAACCTTCGTGACCCCTGTGGACGCCTTGCGCGGTAGGCTTTGCGTCTTCAAGAATTCAATTTTACTGTGTCTTTTAAGACTGGTCGTAAGCACGGTGATGCTGGCTGCCTGTCATGGTTGCCACTTGAAACTACTGATTGCGACAATAAGGCCTTGGATGAATATATAGCTGCTATCGCTACAAGTTTCCCTGATATTGGTGAATTCAAGATTGCGCAGCGGAACGACAACGAGTTGGCGCCGCTTTTTGATGCAGCAAGTTCCCGGAACCCTACGACCTCATTCTGCATTCGTGACGGTGTACTATACAGGAAGAACTACTCGTCAGTAGGTGCGCGGCTTCTTCTGGTAGTTCCTACAAGTCTTAGGTGTCAGGTTCTTCGGGTAATGCACGACGATGCCACAGCTGGGCACTTGGGTTTCGCGATGACATTGCGCAGGACTAAGGAACGTTTTTATTGGCCGAAGATGCGCCAAACTACGCAACATTATGTGGCCAGCTGCCTCCAGTGCCAGCGTTTCAAGCACCCAACCTGCTCACCGCCGGGTCATCTTCAGCCTATAACGCCACCACGAACCGCATTCGAACAGGTGGGAATTGGTCTTCTGGGACCGTTTCCCCACTCCTCCAAAGGAAACCGCTGGGTCATAGTGTGCGTAGAGTACCTTACGCGGTACTGTGAAACTGCTGCTATACCGTCAGCCACTGCTTCAGATGTCTCGGCGTTCCTCCTACGGTCCATCATTCTTCGACATGGGCCTCCTCGTGTGTAAATAAGCGATCGTGGCCGACAGTTTACGGCAGAAGTTTTAGAAGAACTTCTTCGCCTCTGCTGATCCCATTTTCGCCATTCAACTCCTTACCACCCACAAACAAACGGTCTTACCGAACGCACCAATCGGACTTAGCAATATGCTCGCAATGTATGTCGACTCCCGCCACAAAAACTGGGATGAAGTCCGTCCGTTTATAACATACGCATTTAACACTGCTAAGCACGAAACAACAGGCTACAGTCCGTTTTTTCTTCTTTATGCACGACCTCCACGAAGCACTTTGGACACGTTTCTGCCTTTCTCACTCCCTGCTGAAACTTCACTAGCGCCTACTATCTCTTTGGCTGAAGAAGCTCGTCGACTAGCTATAGACTTCGCACTCTAGCCTCCCAAGAACGCTACAAGCGTCATCAAGATGTTAATTATGTCCCTGGTGATTTGGTGTGGCTTTGGACGTCGTTGCGTAAGCGCGGCTTGTGCCAGAAACTGTTGCACCACTATACTGGCCCTTTTGTTGTACTGGAACGCCTCAGCGCAGTAAACTTTGTAGTCTCTCGCCTGACCACCCAAGGGCGTCGTTCTCGGTAGACTCAAGTAGTCCACGTGGCCTGCATGAAGCCCTTCTATAAAAGTGACGAACCTTGACTCGCCCGGCAGGCATCGTCTGCGAACGAGGCAGTGTCACGCACTTCCGCGGTCCTTGTTAAAGGAAGATGAGGTTTGGCGGAATAAGCAGAAGAGGACGAGGAAGCTGGGTCTGTCCGCTGTTGTGTGCTAATCTCCAGCGCATCCTAGCCTCTGTGTAAATAAGTTCAGTTCAGTTCAGTCGTTCAGTCGTGTCCGACTCTTCGTGACCCTATGGACCATGTCACGCCACGCTTTCCGGTCTCTCACTATCTTCCTAACATCAGATAACTTCATCTGCGGTGCCTCGAGGATGCCATCAAACCATCGCGTTCGCTGCCTACCCCTTCTCCGGCAACCCTCAACCTCTCCCAACATCAAATCTTTCTCCAGCGACTCCTCTCTTCTCATCAGATGACCTAAAGTAGCTGAGCTTTAACTTTAAAATTTGACCCTCCAATGAGCAGTCAGGGTTTATGGTCGACAATATCGACTGATTTGATCTTCTGGCAGTCCAAGGAACTCTCAAGAGTCTTCGCCAGCACCACAATAAATAAACGTCGTAACAATATTTTATTCAAACGCGCTGCAGACCGTGACTTAACCATTGGTAAGCGCAAGTTTTACGAGCTAAATCTAGAAATGCTTTCCAACCAGATAGGCTTAGCTAGGCCTATTACGTTAAATATGCAGCCTATCCATGCTGTGCACGGATTACTCCACCTTCAGAACTGCATGCGTGGCGTTCAGTGTTTTGACTTGGTTGCCTCATTAGTAAACACCCACGTGGGAGTCGCAATTATATAGCTTATGCGATAGATAAATAGGGATGAGGATGAAAAGCAGGGATGTGAGCCAGAAAGGCCTCTGGTTGGCTGCCCTACACTGGGAAAAAGCATAAGGGGATAGACCCCTTTCATAAATGTTAAGTCAGCTTCACCTCTATGCTGCATTCCCCTCTAATGGCGGAACAGCAATGTATTGAAACATTATATTATGGCCATAATTCATATCATTTATGCATCAGAACATATTCGGATAATTGCTCTATTACCACTACATGCATCTGTGTAGAAGCAACATGCGATTTCAGGTCTATATCGCCATTTTCTGGCGGCCAGTGACGCCATGTTTGGGGAAAGAAGCAGCGTGGGAAAGCCTACTTAACGATTTTTGCAAGGGGTCTATTAAAGAAGGAAAGAGAAAAAGGGCGTGGAGCACAATCAGAGTTTGTCACACAAGCTTGTGGCTGTTAGAAAACTAAACAGTGCCCTCTTATGTTTACGGCGGTCGACTGCCATGGCCATGAACCAAGGATCTTATCCGCCGTTATAGGGCGAGGATCGAGGCGGTCCAGCGCACAACGCAGCTTATGTATTTCACAAATGCGGAGAATTCACATAAGAGATGTTCGATTGTCTTTTCAGAGCCACAATTTTCGCTGGCAGGGCTGTAGGCCGTTCCAATCCTGAAAGCATACTTGTTGGTGAATGCAACATCGAGCCATAAACGGCACAGCAACGTTGCTTCTCGACGAGCAATCTGATGGGGATGGCGGAGGCGCAGTTCAGGATCATGTGCCCTGAGGCGGCGGTTGCAAAACTCCCCCGTGTTCCACGCTGAAATTGTGATCTCCAGGGCCAAACAGCGAAGTGCACATGCGGCATCAACCCTCGATATGGGGATTTTAACTGGAACGCCATCGCTGCGGGCAGTACGGGCAGCCTCGTCCACCTGGTGGTTGCCCTTGATGCCGCAGTGTCCTTGCC
This sequence comes from Amblyomma maculatum, assembly GCF_055883805.1. Lineage (NCBI taxonomy): Eukaryota > Metazoa > Arthropoda > Arachnida > Ixodida > Ixodidae > Amblyomma > Amblyomma maculatum. Next base: position 125,081,663 of record NC_139344.1, read on the forward strand.
GCCACTGAAAAGTAATATTGTGATCTTTCAATACTGCATCGTGGTAAAGCTGGCGGATCACTCCAACAAGTTGTTCATGTGGCCCGCGGCGTAGTGCTGCTTGGAGGCCTTGAAGGGTTGCTTTAGAATCTGTAAACACTGTTCAGTAAAGTGGACGTTCTTTGTAAATGAAGGGCAGCTAGTTCAGCACCAGTTGAAGAAGTCGGGTGTGATGTTTTAAACTTTATCTGAATCGACTTGGCCGGTTTGACTACATACCTCGTGGAACTGGTAAAATTAACTGAGCCATCTGTGTAGTAATGTATGCGATTTTGATGTTTGCAGTGCAGATAATCTAATGTCAATTGTTTAAGAGCAGGTGATGACATTTCGGCTTTCTTCGTGATTCCAGGAATATTAATTTATATCATTGGTTCATGCAGACTTCATATGGGGGAGCATGCATCTTACAGCGGGGGTGAACTTCGAAGGAATATAGGTGCGATGAGCTTCTATAACTCTATAACTTTGGCGAATGCAGTGCTTGGCCTAATTATTGGAAGGGTTGCTAGATGATGACTAGGGACCCTGATTCTGTGCCGAATATGCGTTCTCATTTGTGTGGTAACAGGATGATCCCGGGCGACAAGAACTGTCGCTGCTTTTGATAAACATTTGGGAAGTCCAAGGCATATACGAAGAGCTTGAGCTTGCATACTTTGAAGGGTCGTGAGGATCGGTTTTCTAATGTTATTAAATATGGGAACGCTATATCGCATGTAACCCAGAAACAGTGGCCGGTGCAATTGGAGCATCGAGTGACAGCGTTAAAGGCCCCGTTCATCAGAAAATACAAAGTCTGAGTTGAGAGCGTAAAATCACAAGCATGGGGCTGGTATACGTTGGTTGCTGGCAGCTGATATGGCCTAGCCCTACTCTAAACACTGAAACCTTTGGGTAACCTTTGTAAAGGTGCACATTTTTACATTGAAGTATACCTATAATTTAAACGTTACACAATGTCACCTTTCCACTTTTCACCTTTGTAAAAGTTACAAATGGTAAAGGTTACTTCTTTTTATACATATAGCTTATGCAGCTTTTTTAGCGCTGTAACAATTACAAAGGTATACATCATTGAGTTAGGCATAGGTTACATGCTACAAAATGTGTAACCTTTGTACGGCACAATGGCTGGCGTAAATATGGCAAAACATTTCTTGCAACTTGCAGAAGGTGATGAAATACTGAGGTCTGCTGTATTTCGATTTGAATGGAACAAAAATTGGCCAAACAAGATAATGGTTGAGAAAGGAGAAAAATAACAACCATCGGTATGATAGTCACATTGTTCACGGACTCCAACATCTTCAAGGCTAGAGGAAATACATAACAACAAACTTCCCAAATATTGTGTACATTAAAGAAAAACTAAGGAACTTATCAGATGCAGGTATGTTCAACGTACCATTTTTACAAACGTTTTGCAACAACTACATCGCAATTAATGGGCATGCAAGGAACTAAGGGGGGGGGGGGGGGGGGGGGAGGGCATATTACAGTATTACGGTTGGCATTCCGAACAGAATCACGTTGAACAAGCAACTCAATAAAGCAAGCTCAGATGAAGTCTTGCTTCGAATAGAGCTTGCCTACAACATATCACTCATTGAAATGTAAATAAAAAATAGGCACTGAAATTGTAGTACTAAAATGAACAAAATCAATACCCAATTATTCAAGACCAGATGCCAAGTCAACTTGACAATGTGTAAGGGACACAACAGACATAAAATATAAATGGCAACAATATCAGAGAAAGCAATATTGTGATCACATATTTTATCATACTTCTTAAAAGAAAGATTAAAATGACTACAATAAAAGATCAAGAAAGGAGATAGAAGCAGTGCAGATAACAAGAGTTCTTTTAAAACTTTAGGCCATATATAAACCTAAACAACAACCAATCGATTTAAACATCTTCACTAAACAGCACACAGATATTCGTGCACCCAAGAGCTTTTTTAGAGGCGCGTAACATCAACGAATTCAGCACAACTTCTCTAGATTATGTAAACAAAAGTTATGTCCTCCAGTGTTATTAACAAAGATGCACAATTACATGAGCAATAACTTGTAACATTAACAGTGCTATAAGCTTGACAACACTCGCTTAAGTACATGGACTTGTGTTCATTATATATTTCAACATATCAGAATGTGGACAACTGTAAAACATTTCTTTGTATAAAATTAGAACGCATTATTCTTGTTCAAGAGCATGAACAGACTCTTAAGTCGGTTAGTCAGTAATCCACGTGGCACTACAGTGTCGGGCAGGGCAATCTTCTGCCGCAGGATGAATATGGCGGAAAATGCAGGCGGATTGTCGAAGTTTTTTATGTAACACGTCACCAAGCAGAAGGTGAGGGTACGAGGTTGCCGTTGCTGATCGAGATCACTTCTTTACTACTTTCAGCGTAAACGCAAATGTGTTCAGCACAGGTTAGTCACTATAGATGCATTCAGTAGGTACAATAAATGAGGTGCAATCACTTGAAACTCTTCAGGCAGTGGGATCTGTGGAATGTTAATTTAGAGTCTGTGAGCAGCAATTCGTATTTAAAGCATGGCTGATATTCTCACCAGAGTGAAACATACATGGTATAAAGAGAACACGAGGTTTTTCAAGAGGATTTTATCATTTTTTAAAAATGAGTTTTTTCATCATGAAAAGTAAGGATGCAAAGCAGCTTCGCTTCAACTGTCGGCGTGTGCTCGCTGATAACTGATAACATTTGGTTCGGCCAAAGCTTACCGCAGTGTAGACGCGAATCTGTTACGGACTGTCGGGCACTCCCAGAGGCCTGAGCTATCGTTCTTTTTTTTTTTCATTCCAAGCTGAAAACTAGCGAGAATTCAACAGCTAAGCAAGCAAAGGTCGGACAGTAGCTAGTCGCACAACTTGAAGAAGCTCGCCGAGCTCGTGTATAAGGCTATTCGGGCAACTGAGGCATCAGATGTGAAACGAGAACCTGGTACAGTCTGTCTCGAAGCGATCAGATGCTAGCCACATCTCCCGCGGTTTTCACGAGACTTCAAACTTCCAGTTGAGGAAGGTTACACGAATCTGAACACCTGATAGCAACAGAGAACCTGCAAAATGTGCTCGCTGATATTTTATGCTAGATGATGCGGCCCAATCTTCCAACTGCGTATACGCATGTGCATCATCCCAAAGAAGACGCCGACATGCAGTGATGGTTGTTTCTATGTTTCGCTTTTAGCTTTTCTGTATTTGAACGGTTGCGTTAGAAATACAACTAATCTGCGTTGAATTCGTATAAATGCGTCTCCGGGGTCCTCAACAAGGCTTCATATAACGCGAAATCGAACTGCAGAGCAACTTCGGTAATCAGAAGAAAAATTCCAGAAAAAGTCTCTGTTAGAGCGGATTCGAACCCAGAAATTTCTTGTGCGAAGTGATTACAAACCCATATAGCCGTGTTACCTGAAGGACAGAAGCGAACCTAGTTTGAGCGGTTGCGAGTCATAGAAAGCCGATTTCACGTGATATGCTGGTGTTAAAAAGTTATGGGACGGGTGTTCGAATGGTGAGAGAAAGTGAAAAGAAAAGGTATAGACAGTGGAGCTAATATAGGAATTGTGTGTTGCCAGGTAGGGAAACACGCCTGACTAGATCGTGGAACGACCCTATCAACATAGGGCAATTCTTTTGCGTGTCTTCACCAAGGCCAGGCCAAAATCTTCCCTTGGCCATCAACCCAAAGTTTTACCTCACCTGGACTGTTATTTGGAGGTATCTGAGCGCTCCTCTTGACGTGTAAACACTATGCACATTCGATTGTTGGTCCCTGGCAGTCCCGGACTATACTTGCTTTCAGGAGTCCGGCGTTCGATTTTCCTCCGCCGACCAGCGTAGCTCCCGGGAAAGTAGAGCCTGCGGACTATTAAACGTAGCGACAGCTTACCTTTGAGAACGTTTGTTGTTGGAGGTGTCCGACCTTGTTTGAGCCGTCGCTCTGATTGGTTAAGCTGTTTCGTGAGGCCACAACCACGTCTCCTAGCGCGGGTAATTTAAACTGAGCCCGGTATAGTGGCTGCCACGCACGAGTCTGCCTGACGGGCCTAAAAGTTCTCCAGCCAACAGAGAGAGCGATGGAGCCTATGACTGAACATTGACTGACGATGACCTCTTGCAGTGTTGTGACACTAGAAAGAAATCCACCAGAGTGGATTCGAACAGGTTGGGTTAGGACCTGGATACTCAGAATCAGTAGCCGAGCATTTTAACCACTGAGCCACCACGGCGGGTGTTTTCGCCAGTTATAACCAGCTTTAAGTAGGGTAAAACATGTCATTTGACGCTGCGACTCCCATCCCAGTAAGTAAAAACTAAATAACTGTGTCAAAAATACGACAAAATATTCTGTAATTCTTTCGTAAACATAAGAATTTTCTGTAGTTCTGTAGTGGTACTTTTTTTTTTAGTACTTTTATGTAGTCTGTAGTTCCGATGTACTTTGCTGTTGTAACTACAGAAAATTCTGATGTTACTACAGAAATATTTTTGTCACAACAGGCTAACTGTCAAAATCCCAACAGAAATTCTGTCGTGGCAACAGAAAAAATTTGTTTTCCGACTGTAAGATGGCGCTGCAAACCCGTCGCCTCCACGATGTGAGTAAACCTGAAGAATCAAGACCTGCAACGACATTTGCGGAACATAATTTTGTGCGCCGTCTGGCACGAACGAATACGACGATTTACTTTTGAGAAAATGTATAAGATAGTTTCCTCAGGACGGAAGGTTTACGAATTGTGCAGGCGATAGAGGAAGTGCTGCAAATAAAATGAAACAAGTTCGGTCGCACTTCAATATTTGATTTAAAAACGGCGCCGTCCAGTTGCTACGGGCTCCCCGCTCTTGACAGCATCAAAGAATAGTACATGCGAAGAAGAGACCCGTTTAACAAGGCTACATTCCACAGTTATGGGTATCTGTCTGTTAAAATTGCACTGTCACACAGTGTCGCTCGAGACAGTGTGCTCTTTTGAATATCTGTAATAGTTGATTCATCGCAAGTATGTGAATTTCGCATCTTACGGTCGCTCCACTCTAATTTTATAAGATCTGATGGCAGCCAGCCTCTTTCCCAAACCCTGATAAAGGGAGCTGCGACGTGAGAAGCAACATCCTGCAGCGAGCTTGCAGTACATTTTTAAATGTTGCCGGCGCAGTGCGCCATTAGGACGCAGGAGTGTGGACTGCAAGCTTGGTGTTTCGGGTGGCTAAATGGAGCTAGATCAGACAAAATATGTGAATACCCTGTCTCATGCGTGTGGAGCGAGGTTACCCAATTCCCCTCGCGCAGTATACGCCGCCTGTGTTTACACTGATCTCTCGGCAGACCCCGCACTGCGTCCCGCGGACGAATGTAATATCAGGAAAGTGAGAATGGAAATAAAGACGGCGCAAAAAAAAAAAAAAAAAAAAAAGGACAAAAGCGGAAGAACACATGTGGAGCTCTGAGCGCACTAACTTCCGGTAACGTCCCGCCCTTATTCAATAGCATAAAGAGCGTTCTTTTTTAACTTTGGCTCCCCTCGAGAATCAAACTTTACTTTCGCTGCTTCGGACGTCACACAGATCTCAAAACACTATTGTGATGCCTTGCCTGGCTAAATACAGATAGCAAGTATTGTCCTTGTTGTCGTTTAACTTTCTTTGCTGCTTCCGTTAACCAAACAGCAGTGCGGGGCAAGTGACATTGTTACTTACTCAAAATGCAGGGACAGGTAAATAAGGGAAGGCCTCAGTCAGGTCAGAGACGATGTTTTTCTATTTTATGGTTCGTGCACTCGGCACTTTCAAAACACACTTCCGGTTGGCAAAGGGTGATATACAGGATCCCTCCCTCCGGGCTCTTGTGAGACTCAGAAGTATTCGTGTATTTCCCGACCGCGTTCTCTTGTCACCAGTGTTGTTTTTTTTTTTATTCGGTTGTGCTTCCTTACACTTGCGCAGCACTTTGGGTTTAGGTAAGCACTCGTTTGCGCAGTTCGCCTACTTGCTGTGCACGAAAACTGGCATTTGAGGCGATATGATAATTTCATTGGTTTATTTACTGACTGCAGGAGAACATGCATAAACAGGGTTATCTGTTTTTTGCTTTTTGCAGCTTTGTGTTTTAAAACTATGAGAGATACCTCGGTCTGTTCTGTGCAGTTGTGTTCAATAGGAAAGGGGATTTGTGCGCGTTATAAAGCCTAAGTAAAATTAACTTAGCTGCGTTTTTGTTTTAAATTTTAAGGGTACAATATTTTATCGCGGAAGCGAAGGCAGTAAATACAGAAGCTTGTCCCCTTCTATTTTTTTTTTCTTAAAATGTGGCTGCAAATATTGAGCGTCAAAATTTAGATAGGCACCTTAGACCTCGTTGGGTTGACTTCTACGCATTTATAAAACTAGGTAGTTTGCATTTTTTTGCGCCTCGAACTGTTTTTTGATGGTAGAGCAAGTTTAAAGGATTTTGATAGCAACGCCATTTCATGAATCTGCAACGCCACGAAGCCAACTCAACTTGCTTTCAGATGTGTACCCAGACATTCTAGATTACGAGCCACATTGTGATTGAAAAAAAAAATTTAAAGAGGATTGACTTTCTATGTTGAAGGCCATCAATTTCGGAACAAATTGCTGCCCTATAAAATCCAAAGCAAAATGCTAAAATCGACGTTGTGGAAGTGTTCGTCAAAAGCCCTGTAACGCGCATAATGTCTGTCCTGTTGTACGGTCCTCCCACACAGACCGCACCTAGGGATCTTTCATATGTTTGAAATATAAACCTGTGAATAGTAAAAAAAAAAAAAATCCCCCTGTAGTCATTCAAAAAGAGCGCGTGTGAAGTGCCGCTACCAATACAAGAACGCCTTATTCAAGATACAAATCCATGCCACATTTCTTCGTTAAATATGCTCCTCCACAATTCTAAAACAATCCCACCTTTCTTCGGTAGGTCATTAAGAATGTATTGCATTCTTCTTGCTTTTTCTAAATCTGGCGCAACTGACAACAACCGGATGCTTTTTTTTTTTTTTTGTTTCCTTACTTGAGTAGCAGTCTGTTGCCACAAGTTTTTTTTTTTTTTGCTCGTTCCCACGTACCCAAATAAAAACCCTTGGCGCAGCGGAAACCCCAACCTATTATCGACTTTGGTATGTACAGTCTTGGTCAAAAGTCCGGAAGCCAAAGGAATGTCGTCTCAGCGAAAAATGAAGTCGTCATGGCGTCAATAAAGGCCAATGAGCCGTGAAATGCTGTTAGTTAGTCTCTTTGGGCGATAATAAATTATTTAATAGCATTTTCAATGCTCTATGGCCTTTAATGATGGCGTAGTAACTTCATTTTGTAGAGGAGATGAAAAACCTCTGGCTTCAAGACTTTTCACCGAGACTGTACATTCCTGGGTCTCTCCTGCGCCGTATTTTTGGAGAAAACAAAATGCCTCTCTTGGGCTAGTTGGTTAATATTCCTGAAAACATAGCACAAAAGTGACAAGAGTGCTCAGGACTGTGTCGTCCGGTCGCTCCTGTGTAGTTCCTTGTCGTCCTTGTCTTTCATGCGCAGAAGTTCTAATTTTCCTGTGTGCTGAAAGTGCCTTTGAAAGTATAAGTTAAAGGGGAAAAAATATAGTTTCTTCTAATCGTTAAGAGATCTTCCGCCCAAATTTTAATTAAATCCCACAGGCCATGTTATGTTCACTCCAAAATGCCAACTTCTCTTGGCACATCTAAGGAGCAATTCAAAATTGTGAACCGAAAGTTAGGCACGAAAGCTGTCGTGTTTAGTTCGACAAAGCAGTGACTTATATTTCAACAATATTCAAACTCTTCAAAAAGGTAACTAGTGACAGTGAAAAGATGGAACTTTTCTCCTCCTTTTCTCCTCCGGGATTTTAAGGTCTCGTTTTCTACTGAGAAAGCAGTGGCCCTCAGCAGTACACAGCGACCACTCAATGTGCTTCGAGTTTATGCGGACAGTGTCACGCTGCCACCCCGAACCAGCACCTTCGTTAATGTCAAATGCAATGCACTTCACGACATTGACGCAATAGGGAACCAAACCTGGAGCGGAGCGGAGAGGAACTACAAAACCTACGCGTGCCTACGCGCATTCTCGCCCGCGCTGCGCGCGGCTGTCTGCGGAGTCTACGCAGCCCGCTCGCTCGGGAGCGCGTGCTACAGGCAGCCGCACGTACACGCGGAGCGGGAGAAGGAGAGTGAGGACGAGGGGGGGATGATCGTGCGTCTGTGCGCACAAAGCCGGCGCTCTTTGCCAGTGGTGTTTCTTATTTTTGCTTTTTTCTGTGCCCCGGCTGACATAGAGGGTGGCTGGAGGCACGCTTTTTATCGATGCTTTCGAAAGTGAGAAATTATGATTATTTGATCGCCGCGGATATTGTTTTCAAAGAGCGCTTGTTGGCAGGCTCAGACAAAAAAAAAACATTAACGCGAATTCGGTACTCCAAGGCAGAGGCAAGCGACAGGTATTTTGAAGGACTTGAGGCGGCACCTCTTGATGTTTCTTCCATGTTGTTCAGAAAATGAAGGGTCCAGTCTTCTCGTTGAGAATTGATACGCGTGTACACAGCGACGAGTGCTCTGGGCGCTGGTTGGGGAGCTTCCTTTCCATTTGTGACTGTTCACTTGAAAGGGGCCTATTCAACTCTTTGCGGACAGACGTCTTAGGCGATGCTGCCGGCGCCGTGGTGCCTGCTTTCGGAGCGTTTAGGACGCGTTCCCTACAAAGGCACAAAGCATGCCGCCTTACCCTTTGGTTCCTGCTGACAGCGGTCAGGGGGAGTTCGCTGCTGTGGCGCTGCCATCCGAAATCAATGACTTATCTACCTTTAATGATGAGAGGTTTATTAACGACCTGGATCACTGACGAGAAGCCGAGGCATGCCATTCTTCCGGCAGTTTCCTCTCTCCGTGAGACGAAGAGCGAGGAAATGCCTGACGACTTTTCATGCAGGCGGGGACATCTCTCCAAGTAAACCTTTGTCTTCATAATTCCACAGCTACGCTGTGCAATCCCTAGTTCAGTTATCTCCTCTAGCAAATGCGCAGTTTTGAGCTCCCGAAGCAGGATCGCGTATGAGGATAGGACGATTAACGTATGTGTTTTCCCTTTATAAGCGCCGAGTGATGGCATTAATGACATATATTTGTTTCTTGAGCCCGACTTGGTTCTGCGATGGCTGCTGCGGCACCGCCAGTTACAAACAGAGGTGCGAGATACGAGCGGTACGAGATACCTAAAAAAAACCGACAACCATCGTTTCAACACGAAAGAGAGAAGAGAGAAAAAATTACTGACGATTACGTTACTTCCTAATGCGAAATTTGAGCGCCGCAAATAAGCTGTTTCACCTTTTCGATTGATTGAGGCAAAGAAATCGAGCAACACATGTATGCGCTATCACAGATTTTTTTTTTTATTTTTCACACGTATTCCTTTAACAAAGACTCCCTTTTCGGCGGCGGCGATGAGCTTCTGCTTCAGCCTCGCTTACACCTGGTTGCTCTCGACGGTGGCGATGAGCCTCCGCTTCGGCGGTGCGAACGGCAGGGTCTTCTCGACAGCGGCGATGAGCTTCTGCTTCAGCCTCGCTTACTGCTCTGGATTTTGGCGGCGACGGCGCTGGGCCTCTGCTCTGACAGCTCGTTTAGCAGCAGCAGCAGCAGCAGCAGCAGCAGCAGCAGCAGCAGCAGCAGCAGCAGCAGCAGCAGCAGCAGCAGCAGCAGCAGCAGCAGCAGCAGCAGCAGCAGCAGCAGCAGCAGCAGCAGCAGCAGCAGCAGCAGCAGCAGCAGCAGCAGCAGCAGCAGCAGCAGCAGCAGCAGCAGCAGCAGCAGCAGCAGCAGCAGCAGCAGCAGCAGCAGCAGCAGCAGCAGCAGCAGCAGCAGCAGCAGCAGCAGCAGCAGCAGCAGCAGCAGCAGCAGCAGCAGCAGCAGCAGCAGCAGCAGCAGCAGCAGCAGCAGCAGCAGCAGCAGCAGCAGCAGCAGCAGCAGCAGCAGCAGCAGCAGCAGCAGCAGCAGCAGCAGCAGCAGCAGCAGCAGCAGCAGCAGCAGCAGCAGCAGCAGCAGCAGCAGCAGCAGCAGCAGCAGCAGCAGCAGCAGCAGCAGCAGCAGCAGCAGCAGCAGCAGCAGCAGCAGCAGCAGCAGCAGCAGCAGCAGCAGCAGCAGCAGCAGCAGCAGCAGCAGCAGCAGCAGCAGCAGCAGCAGCAGCAGCAGCAGCAGCAGCAGCAGCAGCAGCAGCAGCAGCAGCAGCAGCAGCAGCAGCAGCAGCAGCAGCAGCAGCAGCAGCAGCAGCAGCAGCAGCAGCAGCAGCAGCAGCAGCAGCAGCAGCAGCAGCAGCAGCAGCAGCAGCAGCAGCAGCAGCAGCAGCAGCAGCAGCAGCAGCAGCAGCAGCAGCAGCAGCAGCAGCAGCAGCAGCAGCAGCAGCAGCAGCAGCAGCAGCAGCAGCAGCAGCAGCAGCAGCAGCAGCAGCAGCAGCAGCAGCAGCAGCAGCAGCAGCAGCAGCAGCAGCAGCAGCAGCAGCAGCAGCAGCAGCAGCAGCAGCAGCAGCAGCAGCAGCAGCAGCAGCAGCAGCAGCAGCAGCAGCAGCAGCAGCAGCAGCAGCAGCAGCAGCAGCAGCAGCAGCAGCAGCAGCAGCAGCAGCAGCAGCAGCAGCAGCAGCAGCAGCAGCAGCAGCAGCAGCAGCAGCAGCAGCAGCAGCAGCAGCAGCAGCAGCAGCAGCAGCAGCAGCAGCAGCAGCAGCAGCAGCAGCAGCAGCAGCAGCAGCAGCAGCAGCAGCAGCAGCAGCAGCAGCAGCAGCAGCAGCAGCAGCAGCAGCAGCAGCAGCAGCAGCAGCAGCAGCAGCAGCAGCAGCAGCAGCAGCAGCAGCAGCAGCAGCAGCAGCAGCAGCAGCAGCAGCAGCAGCAGCAGCAGCAGCAGCAGCAGCAGCAGCAGCAGCAGCAGCAGCAGCAGCAGCAGCAGCAGCAGCAGCAGCAGCAGCAGCAGCAGCAGCAGCAGCAGCAGCAGCAGCAGCAGCAGCAGCAGCAGCAGCAGCAGCAGCAGCAGCAGCAGCAGCAGCAGCAGCAGCAGCAGCAGCAGCAGCAGCAGCAGCAGCAGCAGCAGCAGCAGCAGCAGCAGCAGCAGCAGCAGCAGCAGCAGCAGCAGCAGCAGCAGCAGCAGCAGCAGCAGCAGCAGCAGCAGCAGCAGCAGCAGCAGCAGCAGCAGCAGCAGCAGCAGCAGCAGCAGCAGCAGCAGCAGCAGCAGCAGCAGCAGCAGCGCAGCGGCAGCGGCAGCGGCAGCGGCAGCGGCAGCGGCAGCGGCAGCGGCAGCGGCAGCGGCAGCGGCAGCGGCAGCGGCAGCGGCAGCGGCAGCGGCAGCGGCAGCGGCAGCGGCAGCGGCAGCGGCAGCGGCAGCGGCAGCGGCAGCGGCAGCGGCAGCGGCAGCGGCAGCGGCAGCGGCAGCGGCAGCGGCAGCGGCAGCGGCAGCAGGAGCAGGAGCAGGAGCAGGAGCAGGAGCAGGAGCAGGAGCAGGAGCAGGAGCAGGAGCAGGAGCAGGAGCAGGAGCAGGAGCAGGAGCAGGAGCAGGAGCAGGAGCAGCAGCAGCAGCAGCCGCAGCCGCAGCCGCAGCCGCAGCCGCAGCCGCAGCCGCCGGAGGACTTCCACCGGTCGTCTCGCTCATGGCTCAGAAAGAACTGGCAGATAATTTCGCAGTGGCGAACGGCAGCGGCAATTTCGGCTCGGGCGGTGCACATATACAGATCCGCTGCCACCGATCTGGCTCTCTGATTGCCACCGCACAGGGGTTGCATTGGAGGAGGAGCGAAGAAAGGAATTAAGTTCGAGCCGGCGCTTTGACAACCGGAGACTCGCAGGAAGAGGGGGGAGGGGGGCGGCGTGTACACCCAGCGGCAAACGATGGGGGCAGAAACGCGCGCAGCAAGCGGACAACGCGATAAAGGGAGGAGGGAAGAGATAGCAGCGACTGACTGATGCTGCTGACGCCGATAGTGAGTCAACCCCAGCTGCGGAGTTGGTTTCAGGGACAACGCCGCCGATGCCGACGCAAACAATATGATACCCTCGCTTCCGCAGCGCCAAGAACCAGGTCTAGCCGTGGGAAGGTGGTCACGTATTCGTCGACGTGCCGGGGCCTACGTGAAATAACCGGCGCGTCGGCAACTGAAGAGCACCCTATCCGCCACACAGGAACAGGGGGGGGGGGGGGGGGACCCTCCCCTTCTCTTTCTGCATGGCGGCGACAGTGTTCTATGCAGTCACGTTATCTTGACTCTCTAGCGGCATCAGCGGCATCCAGCGGTATCAGTCGGTCGCTGCTAGCGCTGGGGGGGATGAAAGGGGGCGGAGCTGGTTACGAGGCCGACGACAACGCCGACGCCGACGCGAAACCCAGGAACGGACGCCAAAGAGCTGCGCTCTAAAACACTTTCACGAGTTTTGCGAAAAAGCGCGCCGTCACGTTTTCATTCCAGTTTTTTTTTTTTCTTCCCCCTTTGTTGGAGCTCGATGGCGGCCAGAATGCGGCCGGAGGAGGAGAGAAACAACTGAGCGCGCGCGCGCAAACACGTGCTGGAGAGCAGCGTGGAACAGACGACAGCATGCTTTTCTATGCGGCGGGGAGCAGACGACGCGGCCGCACTGCGCATAGGTTTTGACGGGAGCTTCATGGAGGGCGCTGACGCACAGAGCGGCGTAGCGCCCCCTGGCCCAGGTTTTCTCCCCTATAGCCGAAACTAACGTCTCGTTACTGTTGACGCAGGGAGTCTGCGTGGCTCGCAGTTTGATCCATCTTAACTGCGGTCAGTCCAAGGTACTTGTTACCAATTTTTCGCACGAGTATCGACACCTTTTTCGGAACACTTCCGTAGCTTTCGCGGAACGCATATATCTGAAGTGTCCGAGTGCTTGTCCACAGAAACCGTGCCACCGACCACATTCCTCGACAACCTCGATATTATCTCAGAGCCATCGGTGAGCCAGCGTGAACAGCTGTTTTCATTGTTACTCGAATTCAGAGAGTGTTTTGCATCATCGTAAAAAGTGCATCAGGCTCCCATTGCCAAGCACCAGATCGTGACGTTCGATGATGTGCGCCCAATCCACCAGCACCTCTACCGCGTCTCTTCAACCGAGCGCGATGTTGTTAAGTCACAAGTTAAACAAATTTTCGAAGATGATGTTATCCAGCCTCCAAATAGCCCATGGTCCTCCCCGGTCGTTCTAGTTAAAAAGAAAGACGGCACGTTACGTTTTTGCGGCGATTACCACAAGCTGAACGCCGTAACCAAAAAGGATGTTTACTCCTTGCTGCGGATTGACGACTCTCTCGACCGCCATCGGCGTGCGAAGTACTTTTCGTCAATCGATCTAAAAAGTGGCTACTGGTAGATTGAGGTAGATGAGCGAGATCGTGAGAAGACGGCCTTGGTCACACCCAACGGCCTTTGCGAATTTAAAGTTCTACCTTTCGGACTTTGTTCCGCGCCGGCCACATTTCAGCGGATGATGGACACTGTCCTCGCCGGGCTTAAATGGCAGTGTTGCCTAGTTTACCAAGATGACGTGGTGGTCTTCGCAGTATCGTTTGCACAACATCTTATGCTCCTGCTCTCAGTACTCGAAGCCCTTCGATCCGCTAACTTGACACTTATGCCACAGAAATGTCACTTTGGCTACCGAGAGCCTTAATTCATCGGTCATGTCGTAAGCGCTGCCAGCGTGAAGCCCGACCCTGACAAGCTTACTGCTGTTGCGCAGTTTCCGATTCCACGTGACAAGAAAGCTGTTCGCAGATTTCTCGGCTTGTGCAGTTATTACCGGCGTTTTATTGATAACTTCGCTGATCTTGCTGAACCGCTGACCCGGCTCACCCGAGGAGACACCCCTTTTGTTTGGAGTCACGAGCAAGAAGCTGCTTTTGCCGAGCTGCGTCTCCGTGTCCAATCGCCGCCTGTTCTAGCCCATTTCGATGAGCACGGTGAGACAGAAATCTACACCGACGCCAGTAACATTGGCCTTAGGGCGGTTCTCGTGCACGTCAAGAGGGTGTGGAACGAGTCGTCGCCTATGACAGCCGTACTTTATCCCGCGCTGAGACGAACTATTCAACTACTGAAAAGGAATGCCTCGTCATTATTTCGGCTGCTGCAAATATTCGCCCCTGCCTTTATGGCCGCCCATTTAAAGTGGTCACTGACCACCATTCTTTGTGTTGGCTGGCCAACCTGCGTGACCCATGCGGCCGCTTGGCGCGATGGAGCCTTCGCCTACAGAAGTTCGACCTCACTATAGTCTATAAGTCCGGACATTAGCATGAAGATGCTGACACGCTCTCTCGTGCGCCCGTCGAGCTCGCTCCACCACACGCGGGTGACTCTGGCAGTTTTCTCGGAGCTGTTGATGCTTCAGATATATCTCATCAGCAGCGTGCTGATCCAGAGTTACGACCCCTGATCGATTATTTAGAAGGTCAGCTAGTCACAATACCTAAGTGCTTTTCTCGGAGCCTCTCAACTTTCTGCCTGAGAAGTGGTGTGCTCTATAAGCACAACTCTAGATCCGAGTCGAGAACCTACCTCCTCGTGGTACCCGCAGCTCTGCGAGAGGAAATCCTTTCCGCGTGCCACGATGAACCAACTTCTGGCCACTTGGGCTATACTCGCACACTTGCTAGAATACGAAAGACATTCTACTGGCCCAACCTTGCCACTGTTGTTAAACGCTATGTCAAGAGCTGTCGGCAATGTCAGCGTCGGAAGGTTCCGCAATCAAAGCCTGCAGGCCTCCTCGTGCCCATAATACCACCACGTGCACCGTTTGATCAAGTCGGCATGGACCTTCTCGGTCCTTTCCCTCGATCCGCCGGTGGCAACCGTTGGATAATCATCGCCACAGACTATCTGACTCGATATGCCGAAACCAAAGCATTACCTAGGGGTACAGCATCTGAAGTTGCCCATTTCTCTGCACACCAGATCATGCTGCGGCACGGTGCTCCGACCTGTATTATTACTGACAGAGGGACTGCCTTTACTTCACAAATGGTGGCCGAAGTTTTTCATCTCAGCGGTACGGCGCATCGAAAAGCTACTGCTTACCATCCGCAGAGCAACGAGCTGACGGAAAGGCTTAAAAGACCATTGCGGACATGCTGACGATGTATGTCGACGCCCAGCACAAGACATGGGATGCTATCCTACCATATGTGACATTCGCGTACAATACGGCAGTCCAAGAGACGACACGCTTCACGCCGTTTCGCCTAGTTTACGGCAGGGAGGTTCGGACGATGCTGGACGCAATGGTCCCTTGCGAAACAGATAGCGAGCTTTCTACCGACGCCGAGCACTTTGCCCAAGATGCTGAGCAAGCACACCAACTAGAACGCGTCCACATCGCCCAGCAACAGGACAAGGATTCACGCCGGTACAACTTCCGCCACAAACACGCTTCCTACAACACCGGGGAGCAGGTGTTGGTGTGGACTCCTGTTCGACGCAGTGGCCTATCAGAAAAGCTGATTTGCCGTTACTTCGGACCATATAAAATCTTGCGGCGCCTCAGCGACGTTAACTATGAGGTGCTCCCAGATGGCCCAGAGCAGAGAGGCCGTCGGCTACCTCGTACAGAGACAGTTCATGTCCTACGCATGAAGCCGTATTTTGCGCGGTAACCGAAAAACGGCATCTGCAAACTTTTTTTTTTCGTTTGCTTTTGTCCATCTGTGTGCACGTGTGCCGTGTGCGTCACGCTTAAGGAGGGAGGAATGCCAGGGGGCGCTCGAAGCGAAAGACATTGAAGTGGCGCTCGGAGCGAAAGACGAAGTGCATCGGCTCCGCACTTGCAGGAGATACATAGAATTCGGACCGTGGAATTTCGCCCGTACCGGCTCAGTTAAGCTAGCCCCAGTGACCAACATCGTGACAATATTGTATTGACATCAGTGCATTTATTCGTGCATCAAGTGATGCCAATCTCAACGCAAAATCAGTTTAGGTAGGAGCCGTTTCAACTAGTATCAAAAGAAAACTTGTGCATGATCTGGTTTACAACAGTCAAACGTAAATTATTTTTCTTGACAGGTCTTGTCCATCAGAACATCGTGTCAATAATTTCTGCTTCCTGGTGAAGGCCATAGTGAGGCTACGTAGTGCGCTCATTAAGAACTCGTCATTTGGCCGAGGTATTTTATGCAAAAATATCGCAGCATTATTTCAATTAAAACGACATTGTTATAGCTTTTAGAAGATACTCAGTTCTTAGTTACATAAACATAAAATTTTAAGCCCATCCCGAAGGCTTTTTTTTTCTTTGTAGATTTTATGCCATTACTACGGCTCACTGCATTTAAGGTGAAAGGAATGGTAGGTCATGGGTTTTTTTTTTAGCGTGCCTAGATTATTTTGCAGTTTTGTTTAGTAGTTTTGCAGTTTTTAGGCTTACGCTGAGAGGAACGATATATAGAGGGCTGTTTGAATAGCCTGTTGTACTTAGGATCCATAAAACCGAGCATCCTGGAGATTACCGTTGTGTAAAGTAACAGTTTTAGTGATAGAGGACAGATAAGATGCGGAAGATGTGCTATTATATTCTATTCGCGATAAATAATTTAATATGCATGGTTAGATCGCGTGGTTAAAGACAAGGCTGTATCCGCATAGGCATCGGTAACCGGTAGCGAATCCACAAATATCGGAGGTAATCGAGTATGTCGAAGACATGGTCCGACATTGAGAAAATGTCAGGACCATTGGGACCCGTCCCTCTCTCTGTGGCGTTGATTTCATGGAATTCAGCAGCATTGTTCGAAACTGGAGTCGAATCGTAAGTCAGCATGTATACATGCAAAAGAGAAAAAGCAAGAAAGGTGCATGTCATGATTGCTTAATCACCATAAAGGGATCCGAACGAGCGTTGAGGGCTGTCAGAATGCACAGGACGCGACGAGGAAATTGAATTTTAGCAGACAATAACTGGGAGCGGTCACACACGCACACACGCACGCATGCAGGCACACACACACACACACACACACACACACACACACACACACACACACACACACACACACACACACACACACACACACACACACACACACACACACACACACACACACACACACACACACACACACACACACACACACACACACACACACACACACACACACACACACACACACACACACACACACACACACACACACACACACACGCACGCACGCACCACAAAAAGTAAACACATGCTATTATGAGGTTCTGATGAAAGGGTCAGGTTTCTGCGCATTTATTCGAGGCGTTTTTGGCTTACTTTTGTTATGAAAGAAGTGCTACTGTACGTCCGAGCGTGCGAGGGGGAAGAGGATGGTAGAATACGTCTTAGAAAGTTCTTGCTCGCACGTACTTCCTGCGTGTACCTTCCGCGCCGAGCAAACAAGCAGGCTTAATCGAAGCAATGACCTCGAACGCAGCTCAGAACGACATTGATTTGCAGTCGTTGCTGTGTGCCAACCTGGTTCGGAACAACTGTGCAATGCAAATCAGAGCAGAGGGAAGAGCGAGTTCATGGAGCCAATCACTCTGCGCGAGTGGTGGCACGGAGGCCGGAGTAAACCCAGTGACGACAGCATTCGTCCTCGTTTCCAAGGTTGGCTTATCGACGTGCGCCGGATGGACGAAGACGTGACAGGGTGCTGCTCCCTTTGGCTGGCTAATTTGATGGGCAGTTGACCGAAGTTCGGAGCTTTGATCCGATGAGTGCGTCTGACGCCTCTGCGCAATACTTCACTCTTCACAGCACTATACCTTCACAGCGCTACCTGCAAGATCTTAATAGAAAAAACAGGTTAAATATCAGGTCCCCAAGGGGAAGCAGTCGCGAAACTCTTTGTCGCTTAAGTTCGCCTAATTAACCTCTGAAAAGCGCTGTGACAGTAAACTACTGTCCACACGAGCTCTGCGCGAAGCTAAAGCCCCATTCACTGTGCAGCGTGATCTTCAATCATTTCTGCTGCTCAGACAAGCGCAAGATGGGCGAGGCACAGGTAGCATTTTTGTGGCGATATTTCATAACAAAACATGAGCTATAATTTCCATTCATTTATGTGTTTGCTTGTTATTTTGTGTGCTACTTTGCTTGTTTCTTTGTTTCTTTGTCTAGCACGGATGATCCCAACTACGAGATTAGGGTGTTAAAGGAAGCGGTTTCATGCTACCGCAGTAAAGGCAAGGCAGATAAGAAATGTAATAAACCAACAAAAATATGAAAATGATTTTTCGCTAAGACGATCGCCGTTTCTACAATACATATATGAAAACGCAAAGCACGTAGAGCATAAAACAACACAAAAAGCAGGCACTTTAAAAGAGAACATAATGAGAATGAATTGCAGTCTGGAAAGCGTCAAATTCCAATTTAAGCACTACATTTTGCTGAGGCCATATGTTTCAAGGCTTTGGCGATCTTTAAACGGGTCAGGTTTCCCATAGCAAACAGATGCACCAGCAAAAGTGGCACAATATTTATAGCACACTCACAAGTATTTTACTAGCGACCGTGCGCCTACACTAGCAATGACCGGAAAAAAGAGCAACCTATTTTAAAACTGTGTTCACCGTGATTCAGATTAGTTGTGGAAAAGTTGCATCCATAATTACCTTGGTGCGGGCTAGTCGATTATCCATTATGGGAAGTGGCAGCGCACGTGAAACGAGGACGAAATGAAGAAACATTAATGACAGGACAAGCGCTGAGCTACTACTAATTGAATTTTATTGATACACAGGCGACGTATTACGCATTCCAATGCATTATAAGTCCAATCACTATGTAAAACCATGAATGGGTATTCCGCACCAACACAACATTCATTCTCATCACTGGAAGTCATATACAGGCAGCCAGCTTGAATCCGGGTCTACAAAAGCGAAAATACCGATGAAGTTCACGCAGAACGCGTCGTTCATACGTCATAGTAAGG
>NC_139344.1:125103221-125362609 GCF_055883805.1 Amblyomma maculatum
TGAAAAAACGTGTTTGAAAATTTTAGATAGGACTCGCACCCGCCAACAAAGAACGTTACCTGCCACATTTCATTATCTCCCAGACTTTTAGTCTGATCCAGATTGAAGAGTCGTATGGATTTTCACGGAGCAACAAGAATGAAGTTAAATAATGGAGGAATGCACACAAAGAAATTTTTTCACAGCCCACCCATAACAGAACGTTTTGATCCTACTCCCGAGCGGCTCAAGCATGTATCGTCCAGTTTAGCCGACGAATTAATGACATGATTCGAGAGCACAGATATCCGTAGCTTCAGTGGGTCGACGTGCCGTATCGAATATTTAGGCTCCTCTTATTGATGTTTTAACACGATTTGTGTTGTTCGAAAAAACAAAATAAAGCTTGAACGTGAGCTACTTGAACACTGATACCCTGCAGAAATTAAATTCGGAATTGCGGCAGTTAGGCTTCTTTTTTCGTGCGAAGGCTCTCATACTGACGCCAATGTCGAACAACGCCCGCCGGCGTGGCGCAGCGGTTAGGGCACTCGACTAATATGCCCGAGGATGGGGGATGGAATACCCATCTCGGCGGCCGCTTTTCAATGGAGACAAAGAGCAAGGCGCCCGTGCGCTGTGCGATGCCAGTGCACGTTAAAGAACCCCTGGTGGTTGAAATTTTCGAAGCCCTCCACCATGGCGACTCTCATAGCCTGATCCGCTTTGGGACGTTAAACTTATAAACCAAACCAAACGACAACCGCACAGTGATTTTGGCTCGTCTATGCCTTACCACTGATTTGTCAGGCAGATCTTGACATCACAGTCTATGTGTCCTAGCGCGGGCAATTAGATTCCGAGTCGAGCAAGAAGATTAATTCTCTGATTTATTTATTTATTTATTTATTTATTTATTTATTTATTTATTTATTTATTTATTTATTTATTTATTTATTTATTTATTTATTTATTTATTTATTTATTTATTTATTTATTCAAATACCTCACAGGTTCCAAACATGGAACATTGTGTGAGGGGGAGGGGTTACAGTGTATCAAAAGAAACAATGGTACATAGTTTAAAATACAAAATTTAACAGTAATACAGGACTAGAACTGCAAAATAAGTATTAGCGCATACATGGGAAGTAATAAACCGAGGATTATGACATTATACAATAGTTAGCGGCATTGGACGAAATCAACCTGCACACAGTGAACGCAATATAAAAAAAGTTATTCTGACTGCAAAAAGGTACTCAATTCGTTTTTGAATTTTAGTGGGTCAGATATGTTAGCGATGCGTTCGGGAAGACCATCCCAACTCTTTATAGCCCGTGGAAATACGGAGAAACACGCAGACAAATATTCTAAATGGCCCCAGTGAGGCGAAGTAGATTTCTAGATTTGGCGCCGCTGTACTTCGGCGTTACGCTGCGACGGAATTCACCCAAATGCGCTCTTTGAAGAAAATAGTGTTAAACAACGTGAGTTCGTTTTCAGCTGCAACCGGCTGAAGAGAGTGAAGGAAAATTAAGCTTGAATTGTATGCAGTACAGAGTACATTCGCGTTTCATATGAGACGCGGCCGGAGCTCTGATACCAGTCAGCCTCTAACGCTATTTTTTTCTGTGAGAACGTTAAAAAAGTTGATTCGCATTCTTCAACGTAGCGTTCACCCCTGCGGGCTACATCTCTTATCACCAGGGCATGCATCTTGGAGTAGTAGCGATGAGGAACTTTATTGCCTGCTGCAGAGCTGAAGTCAGCTCAGTCGCCTCGCTGTGACGATAAGGGTCGTTATTTCCCTTGCAGAAGGATTCGCAACGAAACAGCTGCGTGCCAATCATCAGAAAGGCAAGCACGCAGAAGTGCGTATAATGAGGCCGGTCACACTCAAAAAAAAAGATTATTAAAGCTTCGCAATTACTCGGAATCTTTCAGTTCGCTCTCACGGGCACTAAATCATAATAAGGCACAATGCGGAAAAGTCAGTAGACAAAAAAAAAAAAATAGGCATTGAATATGAAGTAGATGAATAATTGTCTGTTAATTTAACAGCTTAACTATCATAGAACATAGAAACCAAATGCCAGCAAGCATTTGAGGTTCAGAAATAGTGTTCGTGGAGATGACGAACGGTAATAACCGAAGAACAGGCGGTCTTTGGAGAAGTAAAGAGGCGTCAGAAATTTTGCAACGAGTGTGTATCCTTGAGCGTTGGTGAGATAACAAAGTGTCCGCAGTGGCTGTGCAGCTCATGTGGACATGATTGCACTCTACTAATTTTAGTTCTCTGCTTTTACCCTTTAATTAGTTAATTATGACTATATTGAACGCTACATTATTAAGTAATATATATATTTGGATTGCTTTATAAAGTAAACTTTCGCTGGATTAAGTGCATGACTTATGTAGTTGTCATTAATTAGTTATCCGCCATTAAAAGATATGCCTTCGTGCTGCAGCATCAACTCCAATATCGTTAGATAGCTTATGACTAATATAACTGCACTTGTGCAATGATTATCGTAATTAGTGAATTGTGATTAAATGCGAACGTTACACTACAGCCTCAAATGATATATCTTTGCACAGTTTGTATCGAGTACGATCGCACTACTGATTGCACTAAACATATTGCCAGGCATGTTGGTGTAACATTTTGCTGTGAACAGGAAGAGCGGTAACTTGGAGAGCGATGGAAGCGTAGACAAACGCAGGCGACCGCGTTGCGTACATCTTCGGTTTTCTATTCACGTTGTAGCGCTAAGTTCTTCATACCCCACACTGCTTTTTTGTTATTGTTTTTCAGAATTATCGGAACGTAACGGGCCCTGTCAGCCCGGGTGGGTCTTTGAGCGCGCGCTTGAGTCGTTCTCTCACTGACTGCGTGCAGTATCACGGAGAGGGACCTTCAAGCACGAAAAGGACTCACGGACACGCGCACGCTTTAAAAATAAATTGTAGACAGGATTAATAAAGTGGTTCTTTTTAGAACACTATACATGGGCTCGGGCCGGGCCTGAAAATGTTTTCCGGGCCCGGGCCGGGCTAGGGCTTGAAGTTGCGGACTCAGGCCAGGCTAGAGCTAGCTCTGTAATCGTCTTTCGGAAATAAAGGAATTCCGGCATTACAATCATTCGAGTAGTTTATGAATAAACCACTAAATGTACATTTGTTAACGCCGAATGAGGAAATGCTCATTTAGAGGCCGATTTTAGTAAGTGGCACTGGTTTGCCCAAGTTACTTCGGGCGCACACGCCTATTCAACGACACAAACGAAAAAGTTAAAGCAAAAAAGCGCAAAACCGTTCAGCGCGCTCTACTACGGTATAGATCTCATGGACCGCTGCAATGCATGACACAAACCTCGTTTATATGAGCCCGCGCTTACAAAAGTGGGAATTTTCAGCAATCAGTGAGCACCAAGGAGGGTATATAGAACTATTCCTTGGTGAGCACACTCCATCGGATCTAGCAGAAGGCACTCTTTTATCTTCACGATTTTGGGTTCATGTTTGACTGGCCATTTGAAGTCTCATAAGCTTGGCAGGAATCCATCTCTTAAATGGTAGCCTTTCTCTGCCTTAGGCTACCCCCCCCCCCCCCCCCCGCCCAAAAAAAAAAAAAAAGCATTTCTACGCTACGATAAACGACATTGAATAAGCGCGTACAGCAATAGAAGTATTCGGGTATTCAAACACAAATACATGCACAATAAGCAGGTATTTTGCTTTTCGTCTCCATAGGGATGTGGGGTGCGGCACAGAACGCTTCTCAGGAATATATACGTCTTTTCTTCTCCTGCCCTTGCTAACACAGGTTCTTGAGGCCTAGTTGCCGGGGACAGCCTGTGTGCTTGAACAAATAATATGCCCCAAGAGCTAATTGTTAATAAGCCGTCATATTTAAAATTCCTGTAATCTAGAGCTCTCAAACCTTAAATCTTGATTTGGGATTACGAATCATTACTGCAGTATCATTTATTTATTTTATATATATACCATCAGTCCTATTCAGGACTAAGGAGTTGGAAAATCAGGCCTGCGCAGTTGGAATGTGCTGGAATGTGTGAAGTTGGAATGTGTGGGCCCGGGTAGAAAAATCAGGCCTGCGCAGTGCTCTAGTTCGTTTCCTATCCTTCTCGCTGCCGTTATTAGGTGCAGTGGCAAATCAGCACACCACGCCTACATGAATGAAATCTATTACTCAACTTAGCGAACTATGAAAGAAAAAAATCAAGCAAGGAAATAGGAATACTAAATTCATCATATTTCCTGAGCCGCTAGGTTCCGGAGCCGCACGGCGTGAAGTCAGCGCTTTGAACTAGCGAGCGCGCGGCTGAAACGCCTGCTGTCGCCGGCAAACCCGCCGGCGCGGTGAAGCTTAGTTCGACTGCAGCACCAATCGCAGCGCAAGGCAGCGGCGGAGTTTTTAAACTGAAGCGGGTTCTAGTAATGTTGCTCTTTCCTTCCTCTCAAATCCCCGTTTACCTTACCCGCGGTGCGTAGACAAGATGGCCGCTAACACTGAAAAAGTGTGATGAAAAGTATGAAAACTCCCTCACACGTTTACATGCTCTTGCAGTATATTATTCTATCGATCTCAGCTCATGGAGATTTTAATGCGTGCAAGGCAATTTCGGAAGTGCAATCCAAGTTGACAGAAATGAGACTATTCACTATAATGAAAACGTCGAAAGTAGTTGAAAAAGCTACATAAAACTTTCTCTTGTCGCAACAGAATTTATGTGCGGTCTTTGAGAGCGAGCCTGCTGTGAGTACAGAAATTTCCATAGCAACATCACAATTTTTGTAGCTACAACAAAAAAGTACTGCAGCACTTCAGGCTACAGCAAAATACTACAGCATTGAATACAGAACCACAAGAAAACTACTAGAGTACTATAGAGAAGTCTGCGCTACAAGAAAAGTAAAAAATATTTTTCGTATATCTGGCACTGGTAGATCTGTGATTTTTTCCCGATATAGAAAAGAAAATTAAATAAAAAATGCATCTTGTCTTTTTATATTCCTGGAGTTCAGTTCAGTTCAGTTCAGTCGTTCAGTCGTGTCCGACTCTTCGTGAACCTATGGACCATGTCACGCCACGCTTTCCGGTCTCTTACTATCTTCCTAACATCACATAACTTCATCTGCAGTGCCTCGAGGATGCCATCTAACCATCGCGTTCGCTGCCTATCCCTTCTCCGGCGACCCTCAACATTTCCCAACATCAAATCTTTCTCCAGCGACGCCTCTCTTTTCATCAGATGACCAAAGTAGCTGAGCTTTAACTTTAGAATTTGGCCCTCCAATGAGCAGTCAGGGTTTCATCATCATCATCAACCTGATTATACCCACTGCAGGACGAAGGCCTCTCCCATATTTCTCCACTTAACCCGGTTCTGTGCTAGCTGCATCCACTTGACCCCTCAAAACTTCTTAATCTCATCCGCCCACCTAACTTTCTGCCGCCCCCTGCTACGCTTTCCTTCCCTTGGAATCCAGTTTGTTACCCTCAACGACCATCGGTTATCCTCTCTTCGCACTACATGTCCTGCCCATGTCCATTTCTTCTTCTTAATTTCCACTAGAATGTCGGTAACTTGAGTTATTTCTCTGACCCACTCTGCACGCTTTCTATCTCTTAATGTTACCCCTGCCATTTTTCGTTCTATAGCCCTCTGGGTTGTCCTCAACTTAAGTAGAACTCTCTTGGTTAGCCTCCACGTTTCAGCCCCATAGGTGAGTACAGGCAAGATGCAACTGTTGTATACTTTCCTCTTGAGCGATACCGGTAAGCTGCTAGTCATAATCTGCGAGTGCTTGCCAAATGCGCTCCATCCCAATCTTATTCTTCTTGTTATTTCCTTTTCAAGGTCCGGATCTGCGGTTACTACCTGTCCTAAGTAGACATATTCGCCTACTACTTCCAGTATTTCGCTACCTAATGTAAACTGCTGGTCCTTCCCGAGGCTGTTGAACATTACCTTAGTCTTCTGCATATTGATTTTCAAGCCTACCTTTCTACTTTTTCTGTCTAGGTCATCAATCATTATTTGCAGTTCATCCCCCGAGTTGCTTAGCAAGGCAATGTCATCATCAAAACGCAGATTACTGAGGTATTCTCCATCTACCCTTATCCCTAACTGCTCCCATTCCAAGTCTCTGAATACTTCCTCTAAACAAGCTGTGAATAGTACTGGGGAGATTGTGTCTCCTTGCCTAACACCTTTCTTTATGGGAATTTTGTTACTTTCTTTATGCAGAACTATGGTTGCTGTGCAGCCACTATGTATATCTTCCAGCACTTTCAAGTACGGCTCGTCTACCCCCTGATTTCGCAATGCCTGCATCACCGCCGAGGTTTCAACTGAGTCAAATGCTTTTTCGTAGTCAATGAATGCTATGTATAAGGGCTGGTTATATTCCGAGCATTTTTCTATCACCTGACTGATGGTATGGATATGATCGATAGTAGAGTACCGTTTCCGAAACCCTGCTTGATCCTTTGCTTGATTGCAGTCTAAGGTTGTCCTGATTCTATTAGCGATTACCTTAGTAAATACCTTATACGTAACAGACAGTAAGCTGATTGGTCTGTAATTTTTAAGGTCCTTAGAGTCCCCTTTCTTGTGAATGAGGATAATGTTTGCATTCTTCCATGCTTCCGGTACCGTCGATGACACCAGGCACTGCGTATACAGGGTGGCCAGTTTTTCTAGCACGATATCCCCCCCGTCCTTCAGCAAATCTGTAGTTATCTGATCCTCCCCAGCTGATTTCCCCCTTTTCATAGTTTCTAGTGCTTTCTTGACCTCGTCCTTCGTCACTGGTGGAACGTCTGACTGTTTTTCCCTACCGCCAATCTCATTACGGTCCTGACTACTTTGGCTACTGTAGAGATCTGTATAGAACTCCTCGGCTACTTTGACTATCTTGTCCATATTAGTGATGACGTTGCCCGCCTTGTCCCTTATCGCATACATCTGGTTTTTGCCTAGGCCCAATTTCTTCTTTACCGCTTTAAGGCTTCCCCCGTTCTTTACAGCATGCTCAATTTTCTCCATGTTATACTTCCTTATATCGGCCACCTTGCGCTTATTGATTAGCTTTGATATCTCGGCCAATTCGATCTGGTATGTTGGATTGGAAGCTTTCATACTCTGGCGTTTCTTAATCAAATCTTTCGTCTCCTTAGACAGCCTACCGGTATCCTCTCTAACTATCCTACCGCCTACTTCTACCGCGCACTCAGTAATGATATCTCTGAAATTATTGTTCCTTGCCTCTAGGGTAATGTCGCCATCCTCAATTAGAGCTGAATACCTATTCTGTAGGGAGATCCTGAACTCTTCTGCCCTGCCCCTCACCGCTAATTCGTTGATGGGCTTCTTTCTTACTAGTCTGTTGCGTTCTTTCTTCAGATTTAGGCTAATTCGGGACCTCACCATCCTGTGGTCACTGCATCGCACTTTCCCGATTACCTTAACATCCTGCACAATGGCGGGGGTTGACTACATTATGAAGTCGATTTCGTTTTCAGTCTCTCCGTTAGGACTTTTCCATGTCCATTTCCGGTTCCTCCGTTTGCTGAAGAAGGTATTCATGATTCGTAAGTTATTGCGCTCTGCAAACTCAACTAGTAACTCCCCCCTGCTAACCAATGCCATAGTCACCTACTGCCGTGTCTCCTGCCTGTTTTTTCCCTACCTTGGCATGGTTTATGGTCAGGGTTTATGGTCGACAATATCGACTGATTTGATCTTCTGGCAGTCCAAGGAACTCTCAAGAGTCTGCGCCAGCACCACAATTCAAACGCGTCAATTCTTCGGCGGTCAGCCTTTTTCACAGTCCAACTCTCGCATCCATACATCACAACTGGAAAGACCATAGCACGAGTTATACGGATCTTGGTTGGCAGACTAATGTCTCTGCTCTTTACTAGGCGGTCAAGGCTAACCATTGCTCTCTTTCCCAGAAGCAGGCGTCTCCTAATTTCATGGCTGCAGTCTCCTTCCGAGGTATCTTGGAGCCCAAGAAGAGGAAACCTGTCACAGCTTCCACTTCTTGTCCCTTGATGCTCCAGGACTTGATAGGGCAAGACGCCATGATCTTTGTCTTTTTAATGTTCAGTTTAAGCCCAAACTTCTCACTCTCTTCTTGTACGCGCATCAGAAGTCTCTTGAGTTCCACTTCACTTTCTGCCATTAAAGTGGTATCATCCGCATATCTAAGGTTGTTGATACGTTTTCCAGCAATCTTCACTCCAGCTGAAGACTCGTCCAGACCGGCCTTCCTCATGATGCACTCTGCATATAGGTTAAATAGTCAGGGCGACAGTATGCAGCCTTGCCTCACTCCTTTCTCAATCGGAAACCAATCAGTAAGACCATGCCCAGTTCTGACTGTGGCCTCTTGTCCTTCATACAGGTTCCTGAGGAGACAGATGAGGTGAATTGGAACTCCATTTCTTGGAGAGCTTGCCACAATCTGCAGTGATCTACGCAGTCAAACGCTTTCGCATAATCAATAAAGCAGAAGTAGATGGGTTTCTGCAACTCTCTTGCTTTTTCCATGATCCAGCGAAGGTTGGCAATTTGGTCTCTAGTTCCTCTGCCCTTGCAAAACCCAGCTTGCACGTCCGGAAGCTCCCGATCCACATACTGCTGCAGCCTACCTTGGAGGATTTTCAACATCACCTTGCTAGCATGCGAAATAAGCGCGATCGTGCGGTAGTTGGAACAATCTTTGGCACTGCCTTTCTTTGGAATGGGGATGTAAACTGACCTCCTCCAATCCTGTGGCCACTGCAGGGTTGCTGCATATTAAATCCAGTAGGTAATTTGGATGAAAACATGCAATGCGAAATCGCGTTCTCAACGACCGCCGTCTCTTCTGCACCAAATAACTACCGCAGTCATACAATCAGGAAATGGCATGAAAAAGCGTTTGGATGAAACTTTTATGCCGTCAGTAACATACTTATTGAGCCGGCGCAAGTATCCTGACGCGACAACACCAGAAATGGAAAACTCGACACTCGTCGGTGGGAATAAGCGCGTAATAGGCACATAAACCCACAATCGCTTCTACATTTACACGAGTATAGGAACTATTTCCCTTTTGCCTTTTTATGACATCCCCTTAACGTCTTTTCAACACAACGCGTACACCGAGCTCTGCTTTCTAGCTTTCTTAAGCCTAAATATTTCCTGCTCATTTGCCAAGCGCTATAACCCAGACAAGCCATGGGTCACTGAAGTGTACAATTAGCGCAGCTAAAAAAATGGTGGTGGCTTAGCTTGCTTGAGCCTGGATATCAGAAGCGAAAAGCTTCGGCGATGCCTTGGCTTAGCTTGTGGTTCTTTGGCGTAGTTGTGGCTTACCTTGTTGTTCACGGTTGCACCTTATAGATATTCCATGCCTTATCATCACGGTGACACATTCATTACAGCCGTACGTCACGTAAAATTAAACTTTATTCCGATTCCACATCATCACCGTTACACTTCTGTATAGACAAACACATCCCGGTAAAAGCGCGCGGCACCGGCTTAAGGTCAACCGGCGGAGTCACGGCCGCGGTTGCGCCGGCTCCGACCACTTGCGCCTCTCCTGTGATGTCACGTGGTTTGCGCATTCGCAGCTGTGGCTTTTATTGCGAAAGCAATACAACGCCAGGTCTAACCGCTCGTCGCTGTGTGCCGTGTGTGTTCGTGTCCACGACCGTGATCCCCTGGCAGGAGCTGCCAACTTGGGTCTCTCGTTTCATATGGGACGGCTATGTCAGACTCAGCCTGCCAGGCCCCTTCCATTCACGTTATCCCTATAGACCACTAAGACACGTTCATACGGCTTGGTTAAAGCGGGGCTTTATATGTGTTTCTAACGACAGAGCACACGCGAGACTTGGAGTTGTCTAGCGCAGTGAAGCTTTTCGCTTCAAAACATCTTTATCCTCCATGTCCCGACATTCGCCTAAATCCCCTGCTCTTCTCCGTTACCAAGAAGTCATGATGCGTACTCATTGAGTAATGGAAGCGAACTGAGACACGTCACCACGGTCATCGAGCGAGGCGTGTTCCTAAATAGAGAGACATAAAAACGAAGCGCCTCTCATGGGAGAAAACGAGGCGCTGTTATGCCAGCATTTGCGTGGCTGTCAAGTGGACAATGACAGAGAGCGCTCCCGAAGCACCCTTCCAGAGTAAGCACGTTCTCTCTGCTCCGCTTCTGAGCGAAAGGTCGCGAGACCAAACTGCCGAGAATCAACAGGACACGTACTTGAGGGCGCGTTAACACGACACGAGGTCGGCATAAAGGGTGCGCCGTACAAAGCTTCATTCGTTCTGAATAAGCTACTAGCTTCCACAATCCCCGATATGGGCGTTCTAGGCGTTCTAAGAGCAATATCCGAGCGCTAGGTTTATGAGCAAAGCGGCCACATACAGAGCGCTAAACCAGGGACACATAACAGCAATATACCTGCCCGCAGCTGTCCTTAGGATGGGTCTCTTGGCAATTTCGGGCTGCAAGCTTTTCAGTTCTCCTGGTCATCATCATCTGCGAGAGAACCACTTCCTAACTGCAGCCGGCAAGCGAGACGACATGCTCGCGATGAACGTATACTTGCCTCGTTTTTCGTGTTTTCGTACAGCCAGAAAAGGGAAGCGTCAACTGTGTGTGTGTGTGTGTGTGTGCGTGTGCGTGCACGTGCGTGCGTGTGTGTGTGTGTGTGTGTGTGTGTGTGTGTGTGTGCGCGTGTGTGCGTGTGTGTGCGCGCGCGCGTGTGTGTGTGTGTGTGTGTGTGTGTGTGTGTGTGTGTGTGTGTGTGTGTGTGTGTGTGTGTGTGTGTGTGTGTGTGTGTGTGTGTGTGTGTGTGTGTGTGTGTGTGTGTGTGTGTGTGTGTGTGTGTGTGTGTGTGTGTGTGTATGTGTGTGTGTTCCCCCCTCTTACGTGCCCCTCGACTGCAGGCGATGCTACCTTCCTCTCGCGCACATTCGTGTGCGCGTTTCCAATGGCGATCGTACACTTCGAGCGTACTCCACCTTTTTTTTTCTTGTCTCACACTCCGTCCGAGCGCAGCGTTGGAAGTTCTGCACGCGCCCACTGGAATTAGAGACGCTGTACCTGAACACGGGTCGCTTGACTCGCAACCTGCTGCTATCGCTATGCGCGAGCGTGGCAGGTTTCTAATTAGAGCGAGCTTCTGCGCGAGCACGTTTCTAGCATTCGTGCGATGTTTACCTACGTCGTGCAAAAACGCGATTGCAAATTACGGCGCGTTGTTTGGGAATTCCAAGAGCCGACAGGTGCGATGAATTTGTTATTTTCTCCAGCCAAAAAAATGGTGTGTGCTATTTCAGTGGCGCTTCACTTCACCGTTGCGGGGGACGTTAATCACTCCAAACCAGCAAGTCATTAACCTCGCAGACTACGGTACGAGCGAAAGATGGTAAAGACAGGAACGCGTAGGACGAAGAAACAGAAACCGGATGGTTGTTGCAAGAACCAAGCAGCGTTTGTCCCTTGGGGGCCGCAAGGTGATCATGGCACGACAGCAGAGACGAGAAAGCTGCCCACGTGTAGCCAAGGTAGGGAGTGACGAAATCTACCAGGCGTGCCAAAGTGCACAGTGAATAGTATAAGAGGAAAGAGCGAAGCAGGAACCTCTTTGATGAGCCGTGTAGTGCTGCGTACGTTGAAATCGCGATGCCTGGCCATTTCATCTCGCCGTTTCTCGTCACGCGACAGACGTCAAGTGGAACATGCGACCAGACGTTCAGCAGAAGAATGAGTTAGGTACGGAGCAACCGCTGCAGCAAGCGATTGCAGTCAATGTGCTAAAATGAGAGCTTGAGTAAATTTATATCAAGTA
This sequence comes from Amblyomma maculatum, assembly GCF_055883805.1. Lineage (NCBI taxonomy): Eukaryota > Metazoa > Arthropoda > Arachnida > Ixodida > Ixodidae > Amblyomma > Amblyomma maculatum. The sequence goes on from NC_139344.1 coordinate 125,115,091, forward strand.
AGAGTCAGAGAACAATCCCACAAATGTAGCTGGTAGAAATTACCGTTCTTTTTAGGCGGAGGCAGAAAAATTGTATCCGACATAAAAGTGGCAGTGAAAAAGAATACACAATATGGTGAAAGCAGCGACAGGGACCTTAAAATAGAGCGAAATCCGTCTGACAATACATCGACAGGTCAGCATAACAGAAACGGAGCAAAAGAAAAGAAAAATATGCCATTAAGACATAGAACTCTTTGTACTCACACACGTTGCACATGTGTGGTTAAGTGGGTAAATATGGGAGAGGCCTTCACCCTGCAGTGGTTATAGTCAGGCTGATGATGATGATGATGATGACGTTGCACATGGCGTCACTGACACGCCGATGACGGTCCCCGGACTCTCCACGTACCTCCGTAGAAGCGGGTTGCGGTCAGCAGGTTAGTTAATCGCGTACTATGTAGCCGAGATGCCACCATCCAACGTGACCCCCACAAGTACGTTAGTGAGCGGAAGAAACAAAATCGTGTTTGAGGATATGAAGCTTTGCTGATAAGCAGGGTAACAGAAGTATCAGTAGTAATGTTTTTTTTTTGTTTGTTTTTTCTGTTGATCATGTGTGAGGGGCGAATGCGTTTTGCAAGAGAAGGTGCAGCTTCTCTCTCGAAAAAAAAAAAAACTTTTTTCAAGAGGTGGAAAACATGATTCTTCAGATTGCATGGAGCCACAAGTCTGGTCTCCTGCTGTCACCCGTTAATAATTATGGGGGGTATTATTAACGATGCGCCCTTAACGGTGCGCACACTCCCAGACACCCTTAGAGTGAGTGGGGGTAGCTGTTCCGGTCGCAAAGGAGATGCCCTCGACTTGCGTGGCAAGCTCAGCCGGAATTCAACTACCTTGTAGTGACAGAAGGGGGTGGTCGTTTGGTGCCCAGCGGTCGCCGGTTCAAACCAGAGTAAGGATCGGAGTCAGAGGTAACAAACAAAACACAATTTATGCACAGCAAGAGACGATACAAAGGAATACAAACGATCACTTCAAATGTACAGACGAGAGGTTCACAGAATACAAACGCTAAGCATGCAACTACAGAATGATTCAATGACACGGATTTTACAACAGATCAAACACGAGAGAGTTATATAAACAAACACCAAATTGTTCACCGGGCACTGTTGCAGTCCGACGCCTCAAGAGTCACGATGTGGCCGCCATACGAGACGAGCGCCGCTCCCTTGAAAGTCCGTGGGCTTGCCAGCAGCGGGTGATCCCCGGGAGTCCAGTCGAAACACAGGCGAGCACGTCGCAAAACACTTGACGAACTGACTGATTGACTCAACAAGCGGCGCGGTCGCTTTAAATAGGGCGCGCCGCGTCTGTTTGTTAACACGCGCCAAAGCTAGCGCGCACACACACATAGCTTCGCTGGTTGTAGCTCCCTCTTCTCCTCCCGTCGAGCCGCGCGTCGCATTGGCTGGGTCCCATAGAGGATGCTAGACTTTTCTGGCTGATTCCAGTCTGATGAATCACCGTCCTCCCCGGGCAATGGAAAAGAGGGTGACGGCAACGCGTACAAAGCTACGCGCTCTCCCGCGCGGGGAAGGGGGCTTTCTCTACATGCTTTTCACGCGACGCCGTGCGGGCCTCGCGCCGTGCCGGCTTGATGAAAATGGGCGCCGATTTCGTGACACTGCCCCTCCCTTAAAGAATATTGTCCCACAATATTCACAACAACCACGAACATCGCGCACACATGCATGCGCTCACAAATATACGGGGCAAATGTCCACATCACACACATTGCACAAATTTCACAAACTGCAATAACACATTACAAAATTCATACATCAATGCCATGATGTTCACAAACATAGCACCACACGGTCGTCAGATACACATAGGAATCAACAACACACAGCTCTTCAAATGCGAAGCGCACAAACCTAAATTTCCGAGCGTAATTCTAACCCGCGATCAGTACGTGACACGCTTCTGTCCGCCAGAGATTCTGCCTTCGCTCTAGGCTCTCGCATTTGAGACACTTCTATGTTCCCCGATCGGGCTACTGAAAATTCCCAGAGGCATGACTTATCCTCTTGCAAATCACACAACCAATGTGTGCCGATAATTGCCCCTACAACCAGTAGCGCCGACGGATACACGGGAACCTGTGTCAATGCGCACAGACCAACAAAAAGAATCACTGTAATAGTGTTCTTTCCTGGGCACCGGTATTCCTTCCGCTGAAGGTGAAATATCCCAAGTAACGCCCCCATAAGTAAGAAAAACACTTGGGCTACCTGCATCAACGAAGGCCTTGGCAGTCCTGACTTTATTTCCTGTGTTGCCTCTTTCTTATCGGTTTCCTCCTGAGGGGCTTCCTTTTGTTTATTCTTGTCTCGGGGCTTTTCTTCCGGCTTCTCATGGCCTTGCTTTCCTCGCCTTGCCTCTTTCCGTTTAGATTCCTTGCAGCGCACAGGCGCGGGACTTTGATTAGGATCCTCGGGAAATGTCGCGCCTTTGATATTTCCCAACACTAAATCGTATATAGGGCGTTCCATGCACAGGGCTGTCAGTTTTCCAGAATAGTATTGCGTCTGCACTTCCAATTTTGCCTCAGGGAGTAATTGAATTGAGCCGTCAATTAGCCTCACAGGGCATTTCTCGCCAGTCAGATCACTCTCATGAATCAAGCTTCGTTTCACGATTACGGCACTACTACCTGTATCTCATAGCACAGACACTGACTTTCTTCCTATCTTTCCCCTCGAAACCGGCATCCGATTCACCGCAGATCCAGGTTGTGCATGTACTACGGCGTTCACCACCCGGATTTTCTTGTCCTTCCGATTAACCCCTCTCTCTGCTTCCTCCTCCTCTTGGCCGTGCACCACGCGGACTTTCCTGCCGTTCTTAAGCTCAACAAAGCCATCGGCATCTTCTTCCTCCAGGTGATATTCTGACTCTGACGGAGTCCTCGCGCATGTCGCCTGCGGTGCTGCCTTGTCAGCGTCGGGACACGACATTGCTTTGTGGCCCTTCTGTCCGCATTTCCAACACGAGGATGGATTGTTGGTTGCGAGTTTGCGGCAGTTAGGTGCATAATGGCCTAGTTGTCCGCAGAGATAGCACCTCGGGGGTGACTTTACGCTAGGTCTTGTCTGCCGAAATTCAGGCTTTTGAGGGGTTTCAGAATTTACAATTTTGCTCAAATTTTCGCCTCCCTGGGCTTCCAAATATTGGTCTGCCAGATCCATCATTTCTTCCAGGTTATCCGCTTTTCTTTCTTTTAAATAAAGCGACAGACCAGGGTGACAGCTGCCCAGGAATTGCTCCTTAATTAGGAGTTCGCGAAGTGCGCCATACTCTAGTTTAATGTTTGAGAGTTCAGTCCAACGGTCGAAATAATGACTCAGTCGCGCAACATATTGTGTTGCCGTTTCACCGTCCATAGGTTTCCCAGTCCTGAACTTCTCACGAAACCCATCCGTCGTAAATCTAAACCTTTTAAGTAATGCAGCTTTCACTTTGTGATAGCTGCCTGCATCCTCAGGAGGAAGTCTTCCAAACACACTTAATGCTTCGCCGCTAAGACAAGTGCTCAAGATGGTAGCACATTCACTGTCTGTCCAATTAGCATTTATGGCGATCCTTTCGAAACGCAAGAGGAACGCGTCGAGATCGTCTCTTCTCTCGTCGTATTTCGGAATCAATTTACTTGCGTCTATCCTTCAAGCTGCTATGTCCTTCACTGGAGCTATGCACTTCAGTTAAACCGTTGTTGTTCCCTGAGTTTTGGAGCTGAAGTTTCATAGTAAGTAATTCCTTTTCTCGCTGAAATTCCTCTTCACGCTCCTTTCGAGCCTTCTCTTTTTCTTCCTCGGCTTCTTTTCGAGCCCTCTCTCGTTCTTTCTCGGCTTCCTTTCGAGTCCTCTCTCGTTCCTCCTCGGCTTCCTTTCGAGCCCTTTCTCGTTCTTTTTCTGCTCTCTCTCTTTCTTCCTCGGCTTCCTTTCGAGCCCTCTCTCGTTCTTTTTCTGCTCTCTCTCTTTCTTCTTTTTCTCTCTCTCTTTCTTCTTTTTCCCTCTGGCTAACCCATTTGCGCAGTTCGGCACCGGACAACCCCAGCTGGGTGCCAGCCTCAATCAACTCTTTCAGATTCATATCTGAAGCGCTAACCGTCTGGGTGTAACCTAAAGACTGCTTAGCGAACCTCGCCTAAACGCTTCCGCGCGGCACAACCTCTCGCTATCGCTCTGCTGCTACACAGTTTACGACCTCTTCGTAAACTCTTCTAACTCGTTCTCCGCCCTCTGAGCTTGAGTGCACCAAACGTCCTGTCGCGGACGCCAGAATAATTGTCACCCGTTAATAATTATTGGGGGGTATTATTAACGATGCGCCCTTAACGGTGCGCACACTCCCAGACACCCTTAGAGTGAGTGGGGGTAGCTGTTCCGGTCGCAAAAGAGATGCCCTCGACTTGCGTGGCAAGCTCAGCCGGAATTCAACTACCTTGTAGTGACAGAAGGGGGTGGTCGTTTGGTGCCCAGCGGTCGCCGGTTCAAACCAGAGTAAGGATCGGAGTCAGAGGTAACAAAAAAACACAATTTATGCACAGCAAGAGACGATACAAAGGGATACAAACGATCACTTCAAATGTACAGACGAGAGGTTCACAGAATACAAACGCTAAGCATGCAACTACAGAATGATTCAATGACACGGATTTTACAACAGATCAAACACGAGAGAGTTACATAAACAAACACCAAATTGTTCACCGGGCACTGTTGCAGTCCGACGCCTCAATAGTCACGATGTGGCCGCCATACGAGACGAGCGCCGCTCCCTTGAAAGTCCGTGGGCTTGCCAGCAGCGGGTGATCCCCGGGAGTCCAGTCGAAACACAGGCGAGCACGTCGCAAAACACTTGACGAACTGACTGATTGACTCAACAAGCGGCGCGGTCGCTTTAAATAGGGCGCGCCGCGTCTGTTTGTTAACACGCGCCAAAGCTAGCGCGCACACACACATAGCTTCGCTGGTTGTAGCTCCCTCTTCTCCTCCCGTCGAGCCGCGCGTCGCATTGGCTGGGTCCCATAGAGGATGCTAGACTTTTCTGGCTGATTCCAGTCTGATGAATCACCGTCCTCCCCGGGCAATGGAAAAGAGGGTGACGGCAACGCGTACAAAGCTACGCGCTCTCCCGCGCGGGGAAGGGGGCTTTCTCTACATGCTTTTCACGCGACGCCGCGCGGGCCTCGCGCCGTGCCGGCTTGATGAAAATGGGCGCCGATTTCGTGACACCTGCAGGACAAAAAAAAAAGTAATTTGGGAACCTGGATCTTTATTTCAGTTCTCATATGCAAACTCTTCATCGTGAGGCAGCGAAAAAAACATTTATAACTTATAAACTTTCATCAGGAAAAACTGGCACACATCGATCAAATGCTGCAGAAGAGCAGTTTTTTGGACAGCCACATGGAACAGCGATCCGACATGTAAGGCTCAAAAATGTTCCTCGGTATTCACTGCTGTTTTCACTACCACCAGAGACAATTGGTGTATGAGGAAAACAATTTTCGTTTTCAGTTCAGCATTAAGATCCGCTGGAACTCAATAATTTATAAAACCAGTCATATTTGATTTACGTGAAAAAAGACTGCCGTTTTTATTTTAAAAACTTTTTGAAAGATCTTCAGTACCTTTTAATTTTTGTGCTGCGATATAGTGGTTCACTATATCTTTTTAAAATAAAAGTAGCCTAATGCAGATCTTATATCGTTCGGATGATCATTATCAGGTATTGCCCGTTAAGAGAAAAGAGACGTTTACAAATAGACTTCACACAAAGTGCACATGATTGAATATTTCTTAGCACGGTAGAAAAATCTAAGGACATACTTTGTAAGCAATTTTTGCAGTTACCATGGTTATGACGTCAAAGCATGAAGAGGTTTACTTTTTCGCGAGGATTCCGTCAGTCTGGATAATGCCTGTCTGGATTTTGTAGCACTCTTGTTGGAGCCTTGGGCATTTGATAATTTGGCTCGAGTTCAAGTGTATAAAACGCTTAAGAGAGAATTTCGCAGCCTTTTAATCAACCGTAGACGCTTTCAATGAACAGAACAATATGCAAAAAAAAAAATTATTTTTGCGCTTCATTTGCCTCGTATTCTATGATGGACCAGAAAATTCTTCTATGTTCGAGTGGAATGATTTTTAAACATTAGCGTGGAACTCACGGAAAAAGACAGTTTGGGAACGAGTTGCTGCAAAATCATTAAAATTTTGTCTCCGCTGCGGTTTACACCAGGCGGTACGAACGCCCAATCCTGTTCAATAAACCCATCTACCTGATCACGCAGGTGGTATCACAAACATAGCCACAAGATACCAAACGTATATCATCTTTTGCCTGGCAGTACGTTGATGCAATCTTATCATCACATCATCAGCCGGACTATACCCTCTGCCGGGCGAAGGCCTTTCCCATATTCCTCCCAATAACCAGGTGCTGTGCTAGCTGCATTCACTTATCCCTACAAGCTTCCTATCCCATCTTTCCACCTAATTTTCTGCAACCCCCTGTTATGCTTTCCTTCTCTTGGAATTCAATTTGTCACCCTTAGAGACCATCAGTTATCCTCTCTTCGCAACTCGATAGCGTTAAGGACCCTGTTCCGGCGTTCTTAACGTTTGCTCCGGCGTCGGCGTCGGCGTTTGCTGGCACTGGCAGGCGGTAGCTGACAAGGCCGAACACTAACTGGACGTAGGGTTGCCCGACATTACATTAGGCAAGAGCTGCCAACTCGGGCCTTTCCTTTCATATAGGAGGGTGATATATCAGAATCAGCCTGCCAGGACCTTTGCATTCACGCTATCCCTGGTCACGCAGGCCCGTTCATACGACTTGGGTAAATATGTGGGTTGGTAGCCTATCGCTATCGCTTCATACACTTAAAGGCGGAGCTTTAAGTGGGTCTCATAATTTTCTTCTTTTTGATTTCGACTAGAATATTATTAAATCGCGTTATATCTCTGACCCACTCTGCACGCTTCCTATCTTTTCAGGGTACATCCGCAATTTTCGTTAATACCTTTCCGCACTGTCCTCAGCTTAAATAGACCCCTTTTCGTTAGCCTCCACGTTTTAGCCCCATAGGTTCCCAATACGAAACAAATGTTATATACTTTGCTCTTTAGTGATACCGGTAAGCTGCTAGTCATGATAATCGAGGCCAGTCTCCGACAAACGTGCTCCACCGCAATCTTAGTCTCCTACGTATTTCCCTTACATGGTCCGGATCACGGTGTAAGAATACCATGGTCCGGATCGGCGGTTCCTCCCTGTCCTAAGTAGATATGTTCTTCTACCACTTCCAATGATTTTCTACCGATTGTAAACTGCTGTTCCTTTCCAACAACTGCATTACGTCCCCCAAGTTACATAGCAAGGCACTGTCATAAGTGAATCCCACAGAGGTATTCTCCATCAACCATTCTAACTACCTGCTCCCATTGTAGGTTTCTCAATACTTCCTCTAATTAAGTGGTGAATAGTTCTAGAAACCTCGATCTTGTCTTCTTGCTTAACATCTTTCACGTGAAAATTTTATTACTTTCTTTATACAGAGCTATCATGGTTGCTGTGCAGACAGTAGAGATATCTTCCAGTACTTTCACATATGGCTACTTTACACCATGACCTCGCAACTTGGCGGCATGACTAAAGCGCTGTGTCTTCCACTGAGTCAAATGCTTTCTCGTAATCAATGAATTCTATATATTGTTACGGGGATGTACTTAATGTGACGGCACTGCGATGGGCTGAACTGGACGCAAGACTTCGGTAGCCGTGCAGAATCCGCTCTCTCAGCGTCGTTCTCTTTTTCAGCGCTTCGTCGTGCCTGCGTTCCTTGATCGTCGTCTTTGTCAGTGAGCACATCACTTTGGTCTCGCGTTTCCCGGTAACACTACCCCCCTCGGCAAAAAGCACCGTCCCGGTGCGTATTAGTCGTGCGGTGTGGAGGGGGAGTAATATGGCTTGAGGCGGGCGACATGTACAATTTCGGAAGTGGGTTTAGCAGTCGGTGACTTTGGGTGGAGCGGTGCAATCTCATAGGTCACGTCGGTCACAGAGCGTAGTACACGGTAAGGACCCGTGTAGTGGGGCAGAAGTTTCTGACACAACCCCACACGACGGCACGGAAGCCAGAGCAACACCAGAGATCCGGGAGGATAGTGCACATCGCGGTGGTGAGCGTCGTAGCGGCGTTTTTGAGCTTCTTGAGAGACGGTGAGGTTGTGACGAGCAATCTGGCGAGCAGCGTCGGCTCGGGCGATGGTATCGCGGGCATAGGTGGTGACGGGGCCAGCGGCGGGAAGCAAAGTGTCAAAGGGCAGTAAGGGGTCTCGTCCAAAGAGAAGATAGAATGGAGAGTACCCAGCAGTGTCATGACGCGAAGAGTTATATGCAAAGGTGACAAATGGCAGACTAATATCCCAGTCGCGATGACTGTCGGATACGTACATTGCGAGCATGTCGGTGAGTGTGCGGTTAATACGCTCCGTAAGGCCGTTCGTCTGAGGGTGGTACGCAGTGGTGAACTTGTGCCGAACGGAGCAAGAACGAAGTATTTCCTCAACAACTCGGGAAAGGAAACAGCGGCCACGATCGGTAAGTAGTTGACGGGGAGCACCATGGTGTAGTATGACGTCGTACAAAAGGAAGTCAGCAACGTCTGTGGCGCAGCTGGTTGGAATGGCGCGAGTGATCACGTACCGCGTGGCGTAATCGGTGGCCACAGCGATCCATTTGTTTCCTGATAAGGACTCGGGGAAGGGCCCTAGGAGGTCAAGGCCAACACGAGAAAATGGCTCAGTCGGGATAGCAATCGGCTGCAGGTGTCCAGGTGGCAGCACAGGGGGTTTCTTCCGGCGTTGACAGAGGTCGCAAGCGGCTACATAACGTTGGACAGAGCGGTAGAGTCCAGGCCAGAAGAAACGCCGGCGCACGCGATCGTATGTGCGTGAGAGGCCAAGATGACCAGCTGTAGGGGCGTCGTGCATTTGTTCTAGAACGGCAGAGCGTAGGTGCTGGGGAACGACGAGCAAGTGCTCAGCACCATCAGGTCGCATGTTGCGGCGGTATAGCGTATTCCCATGAAGGAAGAACAGGGCGAGGGAAGAGTCACGGCTGTGTGTGCGGAGGCGGTCGATAAGAGAACTGAGGGTTGGGTCCAAGCGCTGTTCGTCGGCTATGTGAGAAAAGTCCGATATAGAGAACACACAGGGGTCCGACTCGTGGTCAGTAGAGGAAGGGGGATCGACGGGATAACGGGACAGACAGTCTGCATCCTGGTGGAGCCGGCCTGATTTGTACAGAACGGAAAAGGTATACTCCTGCAAGCGCAGTGCCCAGCGGCCGAGGCGGCCAGCAGGATCCTTGAGGGAAGAGAGCCAACATAGGGCGTGGTGATCGGTAATTACAGTGAATGGTCGGCCAAACAAGTAGGGTCTGAATTTTCCAATGGCCCAGACGAGAGCCAGGCACTCCCGTTCCGTAATCGAATAGTTCTGTTCCGCTGATGACAGGAGACGACTGGCGTAGGCAATCACGCAGTGTTGGCCGCGTTGTCGCTGTGCAAGAATGGCACCAATCCCGTGGCCACTGGCGTCGGTGCGAAGTTCCGTTGGGGCAGACGGGTCGAAATGGGCCAACACAGGAGGATTGGTGAGAACAGCGATGAGGGTGGAGAATGCGTTAGCCTGCTCTGGTCCCCATGAGAAAGGAACGCCTTTCTTCAGGAGATTGGTGAGAGGACGAGCAATAGCGGCAAAGTTTGGGACGAACCGGCGAAAATAAGAGCACAGTCCTATAAAGCTGCGGACATCACGGGGTGAACGGGGAGATGGAAAAGCACTGACAGCACGAATTTTGTCAGGATCGGGTTGCACGCCGGTGGAATTCACCAAATGGCCAAGCACTTTAAGTTCGCGGCGACCAAAACTGCACTTCTTTGAGTTCAGTTGAAGTCCGGCACGGCGGAAAAGTGCCAAGATGGAAGAAAGGCGACGAAGATGGCTTTCGAACGAGGGCGAGAAGACAATGACGTCATCCAAGTAACATAGACAAGTCGTCCATTTGAAGCCGCGGAGTAAGGAGTCCATCATTCGTTCAAACGTAGCAGGGGCGTTGCAAAGTCCGAAAGGCATAACCTTAAATTGGTAAAGACCATCGGGTGTGACAAAAGCTGTCAATATGCATAGGAGCTGGTTATATTCTGAGCATTTTTCTGTCACCTGGTTGATATGATTGATGGTAGACAATGTTGTCGCTTGGGAATGTTGGTTAGACAATATCGATGCAGCCCATACGACGAGGACGAGAAGAGACACAGACGCAGCGTTCTGTTTGTGTCTCCTCTCGTCCTCGACGTATGTGCCGCACCTGCTTGATATTTTGGTTGATTGAAGTAGGTATTCCTGGTTCTATTAGGGATTACCGGAGTAAATACCTAGTACATAATAAATAGTAATCTAATTCGGGCTGTAATTTTTCAAGCACTCAGCATCTCCTTTCTTATAGATGGTGGTAGCCTTATAATGACCGAAAAATATGCGATGTTAGCAGAAAAACAAAGAATTCCACCTTTAACGAGCAACCAACGAAAATAAATTGAAACGGCTTGCTCGGCGAAAGTGGCGAAACATATCGACATACCCAGCGTAGATGGTGTGAAATGCATCATGTATCAGTCTTTAAAGTTATCTTCTTTCCATTATACCAGCGCTAACACTATCTTCAATCGTCTTCTGCAGCAGAAAAGTTCAACGTTTCACCTTGGTATCTGGCATCGGGTTGGTGAGTCTTACGGCTGAACATCGGGAGCATTCCTACTTTTTATGCAGGCAGGCGTAAAAAGGCAGACAAGATTCAAGATAGATGAATTTATTGAAAGGAAAAGGCAGAGAGGTTGGCCCGAATAATTGAAATCTGGCCTGCTACTCTGCACTGGGGAAGGGGAAGGAGAGAACAAAGGTCATGATGGGTGACGATGTGGGAGAAGGCATATGAAATATATATACAGACACAGCAGCTTGCTTTACAAGCGCGAATCAAGTCTGCTGACGCTCAAATAACGGCAAAGAGCACGCACTGCCTGGACGCCCTTCCCCTTGTCCTGCCCAGCAGCAGTTCCTCCGACAGAGACAAGATTCAAAGTTTGAGCATATGCCAGTGCCAACCATATACCAAAGTTTGACCGTATAACATTCGTCTTTTTTTCCGCGAAGAATAAAACAACGGAAGGGAATACGAGAATGCGTCGTCTCTCTTTTCCAGTTCTTCTGATGCAGTGCCCACAGGCTTCAGTGTAAGTATTGTATTCCTGCTTTCCAGCTTCTTAAGGCGAAAGCCTTTAATGGCTCATGCTCACGGCCACGATCATGTCCGTCCATCCATCCGTCCGTAACGCTTTTGTTAAGTAGGAACTATTAAAGATAGGAGAAAAAGAATGAAGATAGAGGGGAAATAATTGAACTCAGAAGCTAAGCTTGATGACCGCATATTAATTACTTAATAGTAAAAATGTCAAAACTGCGTCGAAATAGGGCGGACGCCGATAAAGCCACGGGAACGGTGTGACGTTAAATCCACCGGAAGTCTTCTCCGGCCATGTCCAGTAGCCGTAACTGACGTCACGATGACGTCCCATACGACCATGACGACACGACTGGTAATGACGTCACCAGGCGATTCGCGCATATACGAAGCTGACCCTGCCGGGCATCCGATTAAGGCGTCCGTGCGGCGCCTTCTATTTGGCACTTCCTCGAACGCCGCACCACAAAGCGTATAGAAGCAGACGAAGTGCAGCAGGCATCAGCGGCTTCAAATTGGTTTACAGCTAAGAAAAGGCGCCGTATCTGTCACAATTCCCCACGGACATTTTAACCGTGCTGAAAGCAAAAGGAGGAAGGTGGGAGGGAAACAAGAGAGAAAGAGATGCCGTAGTGGAGGCTTTCGGACCACCGCGCGATACAGGCTTCCGCTTCATCGCAGTTTACGGGCCAAATTTGTGCCCCTAGAAGCTTTTTTTTTTTTAAGTTCAGTATGGTCGTTGGTGTAGGGGTTGTTTTTTCAAGCTGCTTTTTTTCACTGTCTTCTCACTGAACTGTTCCAATTTTACCTTGACGAGCTACTTGTTTTGACAATGCTGCCTTATTTTGCATGACACTTTTTGTAGCATACACCCCCACTTTAAATCCCCCTGGGCACAATGTAGCTACATGAATAAATATGAATAAACATAAATCACTAACAGAACTGTCCTGAAGCTCGTGCCAAGATGATAATCGTATAAAAATAATTAGATTGCTTTATTTCACCTGCGTTTAGTCCCGACGACACTGACTTCTGTTTCAGAACATGAAAGCATCGAGATAAACAAAAACATGGTGAGCTCATTTAACTGAAAATTTATGTTATAGCTTTTTCAAGTTCATTCTAGCATAACTGACACGATATCAAATCTATTGAACGCCAGGTATTTATTTTTTTTAGCTCCGTCAAAAGAATTTTCATTCTCAAGGACCATCTAGTCAGTCGTGTCAAATTTAATCAAGGTAGTAATGAAAACCGCTATAATAGATAGAGCCTTTGGGCCCCATAATTTTTTTCTTTGTCAAAAGAAAATAACTTTTTTTTAGAGCTCATATTGCCTCAAACATAGGCTTTTCATTAGATCGGCACTTTCTTGGAGCGTCCAGCGTTTCAGTATAGCAAATATCCCTTTCCTTCTGCCAAATGCCCTTTTCTCGGTCGGTTCCGAAGCTTCCGCAAGATCCAGAGTCATATAGAATGCAAATACTGAAGTGCTTGTTGTAATAAAGGTGTTTAGTGGGAAATCACTTCTTCAAACAATTAACAAGTATGTAACTTTAGTGTGATTTTCCCACGTACAATCCTTCGCAGCTAACTTTTGTTTCCCTTACATGAGCCGCCTATTTCTAAAACTCTCTTTAGATTTAGTTACGATGAATTATTCGCTAAAAAAATGCATATTCAGTGCGTTGACCGCCTTTCAATTACGGATACTGAGGTGAATTAATGAGTCATTTCGGGATACAAATTTTTTGGTTTATTGCCCATGTATAGTGCGATTCATATACTTTTAAATCAAACATGACGTAGCGCAGACGTCTTGCTTCATATTGGGCTCATGTATTAGTGCTGAATTTTCTAAGGCTGTATTCTATTGCAGTGGCCATAGGATTGGAGGGGGTCAGTTTACATCCCTATTCCAAAGAAAGGCAGTGCCAAAGATTGCTCCAACTACCGCACGTCGCGCTTATTTCGCATGCTAGCAAGGTGATGTTGAAAATCCTCCAGGGTTGGCTGCAGCAGTATGTGGATCGGGAGTTTCCGGACGTGCAAGCTGGGTTTCGCAAGGGCAGAGGAACTAGAGACCAGGTTGCCAAACTTCGCTGGATCATGGAAAAAGCAAGAGAGTTCCAGAAACCCATCTACTTCTGCTTTATTGATTATGCGAAAGCGTTTGACTGCGTAGATCACTGCAGATTGTGGCAAGCTCTCCAAGGGATGGGAGTTCCAATTCACCTCATCTGTCTCCTCAGGAACCTGTATGAAGGGCAAGAGGCCACAGTCAGAACTGGGCATGGTCTTACTGATTGGTTTCCAATTGAGAAAGGAGTGAGGCAAGGCTGCATACTGTCGCCCTGCCTATTTAACCTATATGCAGAGTGCATCATGAAGAAGGCTGGTCTGGACGAGTCTTCAGCTGGAGTGAAGATTGCTGGAAAACGTATCAACAACCTTAGATATGCGGATGATACCACTTTAATGGCAGAAAGTGAAGCGGAACTCAAGAGACTTCTGATGCGCGTACAAGAAGAGAGTGAGAAGTTTGGGCTTAAACTGAACATTAAAAAGACGAAGATCATGGCGTCTTGCCCTATCAAGTCCTGGAGCATCAATGGACAAGAAGTGGAAGCTGTGACAGATTTTCTGTTCTTGGGCGCCAAGATTACCTCGGAAGGAGACTGCAGCCATGAAATTAGGAGACGCCTTCTGGGAAAGAGAGCAATGATTAGCCTTGACCGCCTAGTAAAGAGCAGAGACATTAGTCTGCCAACCAAGATCCGTATAACTCGTGCTATGGTCTTTCCAGTTGTGATGTATGGATACGAGAGTTGGACTGTGAAAAAGGCTGACCGCTGAAGAATTGACGCGTTTTAATTGTGGTGCTGGCGAAGACTCTTGAGAGTTCCTTGGACTGCCAGAAGATCAAATCAGTCAATATTGTCGACCATAAACCCTGACTGCTCATTGGAGGGTCAAATTCTAAACTTAAAGCTCAGCTACTTTGGTCATCTGATGAGAAGAGAGGAGTCGCTGGAGAAAGATTTTATGTTGGGAAAGGTTGAGGGTCGCCGGAGAAGGGGTAGGCAGCGAACGCGATGGTTAGATGGCATCCTCGAGGCACTACAGATGAAGTTATGTGATGTTAGGAAGATAGTGAGAGACCGGAAAGCGTGGCGTGACATGGTCAATAGGGTCACGAAGAGTCGGACACGACTGAACGACTGAACTGAACTGATTCTATTCACAACGAAAAGGTCAGTGCACACTCTCACTAAGATGGCTCAGCTTGAGGAGCACGTCCAGGGACCAAGACGCCGCCATTGAAGCCCCATTTTGGGGCGCGCGAGAACGAACTTCTTGCGCGCGTAAAGGAACCGCTCCCAGGAGACTGCTACGTTGAAATAAAGTTATATATACTGCCAGACCTGACGAATCTTTGTCAGACCTTAGAGTTGGGACCAGAATTAGATTTACCGCTTCCTCTTTGCCGACTTCAAAGCTAGAACTCTTCCGTCTTCAAGTTAGAAAACATAGCACCAAACAGGTCTGCGAGGTTCTCAAGCTACGTCTTTAAGGCATCACTAATTGTGTTAAACAGTGTTTTTTTCTTTTTTTGATGTCATCAGTTCTTGCCACAGAAGAAGGACCGAATCTGATTCCCTTTTCTTTTTTTTCTTTTTTTTAGCCGCTGTCGAAACATGACTGAGCATCTCGCACGTGTCTGCAACGCTCATTCATTAAAACGAGATGTGGGCGGGCGTGTAGCGTTTCCGTCATTAGCGCCGGTCTCCCGTATGTTGTGCAGGACGATTCGATAAGGGACCAAAAGAGGGCATAATTACTCGCCGCCTGTCTGCCAGCGCAGCACTTCTCCGATGAACTAAATATGCGTTTAACTTCTAGCCAAAGTTAGGCATTAGCGTTTGATCAATAAATTTGGGAAACATTGAGGACATCAGCGTCTACGCTGCAGACATGCGCCACGCGCTCTCGTTAGCGCTGCGTCAGCCGCGACATCTCGTTCTCGACATCGAATTCCCCACGCAGCCGCGTGGGAAGCAACAAAAGACGCGCAATTCGCATAGAGAACGGCGCTTTCTAATTCATCGGAAGGAAGTGTGACCTTCTCGAGGAGAGGGTTGGGACGGAGATCTATTTAGGCAAAAATGTGTGCCAAGGAACTACCACAGAACTACCACAGAACGCGAAAATACTACTCAGGAAAGATGACCTTGTTTGGAAGCAAATATGTGTTTCGTGTATGCACGGCTAGCTCTATAGTGCGCACGCACACAAATAAAAGGCAACGAAAAAGAGAAACAAACGTATACTTTGGCACCAAGCGCATAAACAAGAGAAGAGCATCGCGGCACGCGAAAGCGCCGCACGGAGACGCTGCAGGCGCTTACACGAGAGCGCGAACCTCGAAATACAGACACGTCGAGGAGTATGTGCGTTGGGCGGGGTGGTGGCAGAGGAGGCACACAGATAAATGGGACGGACGTCAGCCGCCAACGTTGGCGCCGTGCCATAGATTCACAGGCTGCGACGTCCGAACGACCACGACAACGTCCGCAGAGAGTGGCTCGTACTATTACTGCCACTGGGAGGCATTCCGCATCGACGTAAAAGAGCCAGCGCCTCCAGATGGATGCAGTGCGAGGATGGAACGGCCCCGGAACGACCCTTGGGTGGCAGAGTAATGAAAAATAAAAGAGCCGGCACAGAAAACAGCGAGAGGAACGAGGCGTTGAAAGAAAATATAGAACACTGATAAAGGACTCGCGGCGTCGCAGAGGCCCCGAAGATGTAGAAAGGAGTATCACTGAGGGACGTTTTTATGAAGTAGTAAATTGGTTCCGGAATGCAGCCTGTGACGAAGAGAGGCTTCCTTCTTTCGAAGGCAACTTTTGATAAAAAAAAAAAAAAAAAAAAAACGTGTGGAGGATCATTCTCTAAAGAAGAAAATATTTCTAGCGTTTGCATTCCAGCGTTTCGCTCTAGAGACAAAATGTTCCGTGAAACGATGTCGAAAAAGAATGGCAACAAAAGTTGACCGAACGAACACAACAGCTTCCACATTTATGTTTTGAACATTTTGGCACCATCGGAAGCGATTGAAACCTCGACAATGTACAAGTCTGTTCGTCAGCGTATCTCCGCGTATGCAAGTGCGTTCACGTGCTCCGCATTCAGTTGGGTTCAAGGTCAGCGCGTTAAAGCGTTTTTTGATTTTCTTATTTGGGAATTAAATCAGCCCTATAAGATTTCGCACAGTGTGTGTGTGTGTGTGTGTGTGTGTGTGTGTGTGTGTGTGTGTGTGTGTGTGTGTGTGTGTGTGTGTGTGTGTGTGTGTGTGTGTGTGTGTGTGTGTGTGTGTGTGTGTGTGTGTGTGTGTGTGTGTGTGTGTGTGTGTGTGTGTGTGTGTGTGTGTGTGTGTGTGTGTGTGTGTGTGTGTGTGTGTGTGTGTGTGTGTGTGTGTGTGTGTGTGTGTGTGTGTGTGTGTGTGTGTGTGTGTGCACGCACGCACGCACGCACGCACGCGCGCGCGCGCGCGCGCAGCGGGAGATAAGACATGTCATGTTCCGCTTTCCCGAACATCCCTTGTGATAGTAAGTTAACTTCGGAATAACGTAAGCTCACGTAGTGGACACAGTGGTCTGGTTTGGTTTCTGGGGTTTAACATCTCAAAGCGACTCAGGCTATGAGCGACGCCGTACTGGAGGGCATCGGAAATTTTTATCACCTGGGCTTCTTTAACTTCTGTCTCTATCTCTGATAGCCTGAGTTGCTTTGAGACGTTAAACCCCATAACCTAAATCAAACTAGTTCTATCTTACATCTACAACCAGCCGTAGTGGTCAAGCAACACTAGTAAAACTTGAGTTTATTGTATACCTCCAAGATCCCCGAGTCGACACGGCTATGCTTCATACTTATGTAGCAAGGCAGATGTTTGGGCTATTTGGTGAAGGTTCATGGTGAAAAAAAACTAAGACAGACATAGAGCAAGAAGGAAACATCACAGCGCACGTGGTGTTTCGTTCTGGTTCCCTGTATGTGTCTTAGTTTGTACGGTTTTTACGCCATGAGCCTTCACTCTTATCTGCTGCTAAAAGGCACCTTCATTAAATACAACGCTGCGGCATGCTCGTCTGCTTATCTGGTTTGCTTCGCTCATAGCACACCAACATCGCGGGGCTCTTTCGAAACTAATAAAAACGTTCAGACATTTTATTTTTGTTGTTTTCCTTCTAGCTTGTAAAACAATACACTGCTTAAGGCTTCTGTTAACGCACTATAATGGCGAAATATATCTGTTGAGTTCTCCAGGCGCACTCAGGTTGCACCTTTTAGCAAAGAGAAAACACATGGGGCCACAGGGCAAGTAACGTATATAGTATCAAATGAAAGGCAAAATAAAAGTGTCAGATTTGTAGACAAGTTTCAGAGGTCGGTTAGTATGAAGAACATTAGTTTTAAAAGATTTATTCGCTATGCTGCTTGTGCAAGTGATCGGTTCATTGTAACCATGGCTTCAATCTAATGCGAAGTTCTGAAAAGCCTAGCTGCCCAGAGAGCGGAGCTTCAATACATCCGTGACGACGGTTTCGTTCAAGCGCTTTCAGAAAAACTGCGCAATAACAATGCACTAAACTTTCCAGAAAGCACGGTAAAATTTTATAACCTCGCTAATCATGTTACCACCGTTATGTTACGACCGTTATAGGTGCTGTACGCATGATGATGGGTCAACGAGTTACATAATAGAGGATTCGACGGATTTGAGGAGTCGATGAGTTATGTGTGACTACTGGCAAGTTGCTTTCCGGTGCCGAGTCCCCTTCCCATCCGACAAAGGTAACACAACGGTAACACGGAGCTGGCGCATGGCGACAAAGGCCAGCCGGGTGAGACTATACAGCAGGCATCGATGCCAGTCAAAAATGGTAATATGTGTATGGGGGGCACTGAAGCCAGGTAGTTCGAGAAGGTGTGGAGAAGAGGAAAAGGTGGTGACCGAGACCAACCAACGCGATCTCGTGCAGATTGCTGCTGGCTGCGGTCTCAAGAGCTGGTTGATTCGATTTGGTTTGGTTTGTGGGGTTTAACGTCCCAAAGCTACTCAGGCTATGAGAGACACCTTAGTGGAGGACTTCGGAAATTTCGACCACCTGGGGTGGAGAAATACATACTGAAGATACCTTTTTTTTTACTCTACTCTTTGACTTACTTTCTTCTCACCTACCCTTTCCTAACCTACTACTTGACCTACTTTCTTCTCACCCACCCTGCCCCTCCCGAGCTTTTCAACTTTGGAAGCAAAAGCGTATTTCAACCCTTGATAGTGATGATCGCTCTGCCCAGACGAAGACAAGTCCACTTGTCGAAACGTTCGCTCGACCTGCGAACTGAGGCTTCCCCACCTCTACCCTTCTTCAGCGCTCTTATTGATTCAGCTATCCGAGTCAAATTGCGCCTGCACCCTACTGTTCCTATTAAAATTAGGCTGTTGGTGTATAACTCTTTATTTCTCTCTCACTTACAATACTGCACTACAATTTGGGACCCCACTGGTATCACGAATTTGACCAAGTTGCATCTTCTTCAGAAAACAGCTGTGTGTGCGATGCATTGCTAATGTACCCTATTGTTTCCCAGCGCATGACCTCTTTTTAAGATGTGAAATTCTACCAGTCTTTGCTTTATACGATTACGAACGTTTAGAGAACAAGCTGTCGGGCTAGTTGGTTTTCCATCGATTTTTTGCAGCGCGTAGCCGGACAAGAACAAAGACGGAGGAACAGCGCCAGTGCGTCTTACCTGTTCCTCCGTCTTTGTCCTTGTCCGGTGTTAAGGATGGCGACAACGAGACGAGCGCGGAGAGCTGCCGCTTTCAACCATCGATACAAGAATTCCCCACCGGGAAGGAACGCGGGAGTGTTCGGCCTGACGGCGACCGCAGTCCAAATAGGGCCATCGGGAAACACAAAGGCTCAAGTTTATCCTGGCGTCTCCCGCATGGGTCAGTACCCTCAAGGCGGTCACGCGGTCACCCCCTTCGTCTGGCCGACAGAGCGCAGCGGCTCTTGCGGCGCAGACGTTTGTGCCCAGACCATGAGGCGTCGGCGGTCAACACTTTTCCGATTCGTCTTGCCGACGGTGCGCGGTGGCTCGTTCGACACAGATGTGTCCTAGACTATGCGGCGCCAGCAGACTGCGAGCTCATCGTGTGCTGCCATCTACACCACCACCAGCGGCTTCCTCCTTCCCCACCAAGACTAAACGTTCGAGGGGGCTTGTCTGTGATAGTGAAAGTGTGTCAATTTGAGTGACATTAGAGTGATAAGGACACTCCCTCGACGACGAGCCCGCCCTTCACCTAGGGAACCTGGCGAACACGGACCCTTTAAAAACTATGTGTCTGAGCGGGCATCATCACCTCTTCTTCTCCGGTGTTCTTTCCTACTGCTCACCATGTAAATAAACCCAGTATTCGTCCTTCTACTCCCAACTCCTTCGCTCAGCAGCACTTCTTTCTGAGGTGGCGCGGACGTCGATGCGGCCGACGATCCGTCCAGCGGCACCCGGGTCCGACCTCTAACACCGGCTACGCGCTGCAAAAAATCTACGAACTTTTATTGAGCTTTAAAAGTACTTCGCGGATTGTTAAAAATTACATTGGCAATTTGACAGAACTTACGAAAAACACCGACATTCCACAAGCCAGTAATAAAGAAATGTGGTTAGTTCGACGCATAGAGCATATTACTCTGAACAATCTACCTCTTATACTCTGCCAGTGCTATTGAGTAAGTTAAACCAAGACATGCTTTACCCTTCTAAGCATTCGAATATTCTTGTTAAGAAATTTTTTTCTGAACAAATTTATGTGATAGCACTGCATGTATTTTTGTATTGGTACTTTTGCTTTTTTTCCACAATATGTTATCTGCTTTTGAGTTAAAGTGAATAACGCAGTACTTATTGCCTCAAATGTTTATGAGAAAAGATACCGCTGGTCTGATTGATGCACTGCCAAGTTGAAGAAGGAAGCAGGACCTCTGTCAAGCGTGCGAGCTTTTAGTTCTGTATCCTTCTCTAATTTAGAGAAAATAAACGGTTGAATGATTCATAGCAATGATCTGCCTGCTGTTCCTGTAATTATGTAAAACCACTACCATTTCGAGCTTTTTATTAAAGAAATCATTCTATAATAAATGCCCACCTTTCATGTAAAACCTCGTGGAGGGGTATTGGATGTATTGAAAATAAATAAAAATATTGCCTTATTTTTTTAAGTTCCAGAGAATGGTGGGGCTCCTCTCATTTGCCTTTGATGTTCCAATGATCATTCGCTAACCTGCATTAAGTTAATGCCCATCGAGTTCAATGAACAGTGAAAACCGCCGCCTGGTGTGGAAGAATCCCCATCGAGTTGATGTCCAACGACTCAATTTTCATTTTATTTTTTTTTTTCAGTTTATTTGTTAATATTGTAGAAATGATGGCGGGAGCCCGGAATAAAAGCTGCCGTTTGAGAGTATGACAAGGCTACGTGCCCCCTACTTTGCCAGCAGTACAGTAGTTCGGTATTGGCATTTAAACTGCCCGTATTACAAGGCATATTTTTTCCTGGGCATGCCTGGATATTTGGTTATTTTGCAGTTTATTTGAGTTTGGGGCCTGTATCCTTGTAATTTTCGCAATTGAACGAAGAAGCATAGATTTGTTTTAGAAGTCATATTTAAGGGTAGGTTTTTAGCGCTGTAATACAAATAAGGTAGCGCATTTCAATAATGTTTGCACAATAGCGTACAGGCATCCCAACGTGTTCAATCCTGGTACTACCGATGTAAGACCGTCTGTGGCATTGAATCGGTAGCCCAATTTAGGTTTGCACCTGTTTTCTTTTTTTTTCTTTTTTACAGCCCTGATGTTCCCAAGAAGACAGCTTTCGGCAGCACGCACCTCTTTCAGCTCTTCCACGGAGCAAAGCGTTTTGGGCGGATAGCCTCTATTGAGCTTTGCAATATTTTTGAGTCATAAGGCCGATATTTGTACTTTCCTTGTCTTTAAGTTTAGTCTTTAGGACACTAGTCTTTAGGGACCGATGTGGGCTAGAGGCAGAAATTCAGTGTGAGGTGCTCTAACAACGCCAATATGGGATCCATGTAGCATCTACAGTACACGACAAATTTGATCTGGCCCTGCCTCATGGGTGGCCAACATATCCATTAGCTGGATCGCCCCAGCTCGTTTTCTCATTAGGGGGCCCACCTAACTCCACATTAAGCGCTTCCAAGTTATCGGCAGAATGTTGAGAACCTGTAGTAAGAATTGTACTATAAAATAGACATGGCGGCGCTATTGTATGGATGTTGGCACGATAACAAGATAAAATAGTCTCGTAATGCCAGTTTCGTGAGTTTTACGGTGCCAACTCTGTAAAGAAAACATGGTGGTTGGTTGTCGAGTTTAACGTTCCAAAGCGACTCAAGCTATGAAGGACGCTGTGGTGGAGGGCGCCGGATGATTTCCCCACAATTATGCGGAAGCCTTGCTTTTCGCTTCCATCTAAAGATGTATCCAGACGTAGGCCATGGACATGGGCCCCGGACTGGTTACGTGGTGTAGACCGCGCACGGCCCGGCCCGCGATAGCATCCACACGGAGGGACAAAATGGCAGCCAAAACGCCGAACCACGGGGCGCGCCAAAGGTGTATACTCTTTACCTCGCGGTTTCGCAATGCACTAGTAGCACAGTGTTCAGTTTTGTATATTATTTCACAATTCCGAGTTGGGCGTTGGGCGTGCGTTTCGGAAGTATTCAGTTGCAGTACTGGCTTTATCTTACAGGCTGCGTTCATCTAAACATGATCGTACCTAATGAAGTGCATCGGTAGGAATTGACGTGCCGTCTTTGCCAAAAGTATCCAGGCTGCATGCTTTGCTTCTAGCTTGTATTCTAAAGCAAACATGGATTTCTGTAGGACCAGAGCTTGTTAAGAAGTAAGGATAGGAGCTCACCTTTAGTTTTTACAGGTTTACAACCTGAAAAATAGTACAGATTTTATATTACCCGATGGAGAGGCGGAACCCACAGCCTGGTTACTTTTGGCAAAGACGGTACCTATTTTGACAGCTCCACTTAATCCGTTCACTTCCAGACGGACAAAGATGAAGGCAAGGGCCTCATCAAAATATACGCAGACGGCTTAGCACTGGCCTCGGTTATAATGGAGGATCCCGAACTTAACTACATTTAACCCATTGTTAACACAGCTCACAACACTTACTGTTTGGACGATCAGCATAACGAAGCTGCGCTTATAAATATCCAAGATATTTATAACACTGTGTGGGACTGGCTTCCAACTTGGGTGACGATAAGCCCCGTGCATCGTCTACAACGGCGCCACTACAAGCCGCCTAGCAGTCGTTTTGTAAAGCCCTTCCTGGATACGAGTCGCTCCTATGTCAATGTGAGAATTGCCGACGTTCGGGGCGGCGCATTTTTTTTTTTTTTTTTCAGCTCCTGCCGATATCTTCTGCGGTGGCCCGAAGCATAACATTATCGCACCCCTTTGCCCAGAAGCGAAAGCATTGATGATGCTGAAGTTATCTGGGATAAACTAATGCGTACAACGCACCAGGTGCCTCCTACAAACAAGCGCTAAATGATCTGCTGCAATGTTGAGCCTCACTGTATTGTGAATATGCTGCATCGACTGATCAATTACTTCAACAGAATATTCGCTGTTTTCATTACCCTACTTTTATTTTGAAAGTTCACTTCATATGTGTACATAGTGACACGTCTCGACTCAATATATGAGACATTCTGCGCTACCCGCCGTTAAATCGTGCCAGCAACGTTCTCTTATAGGCGTGTCGCTTCATCGGTCGAATTCACAAGACTTTACCACGATGTCACTAGGAGTCCCTTGTCGCAGAAAATTCGGCGCCGTCATCGTTATCGTTGGCCGTGAACGAAAAATCTCGATGGAAAATTCAGGAGCAGTTTGAAATGTTCAAATTAACACTAAATTTCTCAAAGAAGTTCCGTAACTAAACGAAGGTAATTGAGCGGAAATGAAAACTTTGTCAACTTTGAGGGAAGTAGAAGTCGAACCCAGGGCTTTCATGTTACGAGACACACACGCTGCTCAGCTGTCACGAAGGCTCGTTGCTTCAAGCTGAACACAGGTAGACCTACTGAATGCGCGGTGCAAACGGGGCCCGACAACGCAATCGTGTTCTGCTTTCAAAAGCGCAGGTGTTGTCTTCTTCCTTGTCCTTTGTCTCCGCGCTGTTATTCCTTAAAAATATGTACCAACTAGCTCAACTTTCCGTGTTATTGAACTTTCAAAGGCGTTGTTAAATTAGCGCGACATGATTAAAGTATCCCCTACGCGATCAGCCGTGACGATGGATTGGATCATGGCGATAGCACGTTCCATAGCGTGTACCGTCGCAAGTGGGTGAAATGAGAAGCGAGCGCTTACAACGTGTAACAAATTCTACGTTCCGTAAAGTTCGTGCGTTTAGATAAAAGCCCCAAAATATTGAAAGAGAGAAAGGGTTTATCAATAAGCACTGCTTATAGGCCATTAAATGCATATGTACAGCCTTTATCAAAAGTGTACAGCCCAGGGGCTCTACTTCTGAGTCGAGCAGTGGCACTGATTTAGCATTACTCGAGATACTTCCCACTGGAGAAGGCGGGACAAAACATCTTATCATCAAAGATTCGGAACACTGGAAATGCATTACAAGCCGCACGAAGTGACTTAGAAGCAGACCCTCTGGGCTCTACACTTTTGACAAAGACTGTACCATGCTCTTGGAGCGCCGTATATCATTCATTAAATCTCATACCTCACGATCATCATAACCGTCTTTACTTTGTACTCAACACCTACAAAATGACTCGAAAAATTAGGCTCCATAAATATATGCAGCACTGTACTAAACAAGTGAAGTATTACAGGTTTACGCAGTAGCCAACACAGTTTCCAGCGCGTTTTTTATAGTTTTCGAACATTTACCTAAGGAAACCCTGATGCTGCAGTGCACAGTGACATGAACTACGACACGGTTTGTGTCACTGTGCACTGCAGCGGAAGTTGTTTATGCAACGATGCAAATGCCGTGAGAAAATATGGCCGATTTGAATAGTTAATCAAATACGAAGTAGGTGCGTAGAACCGCTTATCACCGTTATATCTTTCATGCATTACCACACACATCTTCGATTTACACTCTCTCCAATATCTTCCCTAAGCTCACGCAAGAGGTGGCCAGCAGTCAGAAAGACAAACAGCGTCGACGGTCGCGCTTCCCAAACAAACAACTCACGAACCTAAGGCCCAAACATTCCGATCGCTGCCCTTGGTCGGTTGAGCGCGGGTGGCGGTTTCAAAGGGACGTATGTCCAGGCGTCTTCCCAAGAAGACACCGACAGCAGCTCCCTCGGCAGCGCATTCTCCACAGCCCGTGTTTCGCCACAATTTATGGCCTCCGCTCCCTTTCCCCTCAAACCAAGAGACAGCAGTTAGCGCCGAACCCACAACCACTGCACTTACGCTGTGCTTTTTAACTGCTCTGGCTTGCCTCCTTCGCGGCACAGTCGAAGCGCGACTTTTCCGAGAATCGGAACGGACCGAATCGCTGGCGTCGCCCGTTTCCATGTGTTCCTACATCACTTCCGAAGTGCGACCGCCTGCGTGAGCGTCATAAATAAACGTGGCCGCCCCTTCGGAATCTCTCCCGCGACAGTGGACCCACGTCTTCGAACAGACACACGCGAAACCCGTGATTGCGGCTAGTAGTGCTACGCACTAAAAACGAATTCATGTCGTAACGAGTTCATAGCTGCAGCCAATTGGCAGACGACGCGGCCGGCTCCGCTCTCGTATGTGCTAATCAACTCCGCCACCAACGGCTGTTGTGCCCGGCCAAAGCCGCCCAGAAATTCAGCCGGACGCCAAACTTCTTCGGCGAACGCCTCCTTCACAAAATTCGGTTACTTGTCTGCAAAGCATCAGTGCACTGGAGGCGAGCCGTACCAAAGGGAGAGAAGCGATGTGTTTCAACATGAGTTGAGCGTCCAGACAGCACGGCGCCATGACCCTGGCGGTGGCCCCCTCCCCTCCCCGCGGCATATTTGAAGCAACAGCGCAGCAAGCTCTCCCATTGGCCCTGCGAAAGTGCTGCCGTCGGATTGGACCATTTGAGCGTCAACGGTTCTCGGTTACGGAGACTCAAGTGCTTCCGTTCGAGACTCCGAGTGTGAGTTCGTCACTAGCGTCCATCGGGAGGAGTTCGCCCCCTGAGAGAGCGGACGCGGCGGAATCTCCCCAGCCGTCGCTGCGCGAGAACAGTCGCGTATGGCTATGTTAGCTTTCGCCCCCAGAGCCGAACTCATTGTGTAAATGCCTGTAAATAGTGTATAAAGCCTTTTCTTCATCTCACCAGCGCCGACTCGAATTCATCGCTACCGGCCAGGGAGCTGACAGCCCTCGTTCACAAAACGGGTGACGAGCGCTACGCAACCAACTCCTTGGCACAACCCTGTTGACGGTGGGCTACTGTGTGATAACCCCAGCGGCACAACACGGCACGGCGAAGAATCGTACCATGCATTGTTCGTATACCGCGGCGCCGTGCGCTCCTCCCGTATACAACCCATCATCAACGGTACGGCAACAGCAGATATCACTTGGGCCAACGTGCGTAGTGAAATAGTTTTTCTCCAGAATAATAAGCCTAGCATAAAGGCGTATCCAAACTGACCTCTTTAACAGGATCGCTGACTCATACAGAGTGGCTCGTAGTAGGGATAGGAAGCAAATCTCTCCTTGCAGATGCCGCCTGTGCAGCGGCGGTTCATCTGCTCTTATTTTATGCTATCTATTATGCTATTAGCATATTTTGCTATGCTACGACACAACGCGTATACCTTCTTTTTTCTTTGTTTTCAATGGGACAGGACCTTTACTATAGCACTGGTCAAATCCAAAGCACCGTGGCTGTGTGGTTTCGATGCGAAACAGTGTAGGCATATAGCGTCGACTAGAAAGTTTCGTCCGCCGCACTCGTGGTGGCATCGTTCCGGCAATGTCGCAGTATTTAGCGTGGCATGAGTTCATTTGAGACCATATCTTTGATGACACAGCTGGGGCCCGACCTCTTTGGACATTTTTTACTGAAGACGCAGCTGCAAAACGGTCGTCCGCGCGACGGGGCAGTAGTTCTGCGCATACCGCCGGCGGTACACGAAGGCTGTGTAAAAGTGCTGTCGGACACCACTCTAGAGACTTCCTATATAATTTGGCCGCTTCAAAACTTTCGCAATGTTTACGTCGTTGACGTGGGCTAGCTCATGCGTTTTATAGGACGCCAATGCGCACCCTCCGTTCATAGACGCCTCCAGGCCCGTGGACTGCAGCGCGAGAAAAATTCCCAGCCATTTTCGCTTGCTGCGGTCAGAGGGCTTGGCGCGCTCCTGGCAAGGTCCTCATAAACCGGAAGTGGGACGTCACGTGACTCTTTTTCCGCGGACCAAAACAGGTCCGTGATCCGTCGTCTGGACGCACCTTTAAACGTGCCGTTGAGGTCTAATCGAACCCGAGTCGCCCGGCCCAGTAATCGAGCCACAGCATCAGTTCATTTTAGAACACAAGAATATGTAGTAGCGTCAATATGTATTGCATCGAGTGAGGCAATACAAGAAGAATATATGACACCTTTCCACGAGCCAAATTTCCCTCAACTGTAATGTATCGGCTTGGAGCTGCATTTGAAAACTCATCTTCGAAATTACCGGGCATCATGATTGAACCTTTTCGGTCTTTGACATTAGAAATACGGGCAGCCAACAGAGCGCATCGTTAAGCGGACCAAGTCGCCTTTCCTTCAGCCTTGACTAACTGAATCTATCGACGACTTGTAGCGAGGTGTGCTGTCATTTTTCAAAGGCAGGATTATGAAGCCCTTACTGAATGGCACTTGCCTTGCACGTCCGGACTTTAGCACAAAAAAAAATATTCTTCATGACAAGCACCGCAAGTCATTCTCATAAAGTGCAAGACGCAAAACTTCTGTAGTGATGGTCCGCTGTAGTGGTGTAGTGATGGTCCGTAGTGGCAATGTGCTGCTAATCAAGAGTACGCTTAGCGTTTAAAAGTGGGCAGTCCACTCCGTCTTTTCCCCGTGGTTATACTGCATGCATTGAAGACCAAACTCCCACTTAGCCAGACGGAAGCCGACACTTCCTTTCTGGTTTTTCAATTAATCTCTAGCTGGCTGTTTCCTAGCGTGTACAAAATTTCCTCGCGGTCAAGCGCTGCGTGGGAATTAAAACTTCTCTGGAATGATCCATGGAATTCCCGAAGTGTAGCAGGTGTTCCTAACCCTATTCTCTACCCTCTCATTAACACTGTCGTGTGAGGCCAGACGCACTCGAGCCGAGCACATGCCCGCGACGCAGACACTTTCGATTACGGCCCCAAACTCGCGTTCGTGCGCGCTAGCTTAGGCGACTATGCACTCATTACTGAACATGAACTCTCTGTCCTACGCGGCAACGCCACTGCCCCTTCATCTGCTGCATTCAGCCAGCCTCTTAATCCTTCTTTTAATTCTACTCACGACAAAATCTTCCTCATTTCCCGTCCAGAGGTTTCAAACAGCATTCCATCGCGCCACCGCAGCGCGCGCACTGTTGACTCTGTAGGCGGAAAGAGTGCCGCTTAGACCAAGACGGTAAGCTTCGTGGTGCGCACTCTGAAATCAAGCCTCGACATCAAAACCACGAACACTAAAATAAATGAATAAATATCAGAATAGGCTTGCCTTGGAGGTCTGCCGGCGATGAGATCAGCCGCGTCGTTCAAAAGAACCGCGTAACAACCACGCAGAATCTGGAATAAAGCATTAAACTGGTTTTATAGTGACCGCAATTTCATATATAGCACCGGCAGCTCTTCCTGTGTATCTGGAACGGGTGAATGTGTACAAAAATATTCCTGAAAAAAAAAAAAAACAGATTCTTATATCATTGGTAACGGGGGTGATGACAGCGGCATGGGGCGAAGTGGAGTTATGCTTCCAAAATAAAGTGGTAGCCTGTAATCAAAATATCCCGCACCGCAGTGGCGGCGCAGTAGTTAGGGCGCTCGACTGCTGTGTTCAATTATGCGGGATCGAATCCTGGTCGCTTTTCGATGAAGGCGAAGAGCAACACGAGTGTGTGCTATGCGATGTCAGCGCACGTTAAAAAAACCTAGGGCATCGAAATTTCTGTAGCACTAAACAACGGTGTCTCTCATAGCATGAGTCGCTTTGAGAGGCAAAACCACACAAACCAAACAAAACCTTAAATATTTGGCGAGACTCAGATACGAATTTGGGAAGTTTATGAGCCGCCGCCCAGTCGAAAAAACCTACAGAACCGTGTCAAAAATATGAAAAAATATTCTGTAGTTCTGTTGTAAACGTCAGATTTTTCTCTAGTTCTGTAGTACTTTTCGGTAGTTCTGTATTTTTTCTGTTGTATATTTCTGTTTCTAGTTCTGTAGCACTTTTCAGATGTAACTACAGAATTTTATTATGTTACTACAGAAAGTTCTGTTGTCAAAACAGGCTTCCGGTCAAAAACCGCACAGAAATTTTGTCGTAACAATAGAAAATGGTCTGTAGTTTTTTCCGACTTGGGCGCTGCGTCTAATCTGAGTGAATTGTTTAATGAAATCATGAACGCATATTTCTTTCTTTCTCTATCTGTGGCAGATGTATCACACCAATGCGAATTTTTCTAGAAAAACGCCAACTCATTTGCCTAAAATCATTCTTTGAGATTAGATGCCTTGATTGCGGTATCGTGACAAGATAGTTAGTGACAGCTCCCGCCATCGATGCGTCACGCTTGTGCCCGAAGGCGCTTGTGCAGCATCAGGGTCAGCTATCACTGGCTTTCTAGTCACATCTGAGAACACCAATGTTATCAAACTGGTCTATTATGAAATTCTGACGTCATGAAACAGCGATTAATCTCGCGTTTTCCTTTTCGGGCTTCAGAATGTTTTACAGGCTGTGCTTAATCAATAGTTCCTGTAACACAGAAGACCCGATCGGTATTCCTTTCCCCGAAGGTGCGCACTATTATGAGGTGGAAGTCGTGCAGACGTCCAGTAAGGTGGTGGATTCGGCGCAGCTCGCCCGCACGGGCCCCGCTGGGGAAAATGGTTCCGCGAATTTCACCTGACTCCTTTGGTATCGGCGCGTGATACGGACATTGCAGCACCCGAGTTCGCACTCGCGGTCGCACTCGCGGTTCGATTCTGCAACAGCGTCCGCTGTAAGACATTTTCATTCAGCTCATGTTACGCGCCTTGCTTTCATTGCAGTGTACAATTAATGATAAGTCGGTTTTCTAGCCTTCGATGCTGATTTCAGTGAGGCAGATTACACAGAAAGCAGATTAGACATAGAAAGTAGGTTGCAAGCACTGAAGACAGGTTCATTCGTTTGGCAGTGAGCATAAGTTCAGATGACATCTCCGCTTGGTGCCTAATTGTCCCTAGCTAAACTGATTACTTCATGAACAGCCATGCAGAGCATGCTAGACCTTGTAGAGCATGCCAGAACATCGTGGAGCCTAAAAAGAATATGCCAAAGCTTACAAGGGATATTATTTGTATGTACAGTGAGGCGCTAACGTTCATACCGTGTTTCCCGTTCTGCAAGAGCTATACGCACACCAAGTCTCTTGTGGTACCAAAGACATGAGCAAGCTTTCACAAGTTTAACTTCGATGGTTTCCATTATTATTTTTACGCTATCAATTGTTATGCAGGTAATAAACAAACCACATATCCTCAACGTGCATTTTAACTACACAAGAAAACTCAGACTGCTTGATGGCGCTTTAACGGTATTTCCGCTGGCGTCTTGTCTGTATTACTAACGATGTCATCCCCAACAATGCGTTTACGGAATACGTGTGTCTTAGTTCTTTCTGTGATCGCTATTGCTTTTTGGTCATTTATTAATTATATCCTGTACTGGTGAACCGCATGGTCAATTACTCCCGGCTCTTTTACAGAACACTCTTGTCTTCGTTTGCATCTCTTTGAGACGTCATAGGCGGCTACAGCCACGCCTTAAGAAAGGAACTAGGTATTCTCTGCACTTACCACCAAGCTTCCAATGATGTTCGATGGCCACCGTAAACGATTATTTTGAAATATTATAAACACAGTATTAAAATCGAAGTTTCACTGCATTTTATTCTTGCTATTGTCTCTTCACTGTATTCACACCGATGGCTCTTCCTCCTCCCCGGATGTTTAGGGACGAACTGTGAAAACTTCTTTCGCTACGTGAATAACCAGGACAATAGCTTTTATTTTTCTTCCGCATCACGTAGATGTTGCCCTGTGAGGTTTCCGCGAAATGATACGAAAAGTCACGAACAGAGATCGCTCTCAAAATACACTACTTGAATTTGCTATGAATCTGTACTGTAAAAAACTAAGGAGCGAAAATACCAGCAGAAACAACATTGGCATTCTCTTGGAATTCCGTTTGTCTCTCAGCTTCGGAGGTGCCGCTTAGAAAAGTCAAAACTTAGCTTAAAAGATTCTTGATTGCAGGGGGTGTAGCACGTGTGGGAGTAGGAAGGGGGCGCGGGAGGGGGGCGGGGGGTATGAAGAAAGAATGGAAGTGCGAAGCCCGGTAACTGCCTCCATTTGGACGTGGGGGCACCTAACTGGGCTACGCGGGGAGAGACGAGTTAAAATTGAGTGAGCAGAGGCGGGTTTGGACGGAAAAAGAAGGCGAGGTAGAGGACCACATAAACACTGCAAGTATTGGTAGTTAGTTCAAAGGTCCGAGCACAAGATCGTTTCATGCGCAGCCACTCCGCACGAGCTGTCGGCTTTTCGAGCGCTGGTTTGACTAGGCTCTATGTCATTGTTCTTTTGGTTTACTCGGTGAATTGAGTTGTTTATTTGCGCACGACCAGAGCGGTAGATATATTTAGGAGCGCTAACAAAGAATGAGAGGAAATGAATAACAGCTATTCTAAATGCGCATGCTGCACATATTGCGAAGTTATTAGAGCCTAATCTCTACTACTTGAGGTCCAACATCGGATTTCGCCTCACCGGGTACGTATGAACTCGAGCTGGGTCTGAATGATTGAGTGAAAAGAGATACTGCGCCTGCCTTTCCCCAAAAACCAACTTAAACAAAATATTAAAAAATTGAGGAATGAAAAGGCAGTGGGACCTTTAACTGCCTTTAACTGATTAAGTGTAGATGTCAACCGAAAAATGGGACCGATAATGCGCCTGTCGTTGTTCGCAAAGCAACTTAAACAACAATATATAAAAAATAGTGCAATAAAAAGGCGGCGTTACAAGCGTTATGGCATCCCTTTTAAAGCGAAGCTTGAGTGCCCCCCTGATTCAAACCGTCAAACCATGCACAACCATGTGTAACTATGCAAAATCATTGCTTAACAGAGCTTTCGCACGTATAACTAAGTTCAAGCGATGCTTATAAGGAAAACCCCAACCATTTCTCAAAGCGTTTTCCTTCTTACGAGGCAAAGTTCCCTACTTTCAAGCCAACCGCTCGTCTTGAAGCACCCGAAAAGAAATGCGTAGTTTTCAAACTACGGCGATATGCGGATGTGCATTAAAATTCGAACGCAGTAAGCATCCTTGCTGCGACGAAACTAACTCGCCACCTCTTCAACTTTCATCCATTCATCAAGCGTAGACACGGCTAGTTTTCCGGCGCCACGCAAGGCGCTTATGCTGAGACGGCGCTAATCTTGCGAAATGGCTGCTTTTCAGAGCGCCTCTTTCCTATCCCTGTCTCTCCATATCGCTCTTTGTACACCGCGGCGCGAAGCCACTGCACCGCTATTTTTGTAGCTCTCTGAAATGGTTCGTCGATCCACGCTTCTATGGAAGGTCAGATCAACGCAATCACCTCGCTGCTTCCATCACTCCGCCCATTGGCAGTCGTCCATCATAGCGGGTCTTGCACACCCTTTTTGTCCCTGTCTCAGCACACGAGAGCAAGCATATGAGGTGCGCTCTCCTCCTCCGATTCTCCCCTTTAGCCCACCCTACTGTGCGGACAGTCGCTCATCTCTCGAAGCCCAAAGGCGACCTTTTGCGCATCGCCAATGGAATGAACGTGAACCTTTTCCACGGAGCTGCCAGGAACGATAATGCCTCGACCTAACCGTCGATGCAACGGCGATGGAAGGCGAGGAAAGTGGAGCGTCCATTGTCGCACTGCAATCCAGTGCAAGTGAATTACGTGCCGGCTGGCTTGTGAGCGCACGTGCGTGCTAGAATAAGAGGCCGGTGTTTCTTATAATGGAAAGTTTTCGTAACGCTTCGCTAGCGACAAGAGGGACCCCGCGAAAGCTTCTCCTCCGGCCGAGAGGGCGCACGGCCACGGGTGCCGACGCCCAGTGCCTGCCCCGCCATACCGAACGCACGTACGCCTGGCGCTCAAGCCTCACGGCTTTCAGTGCCCGCGGAAGCGAAACAAGAGTTTATTTCTTCACTGCCGACTGATCTCTCCCCTTCTACGATCAGGTTGCCTAGTGGGCTCTCATTTGTATTTGTTGACATCACAGAGAATAAAAGACTGCAAAAGCGTTTTTTTTTTTTTTTTTTTGAGACGTTGTAGTTACACCTTTACACTTACTGGCAGCGGAAAAACGTGCCAGATGCCGTGTTTTGTAAAATTTTCTTCATGGTAATTTTCTCATCTATCGTTCGTGGCTGCTAGCTGTAATATCAACCCTGGAAACTTGATACCAACACCTATAGCCAACGCCGCTACCAAAGATGGGGCTTCCGAACGGCAGAGACCTCAAAGGACTCGGGTGGTGACACCTTTTGAAATAATAAGACCCTGGATCACATTTGGGCGGCTTCGAGCACTGTTAGGTAGGGCGTACGTAAATATATTAGGAAAATTGGAACGGAGGGGGGAACGAGTGCTGGTTAGATTGCGTTGGTGTCTGTACTGATCTTGGTATCATGGCTTAGTAAAGAACAACAAGAAGTAACTGCTTCTGACCCTCTTGTTCTGGTAAATGGAGAAATTCACTGGTGTGTCAACGCGTAGTGCTGCAAGGCTAGTGAAAAATTAACGGATTACATGCAGCATATCGTAAACTGCGGGGTTTAAAGTCCCGAAGTGACACATAGGCCATAAGGAAGGCCTTCGGATTGAGTTACGTCGCCTGGGGTTCTTTAAGGAGAGATGACATGGCACAGCAGACGTGCGCCTTTTGATATTTCGCCTCCATCAAGCTACGGCTGCCGTAGCCGGAATCGAACCCGCGACTTTGGGAACAAGTACCTAGAGTCAAATTCACAGAAGCACCATAATTGGCGCAATGCAATGCTGACCGATGCGAGAGTGCGCATTCGTTGACGCATCTGATCCCGCATCTTTTTGTTCGTTCTTTCATTTATTCTTAGTTCTTTCATTCTTTCTTTCGTTTTTCCGTTTTGTCGTTCCTGTAGCAGACGCAAGACAGGAACTTGCTCTTATCCACTTGTCACCATTGCCGTACAGCTGTGTATGGAAATATTACTTTTTGCAGGTATGTCCAGTTGCTCTACCATTTTGTGGCCATGTCGGCAACATTGTTTCAAGTCCTATAGGGGCAAAACAGAACAATGAGTCGAAAGGATAATGTAAAGGAAACTAAAATGATGGCGAGCAGTCTAGGAACGTAACAGCAGTTTCGAGGGTCTGTGAAGCATTGTTTGTATTAAATGAACGTATCAGCTGGGGCAGGTATATGACGATGACAAATATCCGGCCCATGCTAGGGAAATAGCTATAACAAGAAGACAGGGTAGTGCATTTGAAAGGCAGGTATTTTCATAAAATGAGTAGCAGGTGCTCTATAACCGTATATGGCCTTTATCACGTACAGCGCAGAGCAATGACCTTCCAAATACGCAGAAAATGGTGGCTTCAAGCTGACACTGAAGTTTATTTTACTTATCAGACAGTAAAGACTTCGAGCGAGAGAACCTCCAGGGAGCTTGGCAGGCTCTTGAGTTCAGAAAAAACAATAACGGCAGCACTCAAGTCAAATAAATCTAAAACACAATAAACACAGGCGAGGTACAGCGAAGAAATCTAAATAGTAACGCACAAGATACGCAAACACAAGGTATCCTGGACAGGAATAGTAAGTTGAATGAGTTCAATGGAATGCTGCCAGATATGTGGCACAAACGAAATACGTAGCAAAAATAGAAAGAATATCAAAATAAATGCAAATTATGGCAATTTCATCAAAATAATTACTTGTAAAGAGAAAATAAAATGTCTAACTAAACTGCAGGTACAAGACTTTGAAAATGCATCATATGCAGACGGTTATAAGCTATAGATAGAGAAAATAGCGTAAATTGAGTCGACTAGAAGAGGGAATGTTAAGACCAGCATCATAAGCTCAGTGGCAAGGCTACATATAGAACGAGCAATGTGCTTCCGACTCGCGAGCAACTATTTTATTACAGTAGACAGGGTATTTATGAAAGCGACTGAGTTTCCTGTTATGCCGATCCATGAGGACAACCACCCAGATAAAGTCGTCCTTTCTTTGCTTAAAGTATATATCTTGATTGTCCTTTTTGATCAACCTCTGACTCGCGATCAACATTTAGTCCTATGGAAACGACGATGTCAGTGTCAAGATAAAGTGAAAACATTGTTTATCTAAACTCGTTCCGACCCACTAACTGAATCTGCCGATATCTTTTTAGATTCATATTTACAGACCGGGTTCCAACAATGCACGAAGAACTCCTGACAACCAATTTATGTTCCACTATTAAAATAAAGGTGCAGCGGTGGCGTAGTGGTAGAACATCCGCCTCGCATGCAAGAGGACCGGGGTTCAAATCCCGGTGCCGCGCAATTCTCCACCGGATTTCAAAAAAAAAAAAAAAAAATCAGCGTGTCGATGGAATTGCATAAACAGGTGTGGGGTGCGACCTGATGCCGGTGAACACCTCCGGAAACGCACTCCCTCACCAGAACAGGATTTGGCCACCCTGGTGCAGTAATTGGCCACAACCTCTCATGATAAACTCCATAAAACCCCGGCCCTCAGTCACCAGCGGCTGCGGAACAACTGACCACGGCCGCGGTCAGACCTGTGACGCAGCAGGGGGTGCTAAGAACTTCTGGCTCCGCTGGACAGGCCGCCATTGGAAACTGAACCTGGCAACGTTTAATGTTAGAACCCTAGCTAGTGAAGCTAGTTTAGCAGTGCTGTTAGAGGAACTAGAAGGTATGAAATGGGATGTCGTAGGGCTTAGTAATCTAGTGAGGTTAGGAGGCCGAATGAGATGTATACTGTACTGAAGGATGGGCATGTACTGTGTTATCGAGGCTTTCTTCCTTGAATAAACATTAGTTGGAAGTTAGCGCTGTGTGTGTCTTCTTTCTCTGTCCTTGTCTTGGTGCGCTACATTTTGTTCCCCTCGAGTCAAGTACGATATAGTGAACCAGGCTTTCTCGATTCAATCTAAAGTATTGCAGGTATTTGCGTGGTCTTGACACTAAATTCGCCGGTCTCATTCGCATGAGACACGCGCAAACTGTTTAAAAGTCGATAAGAAAAACAA
Source organism: Amblyomma maculatum (assembly GCF_055883805.1). Classification (NCBI taxonomy): domain Eukaryota; kingdom Metazoa; phylum Arthropoda; class Arachnida; order Ixodida; family Ixodidae; genus Amblyomma; species Amblyomma maculatum. Next base: position 125,151,163 of record NC_139344.1, read on the forward strand.
AGCTGTCATTAGGCAGGCCCAAGCATTAGGCGCGTGAGCGCGGTACAGCGCAAGAAACGTGCAAAGTAAATCTGGAAGTCTGGTGGTTGCGTGCTTTGTTTTCCTAAAATCCGCTCTTCTGCTGCATTGGCGAAATCCTTGGATCTTTTTCTGCAATATTGCAGAAATATTGCAGAAGACACGTTTTCATCGTCAACAAACCCGCCGTCAACTCGGAAGCAGACCTACGCAGCGTGCGTTTCTGCGAGCGGCGCCGGCTGCCGATCCACACTACCGGAGTGACGGTGGCGCCACCTCTAGGTCGATCTCGCGGCGAATAGCGTCTTTAACACCGCGTCTTCATTCCGGGCTCTTTTAAGGACATTTTTATGTTGGTTTTGAGGGAAAGGAAGGCGCAATATCTACTTTGTGGAGAACGCCTACACTTAATTAGGACACGGTCATTTTTTTTTTCCCCAGAAAGATGAAAGCCGAAGTTGCACCCCGAGTACTAGAGCTGTCTAAAACCGCCATAGTCGACGGCTCTGGACACAATCAAGATCTTTTCGCCTAAAGTCGAGATGCGTCCGCCACAGCAGCGACCAAGACTCCTAACTGATGCTCAGATGCTAAATGGTCTACAAGCTGATTTAAATGCTACTTGCGGCCATATTACAATGGAATAAATCCAAAGAGGTTGTTCTTATGAGCACGAGTGAAATTTGAAAGCTCTGCGTGGAGAGCATAACTTGGCGATATTTTTTAAAAAGTGCTCCTGGTGACCGTTCGTGACCGATTGGGGCGACTCCTTCTCACGCGCACCGCGCGCAAACCTCCCATGTGACGTCACATGGGCTTGCTGGGCGCGCCCGCTCATCAGACGCTCCCTAGCTACGCGGGTGGGAGAGGGCGTTATGGGGTGCCGTTGCAACTTGTTTACTTCTTTTATACTTTATGAGAAGGTGTGAGCTGGGAAGAGAAGGGCCATCATTTTTATCACCCATATCTTCGGGGCTAATGAATGCAGCTTAAATATTTTTGCGATGAGGAAACGATTGATGGGATATCTATTACTCGTGCACGTTTTCTAGTTTCATAAATAGCTTTTCATGGGCTCTTTAAGCACTTTTAACGTGCCTTGCTTTATCGACGAAGCACAAAGCCTGCATTTACCATCAGTTTACTAAATAAATTTATTCATCATTCGTACTGCGTCATCATCATCATCATCATGATCAGCCTGATTATACCCACTGCAGGGCGAAGGCCTCTCCCATATTTCTCCACTTAACCCGGTTCTGTGCTAGCTGCATCCACTTGACCCCTGCGAACTTCTTAATCTCATCCGCCCACCTAACTTTCTGCCGCCCCCTGCTACGCTTTCCTTCCCTTGAATCCAGTTTGTTACCCTCAGCGACCATCGGTTATCCTCTCTTCGCCCTACATGTCCTACCCATTACTGCGTACCGAGGTCAAAACGTTTATCTGAGACGCCTAATCTGCGTGCTCCACAGAGCAACCTCAACACTAAAAAACAACTGCCATAGCTGCAGAGTCAACCAAATCAGGTAAACGCGTTTCAATTCCGCGATTCGAACTTCATGTGTTCAGCATCCAACCTGTTAGAAACCCATGTTTTCAGTAGGTAGCGCCTATTTCCTCAGGAACGCGTCCTGAGCACACATCTCAGTCCTTCTAGACAGTAATTGTTTTCTAGATACTCACTGCCCACATAGATCTTTTTTATTTTACAGCCATGATAACGTGACAACCAAGGAAGTTTATGTGGGCGCAAGATAAGCCCTCCAAAAGGCCTCTTAATAAATATCGCTCATCAAATATTGAGTACATGTGTGTTCTTTTATAGGGCCTCCTGCTTGTCGACCACCAATTCTATACAGTTACTGTTGCTAAGGTTGTTATAGCTGTTGCTTTCTTTCTTACTGCAGCTGGTGATGTTGCTGATAGCAGTGTTGTGGGCTGGAAATGGCTGCCACTAGTCTCGCTGGCACGTATGCCAGCGATCTGGCCTGAATTCTCTCTGTAGTTTATCTCATCTGCCAATTTACTTTTTTACGGGCGCAGCTCTCATCGGACGCGTGCTGAAATTCACGCCGTCGTCCACTAATGGACCGGCACACTATGTACCCAGTGGGGGCCTTCATCCGCACAAACACCTATCTACCACGGCAGGTTTATATCTGTGTCCATAGGTATTGCAACACTTTGGCAAATGACTCTTTCGCGAGCGCAGAAACGGTGGAATGCTCCACTGCGCACAAGCAGCGCAGGGCTGTTTATATACTCCATTTCAGTCACTGTGCAGCATTTCCTGTGAGACTCGCAGATGTCACATATTTGTCACTCAAAAACAGTTATTGTGCCGTTTTTTCCTGCATTATTTTTAAAGCGAAATCTTTTCTCTGTAGCTTTGCCATGTGCGGCTGTGCACGTGTTTGTCCTTGCAATGAGGAGAAACCACTTGTCAGCTATGATGCCAATCAACCGGCGCCATCGAAACCGAGGTAACCCACCGCACGTTCGCCGCTGCCTAGTCAAGTGGCAACCATGACGTCCCTCAACCGTAGCTACGTTGAAGCCATGGCGTTCGCTATGTCGATAGCCTCTGTTGCCTTTTTAGCCGGTGCCAACGGATCGCAACAGATCTCGACAATTCAACGGTCTGCGTCTCAGAGGTTGCAAAGAGAGCAGGCCGAATCTGATCATTCAGTGGACGTAGGTCGTCGAGAAGCTGCCGCTGCATGTCAGTGCGGGAACTTCGGTGGTTATTATCAAGCAACAACCCAGACGAGCCAACCTTTATCAGACTTAAATTTCAAGCTATCTTTTTGATTACTTAGGTGTAGCAGAGCTAAAGCTTTTATTTTATGTGCGCTTGAACCAAGCAGGCATAAAACGTTTTTTTTTTTTTTTTCGAAAAAATCCGGCGCGGCCATCTTCGAGGAAATTGCTGGCCGCGGCAGTGTCAAGCGATGCCCCTATATTGCGGTCAGGTGGTTTTCCGCTCTTCTCCGTGTGGTCCAACGAGACAGTTCTCTGTTCCACTCTTCATCACTATTAAATGGGGAAATGAACAATACGCTTGTTTCGGACCTATAAAGGGCGTTGGCGCGTTCGAGATTGCACTTGGTATACACCGGTCTTAACAGAATCCATCGTAACCTGTATTGCCACTTCCTCGAAACTAAAGAGGCAGACTGCTTAGACAGGCAAGCCTTAATGGGATACTGTACGATTTATAGGAAGAAAACATTTATCCTTCTTTGCAAGTCACTCCGCAAGTCTTAGCTCTCACATTTTTTTGCTGTCGAGTGTCGTTCAAAAAATTTGGAAGGAAAGTGTTCACCCACGCTAAAGTTCTTTTGAAGCGCAAAGAAAAATCGATGCACTGTGTCTCAGAGGTAAAAGGGGGCAGGAGAATCTAGCTTCTCCCCTTCCCTCTTCATTGTTTCTCTCCTGCTATCTGATGCAGCCAGTGGCGCCCTACGTGAAGGGAAGCACTAATTTGTTTTGTGAAGCTTGTAAGGAATGCCACACGTAACTACTGTGACTAGCGAAATTGCTAACCTGACAGAGACAGGGTATACTGACATCAAGGCATAAAATAGAATGCTCATACGGGTACGGTGGAAAAAGCAAAGTCAGTCCAAATACTTTTGACAAGATAATTAATACCTAACTGCCGTCTTCTCATTGTAGGAAAAAGGAAAGTGTGTAAAATTTAATGAAATGGTCAAGAGGTTGTCTATTCACTACGATTTCATTGTTAATAAACACATCAGCTTCAGTCATTAGGCATTTCTCGTGGGAAGTAGTACAACCTGGAGAAAGTTTTTGGAATCATAGACGCAATAACGCCTGAAGAACATTTAGCGAGATATAGCGGAGCATGGTGCGCTTTGCTGATGTGGCTTCAGTGCCTACGACCATTTTCGCTTTAATTTTCAAAATAACTGACGCACCTATTAAGGCCCACTTAATAATCTTGCGTAGCAAGTAAAATTCTGATTTCTAGTCACTGTATTTTTGTTTTGCATGACTTCGCTTCTTGCTTTTTTTTTTTTTTTTACCACCAGACATTATCAAGGAGAAAACCTGAGATTATTAAGCCCATTTATTATTGAGATTATTAAGCCCAGATTATTAAGCCAGTTGTCCAAGAGAGCCTTTCGAATTTCTCGTACACGCTCAGAAAAGTCTTCGCTAATGTAGGTATCAGATCCTTTTAGTTTTCTGGCGTTTTTAAGGATGGAAAGCTTGGTTCTGAAGTCTAACAGTTTAAAAATTACATGTCGCGTTTTTTCCTTCCTTTGGGTGCCAAGCCTGTGACAGCATTCAATACCTTCACATTGGATTCCAAGTTTGGAAGACAGCAACTCCAATACAGAAGCTAATATATCCTCAGAAGTTTCCTTTGATGGTTCCTTCAAGCCGTAAATGATCAAGTTATTTTTACATGATCTGTTTTTTAGGTCATCGTTTTTGCGGTCAAGTTTGGTAATCACATATTTATGGTTCTCAACAGTTTTTTTTTTTTTTCAAGATAATAAACGGGCTGAAGAGCGTCGTTTGCAGTTTAAGCCAACGCCTCGTTATTGGTAATACGCTGCTCAAAAGAAGCCATTCTAGAGTGGAGCGCGGAAAGCTCTGCGCTGATTCGTGCTTGTCCGTCTAGCAGGTCTGTTAGCATTTTCTCTTGCTTAGGGCCTGGATTGGTCTCGGCATCTCCGGACATTTGCAACAAAATTCGTAAGGAATGCAGTACGCAAGAAAAAATGCACACGAAGTGCTGAGGGCCTGGCAGCAGCAATAAGAAACGATTATCGCTCCTATAACATTTGAAAGCGTATTTGTGGCCTACCTGCAAAATGAAGCGCACATGTTTCCATGAACCGTTTGCCATGCCGCTGCCAGACCTAGTGAAGAGGATTGGTCGGTGCGTCGCTTTTATGTCCGGTCGGGTCCGTGTCGATGACGTTCCGGTGTTGTGCCATGCGCGCTCGAGGCAGGCAAGATCGGCGGGAGTTGAGGCTATGGATGCATTGCCATCTGTCGGTTGACAGCAAGTACTGAATAGAGAGCCTGTGAGGGTGCAGTTTCCGTGAAGGAATCTTGAAGAAGAAACATTGCTTAGGAATTCTGCCATGCCACTGGGGGAAACCAGTCGGGAGAAACAGTGACTTAACTGCACTGTTGGTCGAATGTGACGAAGCGTTCGCCGCATTGCGCCTTCTTTTGACTTCGCCACCAATCCTTCGCCACTACGACCCTACAGCTAGCACCCACCGAGGTCCATACTGATGTGAGGGGCGTTAACCTTGGAGCGGTCTTGGCTCAACGGAAAAATGGCTTTCACGAATACGTCGTCGCGTATGCGAGTCGTGTCCTCTCCAGAGCTGAATGCAACTGTTCAGTTAGAGAAAAGGAGAGTTTGGCTATTGTGGTGGGCACAAACAAAATTCCAATCCTATTTGTACGGTTGCCAGTTTGACGTCGTCAGGGACCACCACGCGCTATGTTAGCTGTCCTCTCTTAAAGAGCTGTCCGGCCGCCTCGCATGATAAGCAATCCGCCTTCAGGAATTTGACATCCGTGGTATATACCGCTCTGGCCTAAACACATGTACGCAGACGCTCTGTCTCGTTCGCCCCTATCCAGCGACGCTGCTTGCTCCACGGCGGCTGATCCCGTCCTCTCATCTCTAACCATCGCTGATATCGCTCGCATCTCTTATAGACATCGTGTCCACTTCTCCCAACGCTGCGCCTTCTCGGACTTTACGCCGTAAAGCACCACACTTAGCCACACGACACGGCCTTCTCTGTCGCCCCAACTATATGCCTGATGGTTGACGGTGGCTTCAAGTCATTCCCCGCCATTTACGATCTGAAATTTGCGCCTCTTTCCATGCCGACTCTCAGTGTGCCCATTCTGGAGTGGTCAAAGAATTTCTCAACGCTTCTATTGGCGGGGCATGTACGGTTATATTCGCAAATACGTCCGCTCCTGCATAGCCTGTCATCAGCGCCGGAAGTCATGCACACCTCGTGCTTATTAAATTGTTTAAAATTATAAATATTAATATAGAACGTAGAGTTGTATTGAAAATTGCCAGTATTCAGCCCTAATCCTAGCATCATCCAATAAGTTCTTGGCATTGAAACGTTTTCTATAACTTGATGCCATAATATAGGATTGAAAATCGACTTGTTAGCAGCGCGCTGCTCCTGTAGCAAAGTGCGATGTTTTAGTAAACAAGCGCGGCAAAAAGAAATATTTTTAACAACTGTTCATAAAGTAACAGTTGCGTAAATTTATTTATTACAAAGCAATAAACGACAAAATTTTCATTTGCAAGCATCAGGACCCCAAAACTTGTACTTATTGAAATGGAAACACGGCGTTTTCCACCTCTAGTGATTTACGATTTTTTTTGCGAAGAATCTACTGCATGTCTAACAGAACTAAGGCTCATTCCTTTGTGTAAAGAGATATACTGTAATAGAAGAGACATCTGGGCGAGTTGGTACGGTGACATGATGAAAAAACAGCGCCACGGACGTGGCCAGAGGTCCGCTCCTGCATAGCCTGTCAGCGCCGGAAGTCATGCACACCTCGTGCTTATTAAATTGTTTAAAATTATAAATATTAATATAGAGCTTAGGGTTGTATTGAAAATTGTTCTTGACCTCTGTCCACGTCCGTAGCGCTGTTTTTTCATCGTGTCAAGAAATTTGGCCATCACATATCAAAATTTTATTGAGAAGAACTGCAACTTTTGCACTGACACTGTTTCTCTAAAGCCAATATTTATAAAAATAGCTAATTAGCCTTTACTAATTAATCAACTTTAGTGATCGAAAACAATACTGGAGGTTAGCACAGACGGCTCTGAAGAGCTCTGAATTGGTTTCACTGCGCTAGGGCTAACCACATTTTTTTTAAATCTTGGTCCAAGTTAGTCGGGACACCCTAAATGGATAAATAAGTATGCACGGACCACCAGAATCCGTGCGCATGCAATAGCATCGTCTATCCAGAGGATCGGCAGTCGGGGATCTTGATAGGAGTAACATTTATCCATGCTTGACTACGACTTAATGAGAAGCGCGATGAAGACTTTGGAGTTGACCCCCCTCTCGCATCATTGGGAAGACTGTCAGCCGTGAACCATAGCCCGAGACAAGGCGACGGCGCTGTTTCAAGAGTCGAGTCGTTTGGGTCGAGCAGGCGGAAGCGAGACAAGGTGTGCGCGCCGCGCCTGCAAGGAGCGTGTTTGCCTCGAGCAGGCACCAATCCAATCAGTGTCATCGCGGTGGATCGGGAGGTAGAGTGAATGGGCCCTTTTGTCTTCTTCCCCCTCTCTGTACCGCGATCGATGTTTTCACCTTAAGGCATCGCCCGTCATTGGCCGGCGCTGCAGTCTCCACGAGTCGCGTTAACTGCTGCCGACAGCGGCGGAAGCCACCGCGCTGTTTTTGGGGTAACGGCGCTCTCCCTTTCTGTCCTGGCGTCCGGTAACGCGCGGCTGGAAACCAGTCGCTACAGAAAGAAAGCAAGTTGCGCTGGCGCCGAAACGAGCTCAGCGGCTGCTCTCAGACAACGCGCACAGCTGGCGTGGTGTAGGAGACCGAGCGTGAGACGCGCGGTCATGTTGGTACATAGACGGTTCATCGAGTATACACACCGGAACCTCCCATAACCTGCCCTGCTTCAACGTCCTTCTGAGGGAGAGGGCTCCACGGATGCGGATGACAGCTTGCTTTTGCGCTTGACGAATTGATAAATAAGATAGGCAGCAAATAGTGCCTTATTCGCCCGAGGCGAAGAACGCTTTTGCTTTTGGAAGAAGCTCGTGCTCCGGCTATATTCCACGTTGAATCACGGCGGCTTTTATTCAATTTCCTTCATTGGATGGCTCGTTAAAAATATTTACTGGCGCGAGATTTTCATCGTCCTTTCTTTTCTCATATTCTCTCTCTTTTTCCTATTCCATTCCTTCTTTATTTATTTTTTCGCTCTCTCTCTCAGTGCACTGTCGTAGCTTAACGCTGTTTTTTTTTTTTTTTTATATACGGGGAGGTTTCGGGGGGAAATTACTCTTTTACAAGGGTGGGTGTCGAAGCTGCAATCGGCCATTCGTCACCTGTTTCAGCAATTATGCAACACGGCTCAAAGCACGGTGAACAAATTGTGGAGAATAAATAAGGCTAATACTCCAGTCGGCTGCCAACCTCACTAGAAACCGCGGAGAAGATAATCTTCTTTGTAACGCTGGTACAACACTTCCATTCTTTATTTTGATAGCTCTTATGGGCGAGCATGACGCCCTATGGTCTTGAGTAGTCATGGGACAATGTAGTCGTAAGAAATGCTTCACTCTTTGCACACACTGCATCTGTAAAAATTCTTCGCTTAGATTGTGCCGCGGCAGCCGGTTTTCGGTGGAGGTGAAAGGCAAGGTGCCCGTGGGCTGTGCGATGTCAGTGTACGTTAAAGAATTCCAGGTGGTCGAAATTGCCGGAGCCCTCCACTATGGCGTCTCCACGACATCTAGATCTGAAGCGTACATGAGGAGCAGCATCAGGAATGCCAACAGAAACTTAACGGTATACTACTGACTTGTCAGGTGGCTCGTAAGGAGCAAAACAGTGTAAACAAAGCTAGGACAGGTTGCGGTTAGCTATACTGGGTGTAAATGAATCACCGATCCATCTACTGGCACACTTTGCTAAAACGTGGAACACAATTGGTCCCTGAAACAGTTCTGAAAATTCTCGCGGAGGCAAACTGCATTTACAAAGCAATAATTACCGTGAATCAGGAATATGTTTACCAGTCAAGAAATGAAGCGAACATCAGCTCTAGCTTGAGGTTATGGCGATACAGTTGCCTCTGGCCCTCTGATGTTTCTCCGCACTGGAAGATCAAGCTAAGACGCGCAGTTTACATAGAGAAGCCAGCCTCCTAACGATAAGCACCGAAACCCCCGAACTCACTTTGTATCCAAAACCTGGCTGAACATAGAAAATTGTATCGCAGGCAACGCGTAATTTGTACAGCTTGCACGCCATATCTTGGGGCAGCGGTGTTTTCGGTGGCCGCCGCATGCAGGTGCTACTGTTCAACGTCATGCAAAGAGGATATGAAACTCCTGCGCGCAATTCGCAACTTCAAAATTTCTACCCCTCTGGTCACACAAACTTACTATCTCTAGTCATGATATAAAGCGTGTGCGTGAAGGACTACACAATAATATAAACAACGCTTTTCCCAAACTGTATAAGCATGCCCTTGCGTAAGCTTATTCACAGCTCGTATGGCTCGCCATATACCAGGGTTGCGGTTCAAATTCCGCTTAAATTATTAAAATAGTTCTTTGAGTCACATCGGTTTCTTTGTAATGTGAATTATTTGAGACATGCAGTGACCTTTAACTTTGCATTACATATCACGTTGTAGTGACGTTCGTTCCACGAATGACGTCTGATTAACATGAGCTCTGTGGGGTGGTTATAATTCCAGCGTGAGGTCATGCTACTGCGAAACCATGAGCCTCTCGACCGGTCACGGATGTTTGCTCTCTGTCATCTGCCCCGGCGCCGGGTTATATGCATATCGTTGGCGCTGTCACATTGAAAAAAAAAAAAAAAAAAAAGGCTTAGGAAGTAGCATTGGACCAGTTGCACCGCCATTCGAAGATAAATCCGCAAAACTTTGAGGTGCGTCCTGCCGCTTCCTGAAATTCAATTCCTCGCAGGCTGCTACCACTTAATTGCCTTTTCCTCTCATTATATGAAATACCTTCCAACACTAGAAACCATAAGTAATGAGATGAATTTTAGATCACTTAAGACACCTAGAAAGAGAAAAGCTATAATAGGTAGCACTGTTACCTTGAACAGACTGCCTCGTAAGCTTTAAAAAAGCAACATTTTCATTGTAAGTGGGAGAAGAAATTGCTTGTAGGTTACTGTGGATGCCAGGTGAGGTGGGAATAAAAAAATTCAAGGCACTCGCAATTCAACACGAGATTATTAGTGTAGTGGGCACGTACTAGAGTACACTTATACCGCACGAGCTGTGACAAAGGAGGGACACAGTGTTGTCTTTGCGCATTCGCAGCCGGTGCCTGGTAATCCAACATGCGTACGCGCCATTGCGTGTCCGCTGTGCTAAAGCTCGCTGCTCAATGGATGTGCTTCCTGCTTTTTATAATCATGCACCGAAGTGCAGGGACCACGCGAACCGTGCCGGTTACTGTTTTGTCTGTATAAAAAGGCGCGCGTGAGGGAAGTGCGATCGGATGAGCAGGCAGCATATAAACACAGATGCTATTGGTACTTCATTTGTAGTAGGGTAAATATGTTATAACACCCGTAATTCATTTGTAGTAGGGTAAATATGTTATAAAACCCGTTTGATATGAAAGCATAAAAGCGATAAATAACGCTCCAGCTGAAAAGTTTCATGTGCCAACACACACACACATGGTGTGTGTGTGTGTGTGTATGTGTGTGTGTGTGTGTGTGAGTGTGTGTGTGTGTGTGTGTGTGTGTGTGTGTGTGTGTGTGTGTGTGTGTGTGTGTGTGTGTGTGTGTGTGTGTGTGTGTGTGTGTGTGTGTGTGTGTGTGTGTGTGTGTGTGTGTGTGTGTGTGTGTGTGTGTGTGTGTGTGTGTGTGTGTGTGTGTGTGTGTGTGTGTGTGTGTGTGTGTGTGTGTGTGTGTGTGTGTGTGTGTGTGTGTGTGTGTGTGTGTGTGTGTGTGTGTGTGTGTGTGTGTGTGTGTGTGTGTGTGTGTGTGCCCGTGTGTGCGTTTGTGTGCGTGCGTGACCATGTGCGTGTGAGCGTGCCTGTGTGTGTAAATCATCATCATCATCATCAGCCTGACTATACCCACTGCAGGGCGAAGGCCTCTCCCATATTTCTCCACTTAACCCGGTTCTGTGCTAGCTGCATCCACTTGACCCCTGCGAACTTCTTAATCTCATCCGCCCACCTAACTTTCTGCCGCCCTCTGCTACGCTTTCCTTCCCTCGGATTCCAGTTTGTTACCCTCAGCGACCATCGGTTATCCTCTCTTCGCACTACATGTCCTGCCCATGTCCATTTCTTCTTCTTAATTTTCACTAGAATGTCGTTAACTTGAGTTATTTTTCTGACCCACTCTGCACGCTTCCTATCTCTTAATGTTACCCCTACCATTTTTCATTCCATAGCCCTCTGGGTTGTCCTCAACTTAAGTAGAACACTCTTGGTTAGCCTCCACCTTTCAGCCCCATAGGTTAGTACAGGTAAGATGTAACTGTTATATACTTTCCACTTTAGCGATACCGGTAAGCTGCTAGTCATAATCTGTGAGTGCTTGTCAAATGCGCTCCATCCCAATCTTATTCTTCTTGTTATTTCCTTTTCATGGTCCGGATCTGCGGTTACTACCTGTCCTAAGTAGACATATTCGCCTACTACTTCCAGTACTTCGCTACGTAATGTAAACTGCTGTTCCTTTCCGAGGCTGTTGCACATTACCTTAGTCTTCTGCATATTGATTTTCTAGCCTACCTTTCTACTGTTCCTGTCTAGGTCACCAATCATTTTTTGAAGTTCATCCCACGAGTTGCTTTGCAAGGCGATGTCATCAGAAAATCGCAGATTACTGAGGTATTCTCCATCTACTCTTATCCCTAACTGCTCCCATTCTAATTCTCTGAATACTTCCTCTAAGCAAGCTGTGAATAGTACTAAGGAGATTGTGTCTCCTTGCCTAACACCTTTCTTTATGGGAATTTTGTTACTTTTTTTTATGCAGAACTATGGTTGCTGTGCAGTCACTATATATATATCTTCCAGCACTTTGACGTACGACTCGTCTACTCCCTGATTTCGCAATGCCTGCATCACCGCCGAGGTTTCAACTCAGTCAAATGCTTTTTCGTAATCAATGAATGCTATGTATAGAGGTTGGATATATTCCGAGCATTTTTCTATCACCTGATTGATGGTATGGATATGATCGATAGTAGAGTACCGTTTCCGAAACCCTGCTTGATCCTTTGATTGATTGCAGTCTAAGGTTGTCCTGATTCTGTTAGCGATAACTTTAGTAAATACCTTATACATAACAGACAGTAAGCTTATTGGTCTGTAATTTTTAAGGTCCTTAGAGTCCCCTTTCTTATGAATGAGGATAATGCTTGCATTCTTCCATGGTTCCGGTACCGTCGATGACACCAGGCACTGCGTATATACATTTACACACACACACTGCGTGTGTGTAAGTGATTCCACGCATACTATACGCAAGAACATTGTTTTCTCGCCACTTTCATCCCAAAGCTGCCTGCCGACAAGGCAACGAATAGAAAACTACTATGCCATATTAACCTAAACTATATTATCGCTACCTTGTTAGCACTAGAGAATACCAGTTGCAGTGGTGTCTGCAAGCCATGTAAACGGGAGGATTCGCCGAGGGTTTAGTACGTAATACACTCTGCTGAGGCTTACTATAGATATCTATAAACATTGAAGTAAAATAATTGTCTGACACAGTTCAATCTTCAAGACTAAAAGCTTTCAGTGTTTCGTTGCTGGACATAGGGCACTCGTTTCATTTCCATGTTTGACGGCCACATCTCAGCGCAGAGAGGCATCCAAAGAGTTCGAGTATCTAAGAGCACTTTGAAGCACTAAATGGCTCAAATCTTAGCTATCCCCTTCTCAGCCGTCTTAAGGAGTGGCGCGCCTCTCAGCCTATTTCTATGCGCAAGCGGACGAAAATGGTTTTAACGTTATTCTGCATTTTATTATTGCACAGAAAACATTAACTTACTTTTTTATAAAGCTAAAATAGCGAGTATTCCTGAAGCACGTAAAACTAATTGGTGGACTAGTTGGTGCATTACTGATACAAGGAAAGATTCACTGCGCTAACAAATAGACACTCACATATAGACACACAGGAATGTGTTCCTAGAGCGCGAACACATTCCTGTTTTGCTAGTTTACTTAGCCCGTGCTATTGAGCAGCAATCACTACGTGCACGCTGAAAATTTATTAATCATCCTCTGAAGTTGGGCTCCTCGCAGGCCAGTATTCTTAGCCAGACTGCCAATTGATGTACTGTCTGTCTAGTACAGGGCACCCATGGCGAGGTAAATTCTCAAAAGAATTAAATTTGCTCTGCTTAAGCAATTACATATATCTAAATTAATGACGGTGGTTCAGCTTCTCACCTAATTTACTAGGATATATCCAGCTGGTACAGTAAGAGAAGATCTCCTGTAAGTGCTATCCCTTTTTCAATTATGACTCTTTTACCTATGAAACTTAAGCGCCCCGCGTGGACATACTGTGAATATCTCAATAAATCTTTCTCTGATCATGCGACTGTCATTCAGCCCTCCCCTAGAACTTCACACGCTGTTTACCAAAAAAAAAAGAAATCTATAGCTACAATCACATTTATTCCAGTTTACCAGTTTACATTTTTCACTCACCCAGGCCTTTGACCATTTCAATTAATTGTGTTTACGTTCTTTTCTTGGAAGTTTTAATCGAGCCCACTTTTGGCTTCATAATGCGAAGGCGAGAGCGAAAGTAATCAGGGCACATCTTTCTACCACCTGTCTTGCGAACCGTTGCTACTTCGATTAAGTAGAGCCTTAATTCATTCAGAGCATCAAATTCACACCTCGCATTGCATTTTGTTGGTGGCCTATGCTGCGACGTTAAAGAGGCTTTGATTATAAAAGAGTTCCCAAATTGTTTCATTAAAATCACGTTCTTTCCACTTGTTTTGACTACAATAACTGTCGCCAAGATCGGCCATTCGGTACGGAAAACGGGAGGAATAAAACAGAATCGACAGAAAAGCGTTTTGTTTCACTGGCTCGACCACTATGTCCCTCTTATTTGTAAATTATCTACTTCTCGCTTGCTTCACAAGCTGTGTCCCTTAATTATGTAAGGAATTTATAACGGTGAGCACAACGCACCTCGTTAATTCCTGTTCTTCCACAACCAAAATATATCCCAAAAATGCAAAAATTCAGCAAACTAAGTTTTGTCTTCCACTGCACACTAAGCGGATTATGGCAGTGTTTATTGACTACTTGAGTGTCATCTGGTTTCCGTATCCTACGCAGCCTTGAAACTTTAAGGCTCATTTTTCAGTATTCCTGCGTGAGAAGCAGACCCCAAAAGCAAAAGTTGTCCTAATAAAAAAAGAAAAGAAAAAAAACCTGGAACAAGTCGACGCGTCATAGGTGCCCCACATGTCTTTTCCTTTTCATTTTTTTTTGGATTTTTGGCGGGGCACGCGTCTACAGAAATTGAGCCCAGAACGCATGGAGCATTTTTGCCGCGTCAAGCTGGCGTTTTTTTTTGCGTTTTTTGCCTCGTGCGCACACTCGGCGCACACTCGACGCCCGTCGTCGGAAAAAAACGCGCGCCGCCGCCGATCTGGCCCTGCCGGATATTTGACGCGCGGGCGGCGCGGCGTCCTCTGCTGCTGGCCCGTAGCTGCTGCGGACGCGAGCCAATAGGAGTGCGGAAAGCTGGCATTTCCGGTTTGAGCGGCCGCTGTCAACATGGCCGCCATGGCCAATGAGGTTCGCGGAAGTTTGGCCGCATAGATGTAATTATCGTGAAAATCAACGGTGCATCAAACACGAATTGCCGTTTTTCTTTGTTTTTTTTTTGTTTTGTTTTTTGTTTTTTTTTAGCTTACGACCTATTCTCGGGTCGTAATGTATGTGTTTTCTCCCTGAAGCTCAATGTGTAAAAAGAAAAAACAATAAAACGGAGCCGTGCCTCTGGTATCTGAACGGGCATTCCGAGTCGTCTTCGTTCATTCGAGCACATCAAATCCTTGTGCGGCCTGTGTATGCTTTCTACATTCAGCACAGGAGCGTTGGAATGAGCCCTTTCGTGATTTTTACACAAGGGACAGCGTCGCTTCTCTCAAGTACCTTTCTCTGCGGTTATTTCCGCTCGCTGATGCATTTGCTTTCGCATCGAGGGATCCGCGGCGGCGCTCGCGCCGCTTCGTCGTTTCATGTATCTCGAGCTGGGCGTCGCGTCGGCGCAGCACTTTTCGACGCGCGAAAGTCGTGGGAAAAAAAAAAAAAAAAAAAAAAAAAAAAAAAAAAAAAAAAAAAAAAAACGCCGCATTTATTGTGGGCGCTGTAGGTTGGCACGGAGGTACTTCCGGTCTGGCGTTGAGGCATATATTTCACGTCAACTGCATTACCTTAATTTTCAGAAAATTCTGTTTGAAATTAGGCAACAGCATATAAGACACATCAGTTACGTAGGATTTACATTCAGCTACATGCAAATTAGGTATTCAAATTACATGAGGCACTTGTACCTTTGATCTTACGCTCTGAAGCATTTGCGAGCAGCCCTGGAAAAGCTCGGATCAGTTGCTAAACGAGCACGGATCGAATTCTCTCGAGTCATCTTTGCCAGTATGCAGCGGTTTGCTAGATCCCCCTCCTAAGCCAAATTGCTGGCAGAAAAAAGGAACCGTAGTCTAGTCAGAGGACAGCTTGAAAGTTCGAAAGTGTTGCGACCCTGTGCTCCTAAAATGACAATCAGAACACCATTTATTTGCCGAAATGACTCATTATTTTACCCTGTCGACGGAGCTTCACGGTTTCCCTACCCAACCCGGATCTTCACAGACCTCTGAAGTCACTTTGAAAACATCCGATGCTTTCAGAATCACATGCAGCGTGAGCGCATCGCTCATAATACAAACAGCCTGTGAGACGCCAGCGTCTTGCTGAGAATAGATATTTTTGCACAGGAGAAAGCGGTTGCTCCTCCTTTAGGAAAGTAGCGTGTAAAAGAATCTATTAGGCTCGGAATATACTTTCTCGCATTCACGCAACATATGAACGCAAAGGCTCGCTCATTTAGAAAAGCGTCAAGGAAAAGTGCTAGGTGGAAAGGCACGCATGACGTAATCGATCACCAACCGTGATAAACCGTGTCTGCAACATAGCTCAGGAATAATAGAGACCTTTAGTTTAGCGCTACCGCGTGAGCGTCAGCACGCATGCGCAGATCGCACCGAGGGCGACAGATGTCCCTGTCAAATTACAACGGACTCGGCACTCAGGGACCAATCAGCGCGTGCTGTGCTGACGGTGCGCGGTAGCGGTAGACGGCCACAGTAAGCGGCAGCACTAAACCAAAGGTATCTAATATACGGGAGTATACGCTGCGTACCTTCTGCAATATTTATTGTTAATTTCAAATGACCCAAATGTTGAAGTCACTCTCACCACAGTGCTGTTAGTTATATGGTTCGATAAGACGTCATTGCCGAAAATAATTTCCGTTGTATAACTCCGTCCCGGGAGCAGAAGAAAAACAAATGAATTTCTTATACTGAGTGACCGTTCAACCAGAGTCAACGGATGAGCTGCCAGCTAGGTGGTGCCTTACAGTTAAACGCTAGCTCCAAAGCGGGTCCCTGTATATCTGCCACTTATATCAGCGTCCAAGTTCACTTACTTTGTCCCATTTAAGCCAGCAGGGAGAAACGCTGCCCCACGAACCGATTGCTGAGCTGAAAGCTTCATACGGAAATTACCGCGAACATTGACAGTCATGGAACGCTCTCGGTTCATCACAGGCTGGACGCACCTCCTTGCCTTACTAACATGCCTAATAGCTAAGGTTCCCCAGCATGAGAGAACGGCGAAAACTCTAGGTGTGGCATATGAGCTTTCGTACTCAGACCCGACATGCCAACGATACTGATTCTCAAAAAACGTACATGGATTTCTTTCTTTATTTGCTGACCCGTTGCCATGACATCTGAACGCCTGTCGTAATTCGCCGTCAAGCATTAGTATTAGGGAAAGATTCTCGTCCCCAGAAGCAGCATTTAATTCAAAACGAAACCGGGAAACAAGAATTTTCTGTGGCCACAGTGAAGTGCTCCATAAGAAACAAACATTGCAGGTTGGGCAAAGCTGGTCGGAAATTGAACACTGGAGCTTGAAGCTCGGCTGTAGAAATGACACCAAAAGTTCTTCAATTCTTTTATATCTTGCAAATACCTGCGACCTTTACCTGAAATAATTTCGGTTAATGCGTTTGGAATGAACCCACATGCTCTAACCAAGATTAGATGGCTGGTGTCCTTAAAGCATTGATGTCCCATCTCGAAAGATGTTAGTAATTAAATTGATATAGGCAGCACTGATCGAGTACAACGCCGAAGTGAACCAATAACTCGCAAAATACTGCTCTGAAAGCTCTGCGACGTATTTCTGCGGGACCTCATTTGGGGCTCCATTTCCCAACAAGACCTTAACTAACTGAAGAAATTGAGCTCCGTGAAGTTTGACAATTGACAATGACTTGACAGTTATGCAGTTGCTGCCAGCGAAAAAATAAATTTCAGGGCGCACTTAATTAAGTGCCCTAGCGTGATGGTAAGGCGAAAAGCTTGCCAATCCATATATGCACTCCATCCCAACCTCAGTTCAACCACTGCTGAAAGAGATATGTGTCCCTTTGTTGGACCGTCACTGCGCCTTCAATGCACCATACATGGTATACGTTGCTTTCGTTGTTTATTTAGAACTTCACGTCTTGCACTTATATACGCGGAATACTTGGCTCTCTTGGTGTTGAACGACTCTGGCGTAGATTGCTCTGGCTGGGCCTCTCGTTTCGATCGACATCGTGTACGCATATAGCTTGGCTCTCTTGGCGCTTGGCGACTGCGGCTTTCGCCGCTCTTTGGTTTGAGTGTTCGAGCATAGTGCAGCTCCGCTTGTACATGGTGACTAGGACATCGCGATGCTATCTGACATCTGCGGGGACCGAGCCCTTTTTTGAGGGGGGCGTGACGGCATGGCCCTAGCTCATCTCTGTTTTAGTATATTAGCTATGTATAGCATGATGGCTGCCTAGAGGCAAACATTCCCTATAAACTTGTTTGTGCTTAAGTTTAAAGAATGTGTTCCTAAAAAAAAAAAAAAAAAGGTCCATAGATTTAAGGAGTTGTTTCTAAATCTGTAGAAACATTTACCTCTGGATATGACGTCACGAGGTACGACGTCACATCCGCTCACACATTTCATTCCCAGCTTCCGTTCACAGGATCCTGCCACGGTGCTTATGAGGTAACAAAGGCTTTCACTTAAAAATGGTAGCAAGCCCATCACAAATGCCCCCAGCCTTTCATTGTATTGTTTGCGAATGATCAGCACCCCCCCCCCCCCCCCCCCCCATCTTACCAGCGGACAAGCCAGCCAAATTAAAATGCCGTCCGTCTCCGACCAAGGTAGTCCTACTCCTAGCTCACCACTACGCACAACGCTTTGCTCGTAGTGCTCGTCAAAAGCAGACGCGGTGGCATATCTCAGGCACCCTCAACGTCTCTCAGGCTTTAAAACGCTCCTCTATCGAACACTGCAGCTAATAGGCGACAGCATCATGTTCGTTCGCGCGAGTATACCTGTGTGTGCGATTCAAGAGAGCTTTTGTTAAGATAGCAATTGCGAAAGCACCGCATATGAAAAATGCGAAAGGAACTACGCCCCGAATGCCTGCTTTCGTTACCCTTCACCTACATCGGAATTAGCTCCTAATAATACCGGCATCCACATTGCCTAACAGACGTTGCTGTTACTGCCGGATGGGCTATGAATAAGCTTAATGTGCCGGCCCCAGGTCGCTGAAGGTAATGTTCTGGCTAATTCAGACGCATGACCGTTCATCTTTCGGAATATACTTATAACTCTCTAGGCATAGGCCCAGTGATGCATTCACTGGCGGAGTTTAGTGAATGTCAGTACAAAAACTGACCTGTGTAGGCTGTCATTTCGTATTACGGAGCTTCTAGCTATTTCTAAAGCTGTTCCGTTTTCTTTCAATGACTTGAATACCAGTAAAAAACATTTTCCAGGCAATCCCCAAGCATAGTATGATGTTCAAGCCACCTGCTTTCAGTAAGGCAAAACGTCGCGTCAAGCTTTCAGCAGAAGAATCAATTTCTCGTCATTGCGGTACGCCATTTTTCTTCCTTTCTCTCCCTCCAGACGGCCCGTACTACCTCATCATCAATTCCCCCTCTCACCCACTGTGTTTGACTATATACCCAGCTTTCAAACAGAGCACAGTTGGGTTTTATTTTGCGAGTTTTCTCTCATGAAACAGGCAACCAAATACGCGAAACTTAAACGCACACATTTGTTCTCTCTAAAAAGTCTCACAACACCGCTGATGTTTACCTAAACAAAAAACTAATTACCTATTTAAAAAAAAAAGTAAAGCGCTTAGGTAATAGTATCTAAAAGGCAAAAAAAAAAATCAAGTGTTTTATCCCCATGCTAACGAGAGTGTACCCTCGCGAGTATAACTTCAAGTTTTATGAGTACGTTATGAGCTCCAAGAGAATCTGCCGAAAGAAACATCTTTTTCCTCTCTATCCACTGTGTTATCGTTTGGCCGGTTCTGGCCGATTGTCAAAGACTATGGTAAATCGGCATTAAAGAGCGCATTCTATGCACATAGGCCCACTTCTGATGACACTAAGCACACAGGACTGGTTCATTGCGTTCTGGACCAGGTCCTTTCTGTTCGCTTCTTCAAACGACGATTAGTGTGCCGTGAACTAATATCAGTTTCGGCCCTGCCGTTAGCGCAGCTCGTGCCTCTCGTCCCAGAGAAGCGAGTGCAAAAAAAAAAAATAAAAACAAGCGCCCTGTCTGTCTGAACTGTAAAGAGTCATGTCGAAGCCCGAGAAAGACGGCGAAGGCATGACCCCGATTCACAGAGCTTAAATGGCTTCCTTTATTCTCACGAGCTAAACAAAATGCAAGCAGCAGAATGAGATATCAACCTCAGACTCTATTGCTCGCTGAAGTACAGCCTCGCAAGCGCACCAGCTTGTTCCCGTCGCCAGTATGCCGGCTGCTATGCAGTTATTGCCGGCTACTATGCCAGATTGCGGAGCAATTCTCTCCCGTCTCTAAATCGAGGCAGTAAAGCGCAACTCTACATAAGCCAGTCCAGTAATAACAAACTCAAGAAGCCCACATTTGAGTCTGTTAGCGGTTTTGCCAACACAACCTCGCGAACATTTTGGGCATTTTCGCATCCCTAAGAAAGAAAAGCGGTTCTAGAATTGGAAGTTTTTTTGCATAACTGTTCTGTTCTGCCGAATTCATCCCAACTCAGCACGTGTTGCTTCCGTGGCTGGGCGCACAAAGCTTCTATGTTGCGGTCAGGCGGTCAGCCGTAGTTTCTCAAAAGCGGCATTTCTTGACTGCTTTTATTTTTTTGGCACCAATATTAGGTTTACTTTCACATAATGTTCAACACGTCTGCTGCGTGTTCCTGGCAACTTAGTGGGGATCTCAAGAATAGCGCAATTTATTGAAGTCCAAATCTGGTCGTTACAAAGCAAAAGTGAAGTCGGCGATCCCTTAATGACATTACTTCGATGCTACATTTTAGGCTGCTCACGAAAACCATCATATCCTCCTGTTTTTGTGAGTAAAGACACATGAAAAAGGTAACCCTGAGGAAGTTAGTTTTTCAATTCCACAAAGGGGAGAGATTCGGTCGAGGTGCCACGGCTTCCTAGTTCTCGGGTGCAGGAAGTCGTGAGTTCGAGTTTCACGGACGCGAGTCAACCAGCGAAATATTTTGACTTAAACCAGTCTACCTCGCTCTATAAAGAGCTTCGGTTTTCAGTGAAGAGAAGCCTAAAAAAGAACCCTCGCCCTCAAATGCCGTCACTATGTGAGCGCACGGGTTTGCTGGGCAATCGCGAAATACGAAAGATCGCTCTTTATTCATTGCACTTCCCCTCACTTGCGACACTCTATTAGGCGTAAATTTACACATACTATATAAAAAATAGCGTTAAAAAGCTTTGCCTTCCGACGAATGACTAAGGTAACTATGCCTCCAACCAGAGCAACTTGCATGACCATGTGACACAAACATAGTTATTTCGCAGCATTGTATCGACTGCAGCAAACCTTAACAATCTTCAGCTAATGGGTTCGACCAGAACTTTCGACGAAAAGCGTTCCCATATTGAGATAAATTTACGGAGATGAGCGGGATGTTCTCCAGGGCTTTAAAAAAAAAATTTTCAGAGAGCGCATATAGTTAAGAGCAGCTGTTACTCTATCTAAGGATCAGTCTCATCAAAGTATTTAGTCAAACACAATGTGGAATTCGATATGCGGTTTCGCCGAAAGCGAAATGTTCTTCAGTAAAAAAAATTGCGTGATGGAAAGTACACCTTCATTGTGCGATAGTGGCAGAGTACTAGAAGCTACGCTTTTCTATTAGCTAGTTATTAGTTCGTCACGCAGATAGCAACAAAATCCTCAGACGAAGTGAATGTGCATATTCCAAGTAGGCTGCTCCTCTGTGTTCGGTCTTATATCCTATATGAACAATCCGCAGGCACATTGTACTGCCGCGAGACATCTTATTCGCACGTCGACTAATACAAGCAGCCAGCTCGAAGGTCTGAGTATCGGAAGGAGGTGCAGATACATATAAACAACAACAGACGCCATTACATAGATATACAAATCCGTTGAAGCCACGCATTCGGACAGCCAGTGACCGCGTGTGAGGTCCGCTGTTTTCTGCCCACAAGGGAAAAGAAGACAAAGGCCGAGCGAGGATGGCCTCAAGGCCGAGCTAAAAGCGACTGAAGGCGGCCAACATCAATGAAGCCAAATTGACATAAGCTCTGGACCGAGACACATCTCCTGTCGCGGCATTCCCCCGTCACCAGAATGCGGAAGCGGAAAAGAGAAGAAATCGCGAAACGCGCAAAGACGTAACAAGGTGACACACGCAATGTAGGGAAGATTCCGAGCGACTGCCGGAGACAGTTGTTCGACCGACGCGCGTCCCGGCAGGCGACATTATAAAAACAGAAACCCTGGCCAACGCGCAGCACCTCAGCCAACACCTCGGCTTCTGTTCAAGTACGTTCACAATCAGGGATTTCTCCTGCTTTACATAATGGAGATGGAGAGGAAAAACTTTCCTGTAATTCAAATCAAATCAAATCAAATTTTGTTTTCCTTTGCACAAAGTACAAGGATAGAGCAGCCGCAAAAAGCTACCAGCAGCTTGACGAGGCGACTGCCCCCCACTCATGACAGCAGCAGCGGCATAATATGGAACAATCCACTATCAAAATAACCTCGTCCGAATGTGGCCAAAATCGATGTCTGACCTATAATTTGGGTATGGCGAATTCAGTGAAGTCGAATCCAAATTTCGGTGGTCGAGAGGGCTAAAGTTTGGGGTGCGAACACT
Organism: Amblyomma maculatum; assembly: GCF_055883805.1. Lineage (NCBI taxonomy): Eukaryota > Metazoa > Arthropoda > Arachnida > Ixodida > Ixodidae > Amblyomma > Amblyomma maculatum. The sequence goes on from NC_139344.1 coordinate 125,173,491, forward strand.
TCCCTTGGATGACGGGAAATCGGTGCGCGGATCTTTGGCTCTCGATTTCGGCTCGACATCACCTCAAGGTCGCCGACAGCGGGACCTAAAGGCGTTTCATGCTTAATAGAAAAAAGTTCATATTCGTTTTCAAGCCGCCGCGAAAATTCTCAACTACAAAAACGATGAAGCCGTTGCATGTGCACTGCGCGGTGACAAACTCAGTCTGCACCTTAATGAAAAATTTTAGGACGGTCATCAATGCAAATGTCCCAGCTTGTTCCCAGCAAACATACCACTACTAAAACTCCACTCGTGAGCAACTTCATAAACTGTACTTCCGCGAAAATTAGTTCGAGGTGGATCTGAATTTAACTAACAATTGGTATGCTGAAAACATTGTCGAATGTTAAAATATATTGTAAATATTAAGTTTCATATACTATGCCGTGTTGAGACAGACGGTATGGAAAAGTCAAAAGGAATGTGAGATGTATGCAGCAAGTGGTTTTGTTCGTGCCGCAAGCGCTCTTAATTGGCACTTTCATTGTGCGTACGAGACGCTAATTTATGTGGCTTGTGGTAGTCAAGCGTGTCGCATGTCTTACTCGTGATTTTATTCAATAACAGAGTGTGGAAAAAGCGCGAACTTAAGAGCGCGCGCATGTGCCAGCCAACTGCCCGGACGGCGAACGAGCGATGCCCAAAAAAGCGTGCCGTGTGCAGCGCGCGCAGCCGGCTGGCGAGGACATTCGAGGAGGAAAACGCCGGAGTGGAGGAGAGGGTCGCTACTTTCAAATTATTGAGGGGTTTTAACTAACTGTAGGGGAAAGCGCCACCTTTTAGCTGCATGTGTAATTAATCTTTCAAAACCATTCATCGCTAACGAAAAAATATTACGCTTTTATGTTCTCTTTTGTGAAAACTTACTCTGTACTGTATACTTTCCAGTTATCACATTTTTGCTTTCTTTGTGACTTACGGGTCTCTCTGAATTGTATGCCATGCTTAGTTAGCGCTACGCGTGCGTAATTAAGGCACGCGGCAAAGTAGTCGTGTGATGAGGCTTGATTCTTCAGCATTCCAGAAGTCCCAAAATGCGACGGCTAAATCGAATTCTCACAATTTTTCAGGGCGTCGGCACTCATATGACGTCATTCATTTTAAGAAAATATACGCGTTATGTTTAAAAACTGAACCCTCTCGGAGCGCTGCTCGATAGTTAGAAGCTTTCATATTTAAAATTTTTAAATATAACTTTTCGTTTCGCCGCATTACGACAGACGCAGTTTTTTGACGAAAAATTGTGAACGCACCGTCGTCTCAGTTTATTAGACTCTGGTGCGCCATCGTTGCAGGTGGTTTCAACTAATGATATTCTGCAATGGCCGGGTGGCGCCACTGGAGCGCGGCGTTCAGTGTCACCAAAAGCAGCGCCGACTAACTTGAGGCGGCCGGTGTGGCCAGGCTGCGGTCGAAGTACCCGTCGGGAAGTCTAGTAAGCCACTTTAAAAGGTCGCAGTGATCGCGGTTTTACGACATTTAGGACCAATAAAGGCATTTCAGAGGGTTTTCGGCCCCAAGGAAGCTGCCTGCTTAAAAACGGCCACATATGAAGCATGAAATTAACGGCGAGGATGTCCCGGAGAATTGCATCGCAACTAATAAGCACGTCTGCGACCTTGAGTTTATAGAGTATTTTACTTGCGCTTACTCTAAATGTGCACAACTTTCCCTGCAATCTAAGGCAGTCTGCTCTAAAGATCTATACTGACAAAACTGTGAGAGTGAGAACGGATTAGAAGGGATATAAACTGCTTTTTTTTTTTCATTTGGAGCAGCCTATGGAGTGCACTCAGCGTATGATCCTGAAACTGCGCATCATACCGTAAATTGGCGCTTGCGTCTCGCAGCTCGCGGTAACACTGCGATGCTGAGATGCAGCTAGGAAACTTTAGCTGCCGGAAAGACTCTCTAGATTATTGTATCATTGCTTGGAGATGGCTTGCTTCGTTAATAAGCCCTAGCGGGTGCCTTGAACAAGCAAGCAACAAGGGACGACTGCAGTACCCCCAGAGTTCTTCGAAGTTATAAGGGATTTTCTTTCAACAACCTAAGCGCTACTGCCAACAGTAAGGATATCTTGCCAGCATGACACTACCATGCACCCCATCTATATGCTGAAGTTTCGTTTTGCATCACGTCGCCTCTTCTGTTTTCTTATCTCTGGTTATACAACTTCACTGAGGCGTTATCCACAGCAAAATTCGTACGTAACCGTGATTCATGACGCTAAACGCTACAAAGCTGCAAGCCAAATTATGAAATATTATTCAATGCCCTGTTATCATCACCTCCTTTCTGGCTTTATAGAAAAACAATGCATCTCGTCGACAGAAGCAAATGCGAGGAATTCTCTCCGTTTCACGGGCTGAATTTCTGGCCTCCCTTCCCGAGTATTTTAGAACAAAAACAAGAAGTGACATGTGGCTAATCAGTGCAAAGTTGCATAACCACAATCCACATCTGTTGCCAGCATGCTAGTTGAAGTCGCGGTTTCTTTGTTCATGTCCATGTCCATGCACCCCATCTCACCACGCGCCGCCATGCCGCCGCAACCTGCAGCGCACCACATATGGGAGGTTTACTGTCCAGCCTATTCCAGCGCTTTGGGGAAAATCATTCCTAATCTTACATGCGCGCAATTAAGAGTGCAGTGGCACAAACGCAACACTGATACACACCCCTTCTGCATCGACTCGCAAGGCACTTCGGCTGGCTGAAGTAATCCACGCCCAACCAATCGTTGCTGAACGCCACATTCGCACAAGATAAAGACATAAAAACACGGTGAAATTTGCCCACTGTTTAAGCAGAAAACAATCTTTTTTCCACTGGACTCCGTTTGTGCTAGTGGCGTGTTAGTCTACTATTCAGCAGTACCACGCTACTTGACAGTCGAAGCTTCACAGAACTCACCGATACTAATTAAGATGAGGCAGTTAGGTCCAGTTGGATGCGAACGTTCACTTTCTCAGTAAAAGGGAAGCAGCGACTAAAAACACGATAGCTTCCGACTTGATGCTGGCAAGCACTAGGTGGAGATACGGCTGGATAGAAACTACGTGGTAGGCTGCGTGTGGGACGATCTTCGAAGCGGCAGCTATTGTTCTAACGACCTGTTCACGTATCAGTAACACAGATGATGTAGTCTACTTTAAGTACGGACTTCAGTGCACTCCAGCACGCTCTGTCAGTGGTGCAAGGGTTCACACGTAGTACATCCTAACATGCGCACTTAGTTTATTGGGAAGACAAACGGGCATCTCTAGCATTTATTTATTTATTTGCGATTGTACTATTGCAGAAATACATATGACTGATGAGCGTATAATAAAATAAAGGTTTCAAATAAGCGGTGACCTCGTCGTCTCAACTCTTGCACCGGAAGCAAAGCAGTACATTATTTTCGAATATCATATCACGCCTCAATTTTTGCACTATTTTAATAATCGGCCGGCACTGGGCGCTGAGCAGTCATGATAAATTTACGGGGAAAGGCATCGAACAAAAAACAAAATGCGATTGCTCAAGGACAACGCGATGAATATCGCCGCAAGGTACTTCTGGGAACCCCAGCAATATGACGCGACTGAAAACATTGCTGTGTAAAGCTGATTGCACCAGCAAGAGACCAAATGGTTAGATGTGAAACCCCGATGAATTCTTACGTCGCAAGAAAAAGAAATTTCGTGGTGAAGGTTTCTCACTCGATTTTCTTCACTGCAGCTTTGTAGTTTGCATTCTGTGTATGGTTGTGGTGGCAGTTCGAATAGGTAGTCTGGTTAATCTTAGCCATTTGAAGTATGTCATTGTGATTAGATGGGAATAAGCGTTAGTACGCCACTCCTCCCAGCTACAGGCGGTACAACAGCGTAGCATCCCAGCGGGGGAGACTGAATGGTATTTGTAGTTGAAGTAAAGGGTAAAAGTGGTGCGAACGGGTTGTCCAGCCTCCGAAGGTAGACTTGCATATTCACGTTTCGGGCGAGAAGTCGAAGATGCCTTGAAGGCTCTTGTGAGGGGTATGTGTATTATTTCGATTATATCGTGTGCCGATCGAGCAGCATCGTCAGCTAAGTAGTTGTCTATAATGCCAATATGACCTGGTAGCCACTGCAAGATGATTTCGTGACCCTCTTTTATTGCCTCGTGGTGCAGGGGACGTACTTTTGCGACAACTTGATCGTGATCGCAATGGCTCAATGTAGATTGAGGACATTGCAGGGCAACTTTGCAGTCCCAGAATATAGCCCACTTTGAGGTGCTTGTTTAGAAATGTCCGTTACGGTAGCATGAAGTGTGGCCAGTACTGCCCCAGTAGAGGTAGTCCTGTGTGAAATCCGATGGTTAATTTCGGCGAGTCTTGCAGGAACAACCACGACGTAAGCAGAACTAGTTGAGGTCCCCGAACCATCCGTATAGACGTGAGTACGGCCCCGATAGTCGAAGTGCATGGTCACTGTAAGTTGCCTAACAGCTGGAGTTGATCAATTTGATTTGCTATCCCGGGAATAGCAAGGCGCACGGATGGGAGACGTGACACTACAGTGGAGAGACAGGTTGTGCTGCCGGGGTGAACTGTTTTGGGATGGTTGACTGTTGCGTTTGTATGACCTCTGCAAGTGACGAATGTTGTCCTTGCGGAGGCACGTGCGCAAGGTGATGCTGTGGAATTTTTTAGGTATGACGTATGTGCATTCCCACAGAGTTTAGGACAATATATATATATATATATATATATATATATATATATATATATATATATATATATATATATATATATATATATATATATATATATATATATATATATATATATATATATATATATATCGAAAGCGGATGGTCTTTGGCGAATGCAATGTTCCCCAATGTTCATGCTCTGCGATGATAGAGACCCAGGCATGTGCGAAAGGTATGACACTGCAGGGACTGTCTGGAGGGAAGGCAAGTTAGTCTTGCCTTGTTTGAATGTACTGGGGTGCTGTGCTGCAAGAATACCAAAAATAGTTCTCTGTACAACTCCGGCATTGGCTTGAACCAACGAGCCCCATGATTTTTCGCCAAGAAATTGGAGTAAGTGAACGATAGATGTTAGCTTTTTTTCAGTACGGTGTAATGAAGGCTTCATGATAGATTGAAATCTATCAGAATCCCTAATATACGATGCGATTGGCAGTAAGAAAAGATGTGGCCCTCGTTGGATACTGAATATGGAGTCACACATTTGCTTGCAAATGCCACCAGCGCACACTTTTTCTGTGAAACGCTGAGAGCCTGCTTCTGGAGATGAGAAGTAATTATTGCCGGCCGCTGAAGTTTTGCACTCACCTGGAGGCGAGTGACAGAGAAAGCCGAGATACAGATGTCATCGGCGTACATCGATATTTGCACGGTGTTATGGAGGTTCTCTGCGAGGTAATGAGTGCCAGAATAAACAAAGTAGGGCTAAGGACATCGTCTTGGGGCACACCAGGGTAGGTATAATGCGCAGGTGTCGGGCTATCTTCACACTGAATAAACAACCGATGTCCACTATGTCCCGCTCATATCAAGGGTGGCTCATGGGCCACGTTTTCATAGGCACCTTTCACATCAAGGAAGAGTGCCACGGGCAGGTGTTCGAATTCTTTATCTTGTTGAACTGCCCACACAGGATCTTTTAATAGAGGAGTGACCCCGTCCAAAATTGGTCATTGTATTGGGGTTTATTTTATAATGCATGAGGTGCCACTCAATGCGCGTCAAAATCATTCTCTCCATGATCTTTCCCACGTAACTGGCCAACGTTATTAGCCTGTACGAGGTGAGGTTGAGCGGAGACTTTCCTAGTTTTGGTAGGGATATCAGCCTCCTACATTTGCCTGCAGCCTACAATGTTGGTCCTCACGAATCAACTCAAAGAAAAATTCAGTAAAAGCAGTGTGTCATTACATGTCCTTGGCCTATGTTGTCTGGCGCTAGTTATAGACTGACTACATCAGTTGCCAACTAGCTTAGCCTTACGCCTTAGGCGCACGTGGTCATCTATCAGCTGATGTCGGTCCCCTTCATTGGTCTGTGGAAACGGTCTTGTTTGAGGCATCGCAATTATTTCGCCGCATGCTTAAAAAGCAACGAGGTTGGGCAGAGAACAAGTAGCCTTAAAGTTTCGCTCTTACATGTGCTCGACAGCCCAAGATAAATGTTTGGTGCCCTTCGCTCGTAGTGCAAAGGAATTCTCCCACGGTAACTGGCCCTCCAGCGAGCGCTAAACCGCACCTTCCTTATTCCTTTCTCTCCATGGAGAGATATGTGCTTCAGGTGCAAAAGTTTAGGACCACTTCATAGGCTAAACCTTTAGCAAATCACCCCTTTGATGTGCACGACACGAGCGCCGTGGCTGCGGATGGGGAATGCGAGAAGGCGCTTCAGGTTCAGTGACTAAACAAGAGGACATGCGGTGCCTTTCTAGAGCGTCATACACACGTTCTTAGTACACAGTGTTTGCCGACCGTGAGGCGCGAATGCAAATCGTCAAAATTTGAGATTTCAAGGTAAACCTAGATGTCATAAATAAGGAAGGTTGCCTTGCTCGTTGAAACCTCACTTTAAGACGCTTCCGTGCACTAATCCGCGTTGTCAGGCGTCTGAAGAGAACTGGAAGCACGCAAGCTATCCTTCAATTATTCTATCCCTTCGCACAAGCTACTCTTCAGCGCGTACATTTGACCTGGGGCCGTATTGTACAGGGATCTAAGCGTATTTATCGTTTCGGACCCTTTCGACCACTGACAATGATCATACCTTGCTTGATGACGTAACTACGGCTTTTAAGCGTTCATGGAAAGCCACCGCACGATTGGCTTTTTGACGACCAGACCTGGCCATTGGATGTGCATCGCAGCGTAGCCTGTGGTTACCCTGTGTATGCGGCGAGTGAAGAAGACTGACAGCTTGCTGCTTTCGTATGATAGTGCAATCACGGTGACGGGAAACATAGTGAAATAATAATCCATATTCATTTCAAACAGATCCCTTTCTCGGACATAAATTTTAATTAGCAGTCTATTCGGGAACATTATAAATGTTTATTTATTGATTTTAATATCAGGATACAAAGTATAGACAAGCGTCTGCCCTTGACGTCAGTGGAGATGCGGCGGCGCTGGCGACAGCAGTGACTTTCGGGGTGTAGGCAAAAGCCCGCTTCGTCTGTATGGATGCGCCCCGCTAACTCTGTTTTCGAGTATAATTCCAGATATTCCTGCAAGCTGTGGTGCGATTGGTTGCGCCACGAGGCACACAAGAAGAAAATTGAACTTGTTTTCATATGTCTCTTGCGGTCAGATAACGATGAGAGCAAAGGGCAGCGGTGTTAAGCGCAACAAGTAGACCCTTCGACGACGGATTGCCTTCGCACCTAACGTGCGTTGCACATCTGCATTAAAACTTGATCAGTTCGTTTGCAACTTTAATTTTTGTGGTTGCTCTTCGACCGCACGACGAAGAGCGCGACATCAAACGCCTGCAGCTTGGGCAAGTTTTATTGCATATACTGTCAAGCCATTTAGACGCGATATTACGTGTGCGTATGATATTAATCCCAGGCATAAAATGCGAACTCTTACATCCCATTCACCTACAGTACTGTCCGTTTATATGTTCGTACAGAAAAGAACGCACTGCGAAGGTACCTGCAGTTACCTTGATCGGTCCCTCCAGCGCGATATTGCCAAAACAGGCCCGGTCTTGTGAAGTATAGCTTTTCTCTATTTTCACTTTTGCGAGTTTCAACGAGTGACTCTTCATCACCGGTCCTGGAAGCGAGTAAACATCGTTAGGATCCTAGCAGAGTAACGCAGCGTTATTTCTCAGATAATTAAATTTTATTTTGAAGGTCATTAGGAACCTGACTAACGATTTAAATATTCACGTTCAACCTAGCTCTGATCGAGCAGGGTAATAAGTATGGTATATGGGGTACACGGCTGTGAGGGGTGCAAAATATGCCAAAAATTGTAACACGCATTTAAATAAACATTTTCCAAGTATATTAAAAAAAGATCAACAGATTGCCTAAATTTCGCTGCAAGCGATCATAGAGAACGTTTCATTTGCGCTCATGCACCTGTCCTATAGAACAAATAGAACAAAATGGGAGCATTCCTAAAAGCCTTCATGTATTATAATAACCTGTGAATGACCTTGACGCGTCTATACGAAGAAACAGGCGTGAAACGTTTTTTTTTTTTTTTTTTTTTTTTTTTTTTTATCGACCAGTATAAAACAAGTTGGCAGCGCACTATAGGTGATTGTTACTAAGAACTGAAAGGTTGAGTTCTTTATATTAAATTAAATTTTGTCACTTAAGTTGCTGGTACAGTGAGCTAAAAATATGATTTCTAGTTCAGTATAGTTGCCGGTAATATTGTTCTTTAGAGTGAAGGTGCTTGGAGCAGCGGAAATTCTATCAAAAGAGTCGTCTTATGAAAAACAAACTTCCAGTCATTCATATCCGCGTCCTCCTTTCATGCGCTAGCAATAGACCCGGGAGTTGAACAGTGTTAACAATTAGCTTTTCTTATAAATTGCGCTTCTTTATTTTCATTTAACTCAACTTAATAAGTCACTACAGCAACCCACCGTAGCCGCGCTGTTGAGACCACGGCGAAGGAAGCCAGCCCAGCTATTCCCCGGGTAATTCCAGCAGTAATCGGCTCGTAAAGTGCTCAACTACTCTCCAGGCATAAACCAAACAATTTCAACGTACAAGTGAAGCTTGCGCTTCAGAATATTCGCACGCGCGAAATGGTTTTGAAGGCAGTGTCGCTGGGCGCTGTGTATGCACGCTGCGTTTTTGTCTACACCCCATGTAGCTGCCGATCGCAGCGCCACCTTTGTTTACAAACATGACACTTGTCTGTACATTACAAAAGGTATTACTAATAGTTCAATCTTCTAATCCGGCGGAATTTTGTTTTAATTTGTTGTTCACTTTGACCGAGCAGCTAAGATTGCCACTTAAAAATATATGGGAACGTTTTTATTGATGGATGCCAAAAACCTTGATTACGAAAAATCATTTGACTCAGTTGAAAACTCGGCGGTGATGCAGGCATTGCGAAATCAGGGGGTTGACGAGCCGTACGTAAAAGTGCTGGATGATATATATATGTATATAGTGGCTGCACAGCAACCATAGTTCTGCATAAAGAAAGTAACAAAATTCCCATAAAGAAAGATGTTAGGCAAGGAGACACGATCTCCCCAGTACTATTCACAGCTTGCTTAGAGGAAGTATTCAGAGACTTGGATTGGGAGCAGTTAGGGATAAGGGTAGATGGAGAATACCTCAATAATTTGCGATTTGCTGATGACATTGCCTTGCTAAGCAACTCGGGGGATGAACTGCAAATAATGATTGGTGACCTAGACAGGAAAAGTAGAAAGGTAGGCTTGAAAATCAATATGAAGAAGACTAAGGTAATGTTCAACAGCCTCGGAAAGGAACAGCAGTTTAAATTACGTAGCGAAGTACTGGAAGTAGTTGGCGAATATATCTACTTAGGACAGGTAGTAACCGCAGATCCGGACCATGAAAAGGAAACAACAAGAAGAATAAGATTGGGATGGAGCGCATTTGGCAAGCACTCACACATTATGACTATAGCAGCTTACCGGTATCGCTAAAGTGGAAAGTATAAAACAGTTGCATCTCGCCTGTACTCACCTATGGGGCTGAAACGTGGAGGCTAACCAAGAGAGTTCTACTTAAGTTGAGGACAATCCAGAGGGCTATGGAACGAAAAATGGTAGGGGTAACATTAAGAGATAGAAAGCGTGCAGAGTGGGTCAGAGAAATAACTCAAGTTACCGACATTCTAGTGGAAATTAAGAAGAAGAAATGGGCATGGGCAGGACATGTAGTGCGAAGAGAGGATAACCGACGGTCGCTTAGGGTAACAAACTGGATTCCAAGCGAAGGAAAGCGTAGCAGGGGGCGGCAGAAAGTTAGGTGGGCGGATGAGGTTAAGAAGTTCGCAGGGGTCAAGTGGATGCAGCTACCACAGAACCGGGTTAAGTGGAGAAATATGGGAGAGCGCTTCGCCCTGCAGTGGGTATAGTCAGGCAGATGATGGTGATGATGATGACCAAAAACCTACGCATCTCCCGATGGAATATGTGCGGGTATATTGACTGTCAGAGTGGAATCTTTAGACATGCGAGAAAACATGTGTTCATAAGCAATTTCCGGTTGAGAAATGCTCTAGTCCATAGGTTCTGGGTGTGCTACAAAATCTACAAAATACGGCCCCTGGTCTGTAACCGTTTCCACGACACGAAAGCAAGATTTATACCAAAAAGACGACAAATCACAGCGGCAGCTCTATCGCATATCTGGTCCAGTTTTTCCCATCTGCGCTCCATGTTCCACATCTTTGTGTTGCCTTTTCCACTTTGTCCTGCGCACAGTTTGGCAGTTTTTTTTTTTTTTTTTTCAGTGGATTCGCTGTTCCTTTCACGACATATTGTATGTCAGTTTGTGGAAATTGCGCTTAAGATACCGGACGTGTGTGAAATGTAGAAATATTAATGATTTATACTTATTAGTTCAACCGAAGACTGTTTTACGTCTCAAACGTGCTCATGTGGAACCTTGATTGTGAACAGAAAACATCTTTTCTCTTCCGCTGAGTTCAGCGCAAACCATATTTTAATTAATGAAACCCTTTAGGATGAACAAGCGTTATCCGCCTGTAGGCGCATTGGCACCGAAGAAGCAGCACACCAGCCCATGTAGCCATTATTAAAGCATAGCCGAATGCGCAAGCCCAGTTCTTGAATTCAAATTAATGTAATCACGAGGTCATTACTTGTTCACAACTCAATCACGGATGTTATATGATAGACAAGTTACTGGCAGCAACCGAGAAACCGGACCCGGAAAACCGGCAAAACATCTGGGCGGCCGCAGCTCGAGCTAACGCCTGTAAAGTCTCACGCACTTCAGCGTTGCCCCAACAGTGATCGAAGTGAAAAGGAGTCTTGTGCAAGCTGCCTTCAAATTTGCACTTCCCCCCGAAGTCTGAAGAAGACTCTAATGCATGCAGCAGCCCCGTCGACGAGAAAAGCTCCCTCGTTACATCTTTTGTTCGAAGCAGCTGAAGCAGCCCCCAACGCACTCTGGGGGCCAAACACGAGAACAAAACAGCATAATATGGAGTGGAACGTTCATAGTTGTGTTGAAGATCAGAAGGGTCGTTGCTATCGAACATTTCAAGACCGAACCAACATACAGAGAAGGAAAAAGAGCAAGCAACAATACTCTGGGATCTCTCCAGCTAAGGTGTACAGCAAATATATAAACACTTACTGTGACCACAGCGGATATTCGGAGCACAACGCAAGCTCACTGCAGCATGACCCCTGCTCAGTATGATGCCGTTATGAAACTTAATTGGACTACGGAAGGATATTCAAGGCGTCCTCTACCACCTCTTTACTGTAGCTCTTCTCGGCGCGACATGTGACTGCTAATAATTATATTGTTCAAGTACAGTGTGCACCCACTGGGAAGAAACAAATGCCGATTGGCGCGAATAAAAATATACTTTTTTTGTTTCAGTCCCCTTAAACAGAGTGCAGCGGCTGGAGTTTAATCTTGAATTTTCGCGCTTAAAGTGCGCAAATACCCTCGAGCACAGACGAAGAGCTTCGCATCGCATTCTTTCGACATATGCTTGGCAGCTATGCTATGGAAGAGTTGCAGCGATTCAAGCCAGACTGATTTCGCTTTCCAAGCATTGTTCGCTTACACATCTTATTAATGAATCGGCAAACAATGCGCGTCTGAAAAGAAGAAATCGCGTACGAAAAAAGAGCAAGGCGTGCATAAACGTACGCGGCATGATCTTGAGAAACGTGGGGTATAAAAAACTCACCATGCATTGAGGGCAAAAAAAAAAGAAAGTCAGGGGTGCCCCTCGTCTTTTCATTGTTCACTACTTGCGACACATCCAGGGAGCCGGGAATCGCCGCTATATCGGGGTCATTCTAACAGGGCTCAAGGCGACAATGATACTAATTGATTAACGCTGCCACCACAGAAAGCAATCTACCGTACAACCGCCTGAAAAGAGCGGGACACAGCAGAACCTTTTGCAACCGGTGCACATCTTCGCCTCCTCTCTTAGCTTTTCGATCGCGTTTAAGGTGGCCTGAAGCGTGAATACTGTCCTTCTGTACGCCTATAGGTGACGCCACAATGGATAAAAATTTGGGTTTCGCGAATTTTGGAATATGACTCGAAGAGGAATGTGAACAAATATGTCCTTTGATATAGAATACAAATGTCCACAAAAGTTTGCAAAACGCAGAAAATACAACAGAAATTAACTGCTCGGAAGTTTCTGCATGAAACCCTTTCGGGGCCTCTAGAGAGCGAAGAAATTCCGAGTTTTATTATATTATACGTTGCGGGAACTTTGTGGACACTTGAATCTATTCGCAGTGCAATACGAAATTTCGGAAAACGATAAAAAGGCAAACATTCTTGCCTCTTATAATTTTAAATAGAGTGTGCATTCTTTGCAACCAAAGCAAAGGAAATACTTGGAATCAACACTGTACAAAAAAAAAAAGGGAACACGACGTGCAAAGAAATGACATGCACATAGTCGGGTACATTATTAGCCAGCAGTGCATCTCTGCTCGCATCCCGGATCACCCCACAGAATTCCTTAACAATGAGAAAGATTTGTTGATAGAACATTTATAAAATTAAGAATTCTGCTGGCGTGGCTTGCATGATTAGTCAGGCATTCAAAAGTTTATTTCGTTTACTGATGTGACAGGTCGTCGGAGTAACACACGGCGCCGTAGATCATGATCTATTATTACCCACCTCCGTTTTAAGAGTATCGTGTTACATACAGCATAAGAGGATTCAACCTGAAATGTGGTCATGCAAAATTAATAACCAAGAGAAATTCGTTAATGGACTCGTGAATAAAGAAAGCATCTTGGGCAGACAAAATTCGGCAGAGACACTTAAGAGGGCTCATGGGAGATATGAGAAAGCATTATGATCAGCATAAGTGATTACTATACGTAATGTTTGTACATACTCGATACTTTGCTGTACTTGACTAATAAAATACCGAGTAATGATACGCCGAGCAGTGTGTATGAGTGATGACTATATACATGGGAATTGGCGTTTTACTATTCATGACAATGCATGCCTTCTTTATGGCCCCGAACACCGGTGTAGTGATGCCATCCAAGTTTCGTGCCATGGACACGCAGCCAGAAAAACAATCAGCGCCCAGCCCGGTTATCTGCCAACTGCCACCCGCCAGACGTATGCTAGTAAGGAGGACCGACAGACACGCACAGACAATCCGCCTCCGAGCCTGTTTTCCGTGTCTCTGGGAACGCACAAACCTTCCAGAGGCACGGTGGTGATTTTTAAACGAAAGTTTTACCAGCCCCATAGATCGAAAAAGCCGTCGGCGTGCTGTCACCTCCACGGTACCAATAACCAGCTGTTCTTCGGCAGCAATACAAAGAGAGAGGGCGGATGCTATGCTGGAAAGATTCTGCCCTTCGAATAATGCGTGCGAGGGGATGTGGAGACTCGGGTATCCGCGAGTGAGCAGCGCATAGCTGGGAGTCGAATTACTCGAATTTCCTAGCGGCCGGCTAACTTGCGCCGACGCATTGCTTCTTCCTCGCGTTCTCTGCGGGCCTAGGCGCTTCTCCCCCGAGCGGCGACCCACCCCATACAGCCGTACCACGCAGTCGGCTTGTGTGATGTTTTGAAGAAACGTGCGCGTTTTTGGATTCCAGCGAGGGAGTGCTTCCATAAGCACGACAGAGGCGGCCGTGCCAGCGCTGTTGGGTGAAATGTGAAGAAGTTGCTTTGGCCTTTTCGGTCGTGTTCATGTTTTCGCATTATCGCACCGTAAACACTCTTAAATATCGATACCAATTTTTTGTGCCTTTTTTGTACATGCCACCGGCTCGTCTCGTAAGAGGGCTAGCGATGCATCCGCACTATAGCCTCACTTATTCAAGGCACCGGAATAATTGCTAGAATTACCCGATGGTGAAACAAATACAAATTAAACATGAATCCGATTAACAAACGTGCTCGACAGAAAATTTCGCTCACATCTCCGAAGGCATGGCCTTGGTTATCGTCGAGAAGCTGTACGTGGGTTATGCCAGGCGCCGTAGTGGGATTGTTCAAATTTTGGCCTTCAGAGGTTCTTACAGCACGTGCAAACACAGATGGTTTATAGATTTCGCCGCCTGCCTAATACCTAATCCCGACCTAGGGATCAATATTCGACCTTGCTACCAAGTAGTAGCAGCTAAATGTCTTAGCCGCAGCGCCACCACGGCAGGAACCGACAGATATATGCGAAAATATTCAGTACAGCGGAGTACAGAACCATTAACTGAATGCATTTTTGTCCTTTTTTCCACGGTTCTTGAACCTTCGTTTTCGCAAACATTGCAGAGAAAACTTTACCGACTCATAAATGCTGGCCGCTGTTTTTTTTTTTTTTTTTTTTTTTCTCTGCAGTGGGACAAACTATAGCTCCAAGAACGTAGTCCTTGCCGAATAAAATGTTCTCGATGGCTTACAATATTGCATATTATCGAAAAATGGCAGGGAGCGATTTATATTTTTATCTATACTCTCGGGAAGGAGGCCGTACGGTTAGTTGGCATTGCTTCAGAGAATCTAAAATTGAAAGGTTGGAATATGAGTTTCTGAAGATATGAGTTTCGACCGGGCGCTTCAAAGGAAGAAGCGAACAGAGTGCATAAGTTAGTGAAATACCATAAGTTGACGGGCTGACAAAGAAGAATCAATAGCCAAGCCAACCGCTACGTTTGACGCACTGAACTATGCATACTGTGCACATAACCGGAAAATTTGAATACATTCTGCAAAAGAGACTTCCAGAGCACATTTATGACATATTGTAAAACTGAACCAAAACAGTAAAATATTTGCAGATCCTCCTTCGTCAGGCTTCTGCTTTTTTTGCTATTTACTTTGAAAACGTATCTTATTGTTTTTCTATACTACTCGTTGTGAGCGCAAGGCTAACTTCAGAAGGAAACTTTTGCTACGTATTGGAAACTTGCTTCACTCTTTTAATATGTTCGTAAATTTACCTTAACATATTCTCCATTTCCTTCATGATTATTACCAAAAGCGCAGTCCATTCGTTTTCCCGGTCCGAGTGCAGAAAAACATTTAAAGCCAAATGTTTTTTACGCATCTAACAGTATCCTAAATTGGCTGATAATTAAGAAGTGCCCCAGAAAGTTGGATGTTGAAATATTTGAAATTTACAGAAAAGATGCCTTTTCCGAAACGCCTCCGCGCGCACCTCGAAACTGACAAACTTATTCTAGTGGTCTCTACTGAAGTGCGAACTGCACATCTCAGTTGTGGGGTTCGCACTGTGGCCTCGAGATTGTCCTAGTTCTTCGCCGTTTACGTGTTCCGTTATTTGTTGGCACTGCGTTTAACGTGGCAGCACTTCGCTCGCGAAGGCTTTATGTATAGGATCTACTTGGGAAATCATGGTGTTGTTCTTAACGTTTCTATTAACCCGACCTGTCTGCGCCCGGTAATCGGCTGTAGCAAGACTGCAGTAGGGGCTAGCTGGTTGTTGAACATTTTGGCGGAATTGTGGGCTACACGAGGGACGACAAGGCAGACGAGGTACAAGACAAGCACGCTTGTCCTGCGTACCTCGTTTGTCTTGTAGTCTCTCGTGTAGGTCGCAAGTTTCATCAAAACGTTCGCCTAACTCACGGCCATTAAACCGTGTGATGCAATAACCCTCAATGTGATTTTCAAGAGGCCTCACCTTCGAATCGATCTAAAATGCAGTGGATGTCATTGCTACAATGAAGTGCGCAAGACACAAGCTTGCTGCACACAAAGCTACACACGTTACCGATGATTTTTCTCGCACCGCATTGATCTATATTGAATGGCGAGTGGGATGAAATCGGATTAAGCATCCTGTAATTGTGATTTGCCTTCATTTTCTGAAGCAGTGAAATATCTCGTTCGGTAGTAATTACGAGGTGTTACGTGGCCCCATTATAAGACATTTCAGCTTTTTGCTGCTCTGCGTCGACACGGAGTAGTTGAAAAAAGTGTTTGTAATAAAAATTTAAAGTGTGCGTACAAATGAATTTAAAAAAAAAAAGTTTACGCAAAGAAGCATACTTACATTTCAGCAGTGATTCCATACCACTATCTTTGGTTCACCAGTTAGGTACGCTATCGACTAGGTCACGTAGGCACGTCGGCTTAGCTAAAGTATAAAGTTGGTTTGGGGGCAGGGGTAGGGGAAGGGGCGGCGGGTGCTTTGCGTGTTGCGTCGGCAATTCGATGGACATAGCCACTTAAGGAGTATATGGAGGTAATTTTTGTTTGCGTGTTGATTTCTTTGTAATGATGCTTAATACATTGTTCTATGCCGATTACCACGCAGTGTTTGCCTGCGACCGCTAAATGATTTATAATACATTTCTTTTCTCATCCCTTTCCGTTTCGAATTCAACATCCGACAAAGCAATGGCTTTTGCGTCAATGTTCCATATGAGTCACATTAGGGATAAAAAAAACTTCGATATAAATGCGGCTTCTCAAATGCTTGGAATTTCGGCTCTTGAAGCAGGCTAGCCTTAGTGCCGTAGTGAATCAAAACGACGGAGGAGCGACTGTACCGCAGTGTTCTCATTCCTCGCGTGAGCTATATGCAACTTGGCATCACAAGCCATCGCTCGGCTGTTGAAACCAAAACTGAAAAGTGATTTAGCTATCTTATACGAGTACCACCAAGTGACTGATGTACAATAATGACTTACGCGTCATAACAAGAAGCAAACATGCAACTAACATTTGGTGGCTGTACTATTTTACCACTTAGCACGAAATCTTTGATGTCAAAGTTTTCCGAGGGCAAGCTCCGGACGCTTTTAAGAGGCTATGTTTGGTTGTGACGGCTTTTTCATCTTTCTTTAGAGACCTTTCTCGTCATGTTACTTTTCACTGGGGTGCACATCCTTTCTATGTCGATTTAATTTCTATTCAATTTATCACGGTTCATTCCGTGTAATAGCTTGGCTTTAACGTGTTTGCGATCATGCCTGTGCTCATGCGCCGTACTATGATTCTTCTTTCACACCTAGCTCGCGTCCATGTGTTGTTTTCGTTTTATCTTTGCCACTTTTTGCCTCTCGTGAGAAATGTTACCTCGTGTTAATTTGCCCTATTGGCAGCATTGCAATGAAATTGAAAGTTGGTGCTTGCCTGTGTGCCATCGTATCCTGTGTCCCAGATTCAACCACGCCATTATGCACCTAACATTTTGTGACTCACGCACCTGCTTACGCGATATTCGGTTCTACGAACCTCTCTGAAATTGTTTTGTTACGACATGTATGAGGGACGCCGCAGTGGATGTCTTAAAAATAATTTCGGCCACCTGGAGAGCTTGAATGTGCACTGAAATCGCACAGTACTAGATCGACTTTTGTTTCGCCTGCACCGAAATGTGGCTGCAGTGACCGAGATCGAACCCGAACCCTTGGCATCAGCAATCGATTTCCCACTGAGCCACCTCAGCGAGTCATCGCCGAAAGAATTTCATACTTCATTTGCGCTTTTTTTTTTTTCGCATTACGCATATTTGCATTCACGATTTGCAATCATAAACATAAGTCTACTACCTGATGCAAGCTCCTCGAAGAACACGAAGCAGAAGGCACACATGATTCCCTCGCGCTTTTAGTCTGCATTCGTTCGTTCATTCATTTGTATAAAATTTGGCATTGAGGCTGCGATCGCGAAGTACATTTTACAAGATTGATGCTTATGCTCCCCGCTTCTGAGGTTCTCTTTGATGGAAGTTTTGCCACTCATCGATCGGTCTTTTGGTGAAGGCGATCGCATGCTGGTGGACATCTTGTCAGCTGCCTTTTTTCAGAGTGCTTAAGAGCTACCGAATTCAGTGTTCTTTCATCCCAGCATTATATCCGCCACTCGCCCTGACCCGTACTGTTCTTGTACAGAGTGGCGGCGCTTCAGGGACTACGCTCGACAGCTGGCGATGTTTCAATCAGAGGATGCCTCTGCGCCAGTTCCGAAAAGGAGCGCTCACGTGGATAGCTTCATTGAAACGCGGATGCGCAGCGTTTTTGCTCTGCCCCTTCTCCCTGTCCGGCATCATCTTGCTGCGCTACCAGTCCTTTTTACAATGCAATTTTGCGGCGTTCCAGGCCCTATACATTCCTTACCTTATGATGCAGACACCGTTACGCCGTATCCAGCTATCCAAAAGCTGTTTGGTGAATACTGACGGCAATCTCAGCTAGGCGGCAGTTTACGGGAATCGGAATAGATCATTGAAGGAGCATCAGTATTAGAATATTTAGTGGTACGTCAAGACCCAAACACATTTAGCTTCCAAGCCTTATAGCTTTAGGTGGAGCAATCCTCGGCATGTGAGACGATATGAATGGAAGTAAGGTGGGATTATAATGGGGCCCAAGCATTACGGGAAGACCTACTGGTGCCTTCTTTAACATGGGGACCATTTGGGCTAGTTGGTGCGAATCTAACCTATTGATCCAGCGAAAGACACAGAAGCACAAGGCGAGAGAAGTACACGGTACAGCGCTGTCCCGTGTACTTCTCTTCTTGTGTTTCTGTCTCTTTCGCTGGTTCGATATGTTATATTGGCGTCTTGTACGTGCGTTGGCCGGCAAAGGGGCTTATAGCAGCCACTAAACAGCCTTTGCACTGGCCGTCAATAATGCCCGCCATAATTTGCCGCAAATCGCAATTCTTTTACTCTTGTCCCTCTAAGGCATATCATGGACAACAAAAGTATCCAGTTATATCGAAACGTAAATCCCTCTGACGAGTTTCTTCGACGGTTGTACCAAAACGAGGACTACAAACTTGGTGCAAACTTTAATCCTACCTGAACCGTTATCAGCGCTCATTATGTTATGAAGGAAACATCGAAAGGGAGCGAACATTCCATATTTGCAGCAAACACGATTCGGCCGCTCTGATAGCGAATACTGAACATGCACACAAATGCACACATGAGCATGCATGCACACGCACACACACGCACGCACACATACACACACAATCAACACACTGTGTAGTACAAAGGCTGATTCGTTATATAATGTGCGTTTACAAGCAAATTGATACTGCCCGGAGTGGCGGGAGTGGCAGCCGTGGAGGTAAGAAAACTAATGATGATTTGCACTGGTCGATCGGAACTGGGCGCCCGAACCGACCTAAAGCGCTAGAGAGGGAATCAGCCTTAGTCGACCAATGTAGCGTGTAGAGTACGCGGCGGAAGTAATGTTGAGTTCGTTTCGAAAGTTATAGCCGCATCCCAGCGCCACACGTTTTGCGGTTGATAAATAGGCATGAGTGCGGCCCTCAACAACTTGCTTTCGCACCATTTTAACGCTGCAGATGTTTTTCGATGGACGCACTTGGGCATATTCGCGCAAAAAAACGGTGATGACCAGTGTCCTCTGCCGACGTCGTTGAACCGGCCAATCCAGCAGCCTCCGGAAGTGACCGCATCAGCGACTAAGACTTGCGGCGAGATCCGACTGCGGTCGGCGGATCGCGCTAGAGCGTCCCGAGCTGCTTCAAACGCCCAGCGGAATACGCGCAACCTATCTTAGTCGACCAGTGTAATTCGAAATCGTCGTTCCGGAGCAAGAAAACTCGCTCCGGAGCGCTAAGTGGAAATCGCCATAAGGAGAGAGCGTGAAGTCACGCGGCCAACCTTCGCAAGCCAAGCGCCGAGAAAGCAGTTCCCTCCCCCGTTTTTTCTTTCTCCCAGTCTGTCCCTATGTTTTGATTGTCCGTATGTTTTAATGCGGGCGTCTGCCTTGGCGCAGGTGCGCGACTTTCTGCTGTGGCGAATACGGGTTATCGCGCCGATTCCCCGGTGACGCGAGCGGCAAACACCGCGCGGCGCTGATTCGCGCATGCGCGATGCGCAGCGGTAGTAGATATCGCCGCACGCTATTACGCTGGTGTAATCTCGCTTCCTTTTATTTTTTGTGACTAGGCTTCAAAAGTATTACCAAGCGCTCCCTCAGTTTTCTTTCTTCCATGGTGGCATTGGAAGCGGTACTAGCCGTGATCACGGTAATTAGTCGTGGGGAAGGTGATGGGCCGTGTTCTATAGGTGCGCGACCCTACTAGATATTACAATGTGTGCTTCATTGCTTGGCTGTGCTGGACAGGTTCATCTGGTCTAACAAGATGTCATTTTTGTTAAGGTTCATAGTCGCAAGCCACCCTGAGCTTCCTCGGAGTATTACTTAGAGCCAGAGGCTGACTGAAACCTATATACTTCTAGCGAGCTGGTTAATAGCTGTGCGGATACCTGACACCTGGTGTGCATTAACTGTGCGATTCAATAAGCAATATTGAGCCGGTGCAGAGGTGTCACTCTGCTCGGAAGTCGCTCCAGCCGATGCGAGGAACTAGGTCGACACTGAACAACCTAGGAAAGTTTTTCGATTCTTCTGTTTTGATTCTCTTCACAGATGCTGACGCGTTTATTCCGAGGGCATTTTTAAGCATTCTTGACGGTCATTCATTATCTCATTAGGTATAGCTATTACGATTCATTCAATCATGTTTCATTGATTGTCTTACCTCCCGTATAATGAATGTTGCTACGCTGCTACAGTATTTTGTTAAAATATGCAGCCCAAGGGACTTGGTTATAAGCCGCGTAACGGGAATCGTTGTACATTTTGGGCATTAGCGATGCCGCAGGGAAGAAGTAATCTCCTCTTCATTCTTCACGAGCTTCGGTATTCCAGGAGTGCTTCGAGGACCCCCGTTATAGGGATTAGGACCAACTGCTCGGACTTTGGAAACTGACCCTCGCAACGTTTAACGCTAACGCTAGAACCCTAGCTAGTGAAGCTAGTTTAGCAGTGCTGTTACAGGAACTAGAGGGCAGAGGTGGGCATTTGACCTCAAAAACCTCGACCTCACCTCAAACTCAAAAAATATTTGGCGACCTCACTCAACCTCAACCTCATCAATTGAGGTTGAGGTCCCCCAGACGACCTCACCTCACTTTTCAGGTGACCATTGGCGCCCTCACTCAACCTCACCTCAAACTCAAAATGTGAGGTTGAGGTCGGGCGCTCGACCTCAAAAAAAAAAAAAAAAAAAGAATCATTAAAATAAACCGCAACTTAAAGCTAATATACATTTCTCGGTAATCCTAGGGTATGTAGGCTAGCCAGAATTTTGTCGTATGAAGGCTGTATTTTACTCCTAATTTTATACAACAATTAATATCCCGGATAAAAGCAGAAAAACTCCGGACACTACATGTCCAACTCTGCACTAAAGAGGCAATCCTCTCCCCCTCCTCGCCTACCCTTTTGTGGTCGGTTTCAATCTAAGGCCTATATGGGTACAATGTTACTACGCATAGGCCCATAATGCAATACAAAGAGTTTAACCCATCTGACCCACGTGAATAAGATTCGTATTAGAAATAAAACAAGCCAGTTCTTACTATAAACTGAAAAGCCAAATGCTGTTGACCCTAGTGACGACGACAACAATAACGATATGCCCTTTTTCTTTTCTCGCCACGTAGTGCTAAACAGACAGGGCCACAGCGAGACACACACATTAAAAAATTACAAGGGTCGGAACTGCTAGGAAAAAGGGATAAACGTGAACCACGTTGCTGTCGCGAACATCGGCTCGCCCGTCAAATTTCGCCGAAGCAAAATGTCCAACTCCCACCCGCCTAAAAAAAAGGAAAAAAAGAACACATGATATAAATACTTGTACGTCTGAACTGAATACTGGATGCCATTTCGCCAATAATTCTGAGACGAGCTTCTTTCTAGTATTCACCTGTTTTCCTTTGAAGACTAAACTAATGAATTGCATGGTGGTGTCTCTGAAGCTGCTTCGCCGCATGCACCGTATGTGAATCTAGAGAAACAGTTTCCCCGTTAGTGTCGTATAGTTACACCACATAAACGTAAAATAAAGACAAGAACAACAGAAAGGAGGCGAGCAAGCAGCCCGGAGGGACCGCGCCCCCTGCTGTGCACGCGCTCCTCCCTTCGCCGTCCGTCTCCATGGCATCTGGTTTTGCTCATGCAGTGAATGCCGAACTGTCACCAATACACACCAAAGGCAGCGGGGTATATGTGTCAGCTCCGCTTCCAGAGACTGCATCGCGCTTTTCAATACTTGAAAAAAGAGAAAAACTAAATGACCGCGCCGGTAAGTGGAAAGGAGGGTTGTGCTATGGGCCTCTGAAAAGATGCCAAATAAAGAACCTAATGTGAGGGAAGAAGCCTGTTCTCTTTCCGGCAGTGTACGAACTTAATTGACATACAAGAAAATCTATATGAAGAAATACCATGTTGACGAAAGTAATCACAAATATCGCACACTAAAAGCAGAAGAGAACTGCGCTTCCCAGAGCGTATAGAAGGTTTGAGACATCGGCTTAGTACTGCATTGCTCAGTGCTAGCATGTAATTGGCTTCATTCACTTATATCTAAATTGATTTTTAAAGAAAAAGAAAAATGTCTGAAAATATTATTCCGACATCTGGCCACAAAAATTTTCATCCGATTGATTTGTCCGTCTGGAGCAGACGGGAGCACAAAAGAGACACGCTCAGTTCGCTACAGCAATTCGTCTGTCTAGACACCAAAATGTCGAGCCGGAAACCATCTCAATACTTTCTATTTCATAAAAACATGTAGGAGAACGCTTTCTCTTTTTTTATCTGCGCCTGAATAAGAGATTTCAAGAGAAACCTGATATTATGAAGTTAAGAATCCCTTACTCTCCTCCTTTATTCTGCATTGCTTGATTTCAATAGAATTTGAGAGAGAAACAAGGGGCCTTAGCGGAGCGAAATCATTTTTTTTTTTTCAATGGGCTTCACTGTATGCAAGCCCCATATATTTTTTGTCTCTTCTATCTCGGCAAATAGTTAACATGTGCAGGCTTCTTTCCTGTATACCACTGCGTCTTATAAGCTGTGCCGTCCGTTTCATCCTGTTGCATGTTTTACCGCTACACTAGCACCTTCATCCCATTGCAGTTGTTCGGGGCCACCTGTGAATCTGTTAGAAGAAACAAGCAGCACAAGACCAAAGAGAGGTGTTCGAGAATACAAGAATATAAATTTACAGGACCGGAATATAGAACGATGACGTACAATTCGAAAGGGAGGACTTCGATAAAATGCTCAGATGATATTGCGCCGGTTTTCCTGGTTTGTTCATGTTTTCCTTTTTTTTTTTTATCTGTCAGTGTCAGTATCACGTCCTCTAACAATACCGCTGCAACATTTTCTGTTAAGTTTCCGTGTAATGTACAGGTCTTTTATCGAATGTAAGGCAGCAGCCGTGACGTTAGCGTCTGGAAACGGGCATGCACACGGCAAACAGTTCTGCTCCGCGCCGTCTGCGCAAAGACAATTTGCTTCGCTTTTTAGTTTGCTTGTTTCTTTACGGCATCCGACAAAAGCACCGCGGGTCAACGTGAGTTGTGCTTTGCGCGCTCCTGGGTGTTTGAGCCGGCGGCAAGCATCGGCAAAAACAAGTCAGAGGAAACGGGGGTGGCAAGCGTGGGGCATGAGAAGTTCGTGAAGTAAACAAAAAAAAAATATCTCCTTACAAGAAGACCAGAGGGAAGCGTCCTCGGGCTGCGGACATTACGGTGGAATGCCGAAAGCTGGGCAGGGGCTGCGGCATCCGGTCGTCCGAACGGGGGGTAACCAAACACCGAGAGCCGGCGGGCACACCGCGGCAGTACGCTCGAGCTCCGCGTCAAAAGGGGCGCTCTTCGAAGAAAGCCGCGGCAACAGCAAAAAGCCTGGACCTCACAATTTCGACCTCACACTATGACGACCTCACTCAACCTCAAACTCACGCCTGAGGTTGAGGTCCAATTTCATGACCTCACTCAAAAAATTTCGAGCTGTCACCAACCTCACCTCACTCCGTGAGGTTGAGGTCGACCTCATGAGGTCGAAACCTCATGAGGTTGCCCACCTCTGCTAGAGGGTATGAAATGGGATACCATAGGGCTTAGTGAGGTTAGGAGGCCGAATGAGGCATATACTGTACTGAAGGATGGGCATGTACTGTGTTACCGAGGCTTACCGGAGAGACGACAACTAGGAGTAGGTTTCCTTGTCAATACTTAGATAGCAGGTAATATAGATTAATTCTATACTATTAACGAGAGGGTGGCAGACATCATAATTAGGCTTAATAAGCGGTATAAACTGAAGGTTGTAGAGGCCTATGCACCTACATGTAGTTATGATGACCAGGCAGTTGAAGGCTTCTACGAAAATGTAGAATCATCAATGCGAAATGTAAAGACGCAGTATACTGTACTAATGGGCGACTTCAATGCCAAGGTAGGGAAAAAACAGGCAGGAGACCAGGCAGTAGGCGACTATGGCATTTGTTCTAGGAATAGCTGGGGGGAGTTACTAGTTGAGTTTGCAGAGCGCAATAACTTAAAAATCATGAATACCTTCTTCAGCTAACGGAAGAACCGGAAATGGACATGGAAAAGTCCTAACGGGGACACTAAAAATGAAATTTACTTCATACTGTGTTCAACCCCCGCCAGTATGCAAGATGTAGAGGTAATCGGGAAAGTGCGATGCAGTGACCACAGGATGGTGAGGTCCCGAATTAGCTTAAATCTGAAGGAACGCAACAGATTAGTAAGAAAGAAACCCATCAACGAATTAGCAGTGAGGGGGAGGGCAGAATAGTTCAGGATCTCGCTACAGAATAGATATTCAGCTCTAACCGAGGACGAGGACATTACCCTAGAAGCAATGAACAATAATTTCAGAGATATCATTGCTGAGTGCGCTGTCGAAGTAGGCGGTAGGATAGTTAAAGCAGAAAGCTGGGCTAGTTGGCGTGTCATCATAAATAAAAAGACTAGCGCAAATAACATAGACACAGACATAGGAGTAGATAGGACGAGCGCTAAACATCAACTGAGGATTTACTGCAATAAAGGGGAACATAAAAGTACTTGGTGGCACATGCGCACTCTAGTCAAAACCAACGATCAAAAACTAATCAAAAGGGGGGCAAACTGTTCCTTAGGTACACTTTTTCTTTTTCTGAAAGGGTGATTGAAGGCGCACCAACACACTTATCGCCTTCCCTGCTAATGTGATATGTTTCACATATCTCACGCCCTAACCCTGTGCCTCCTCTACCAAGCACACACATGGCATCAAACGCCGGCACGCACCCACAATGCTTACAATGATTGGCCAAATGGCCGCCCCCCGCCAATGAATCCACCAGCGAACAGTGCTCTCGTAATCGATCATTAAGGCAGCGACCAGACTGCCCAACGTAGCATCTACTGCAGGAGAGAGGTATGCGGTAAACGACGCCAGCAATGCAGGATACAAACTTGCGCTCATGTTTTTTGGTGCAGATCGGCTTCCTGTCCTCATTAACGGCTTCGCACATGCGCACCAGCTTTTCGGGGGCGGTGAACAGAACGTCCACACCGCACTTCTCTCCAACCTTTTTCAGCCGGTGCGATAACTGATGCACGTAAGGAATGGCAGCACGCCTCAGCGTTTTAGGTCTTTTGTCGCCTGGCATGACAGAGCGACCACCTGTCCAGACTTCTTTGAGGAGGCATTCCGCCACAGCCGTCACTGTGTTCTCAGGAAAACCAGCCTTCTGCAACCGGTGCACTTGAATCTGTAAACTGCTCTCAATTTTATGCTCACATGACCTTTCAAGAGCACCACGCAGACAACTTTTTGCAATGCCCCGTTTAACCAATTTAGAATGTGCAGAATCATACGCCAAATTTTCCTTTTTTGTGCGTGGCTGGTACGACCAGCAGATGTGCCCCGTGCCAAAGTACAAACATAGTTCGAGGAACTGGAGACACCCATTCATAGGAATTTCATGTGTGAACCTAAGTTTGTCTGAACATCCACCGAAAATATCTAAAACCTTTTTACAACTTGTGGCTTTTCGCACTCATTACCAATGTTCACAAACACAATAAAATCATCAACATACCTAAAACACCTGACAACGCCTTTTTCTTTTTCCAAGAACGCTGCGACACGCTTGTCAAATTGACCTAAAAAAATTTCACGAAGTATGGGAGCTATGCACGAGCCTATACAAATACCATCCTTCTGTACGAACAACTTATCGTTAAAACAAATATAGGTGGATGAAAGGTAACATTTAACTAAGGCTACAAAGTCATTTACTGAAACCCCGTTACTGTTCTGAAATTTGACATCATCCCCACCTTCAATCCGTTCTTTCACAGCGTCTAACAGCTCTGCTTGAGGAATAGAATAAAATAGCTCCTCAACATTGATGTTGAGGAGAATTGGCCGAGATATCAAAGCTAATCAAAAAGCGCAAGGTGGCCGATATAAGGAAGTATAACATAGATAAAATTTAGCATGCTGTAAAGAAGGGGGAAGCCTTAAAGCGGTAAAGACGAAATTGGGCATAGGAGTATGCGAGCAACGTCATCACGAATATGGAGAAGATGGTCAAAGTAGCCGAAGAGTTCTATACAGATCTCTACAGTAGCCAAAGTAGTCAGGGCCGATAATGAGATCGGCTTTAGCGAAAACAGTCAGACGTTCCATCAGTGACGAAGAACGAGGTCAAGAAAGCATTAGAAACTATGAAAAAGGGGACATCAGCTGGAGAAGATCAGAAACTACAGATTTGTTGAAGGACGGCGGGGGGGGGGGGGGGGGGGGGGGGGATATTGTGCTAGATAAACCGGCCACCCTGTATACGCAGTGCCTTGTGTCATCGACAGTACCGGAACCATGGACGAATGCAAACATTATCCTTATTCATAAGAAAGAGGGCTCTAAGGACCTTAACAATTACAGACTAATCAGCTTACTGTCTGTTACGTATAAGGTATTTACTAAGGTAATCGCTAATAGAATCAGAACAACCTTGGACTGCAATGAAGCAAAGTATCAAGCAGGTTTTCGGAAACGGTACTCTAGTATCGATCATATCCATATCATCGACCAGGTGACAGAAAAATGCTCAGAAAATAACCAGCCCTTATACATAGCAAAAAGCATTTGACTCAGTTGAAACCTCGGCGGTGATGCAGGCATTGCGAAATCAGGGAGTAGACGAGCCGTACGTGAACGTGCTGGAAGATATATATAGTGGCTGCACAGCAACCATAGTTCTGCATAAAAAAAGTAACAAAATTCCCATAAAATGAGGAGTTAGGCAAGGAGGCACTATCTCCCCAGTACTATTCACAGCTTGCTTAGAGGAAGTATTCAGAGACTTGAAATGGGAGCAGTTAGGGTTAAGGGTAGATGGAGAATACTTCAGTAATCTGCGATTTGCTGATGACATTGTCTTGCTAAGCAACACGGGGGATGAACTGCAAATAATGATTGATGACCTAGACAGGAAAAGTGGAAAGGTAGGCTAGAAAATCAATATGCAGAAGACTAAGGTAATGTTCAACAGCCTCGGCAAGGAACAGCAGTTTGCATTAGGTAGCGAAGCACTGGAAGTAATAGGCGAATATGCCTACTTATGAAGGGTAGTAACCACAGATCCGGACCATGAAAAGGACATAACAAGAAGAATAAGATTGGGATGGAGCGCATTTGGCAAGCACTCGCAAATTATGACTAGCAGCTTACCGGTATCGCTCAAGAGGAAAGTATACAACATTTGCATCTTACCTGTACTCACCTATGGGGCTGAAACGTGGAGGCTAACCAAGAGGGTTCTACTTAAGTTGAGGACAACCCAGAGGGCTATGGAACGAAAAATGGTAGGGGTAACATTAGGAGAAAGGAAGCGTGCAGAGGGGGTCAGAGAAATAACTCAAGTTACCGACATTCTAGCGGAAATTAAGAAGAAGAAATGGACCTGGGCAGGACATGTAGGGCGAAGAGAGGATAACCGATGGTCGCTTAGAGTAACAAACTGGATTCCAAGGGAAGGAAAGCGTAGCAGGGGGCGGCAGAAAGTGAGGTGGGCAGATGAGATTAAGAAGTTCGCAGGGGTCAAGTGGATGCAGCTAGCACAGAACCGAGTTAAGTGGAGAAATATGGGAGAGGCCTTCGCCCTGCAGTCAGGCTGATGATGATGATGATGCTCGGACTTTGACAAAAACCGCACATAATTTGTTTGTGGAGTAATTTTCACGTCTTTTCTTTTTTTGTTTTGATGTGCATGTTCAAAATGTTTTAATTCATTCATTGTTTCCTTAAGGGCCCGAAAGCAATATATAAGGAGGGGGTGTAGAAGTCTACATACAGCATTTTGATTTGCTTACTGTTCGCTTTGAAGTTGAATTTGAAGTTGAGCGTTTGTTTAAACAATAAATTAGCTCTCGAGAAAATCGATGAAAAGAAAACAGCATACGTGACCCAGGGGCAACTCATATAATGGGTGACATGCCATACATGAATACAAAAGGTTCGAGTATGCATTAAAGGGGCCCACAAACACCTCCCGAGCATTGCTCGCAAACTATCTCTGTCGCTAGGTTATGCTGCGATACACATCTGCAAGTATTAAAACACGTCTACGCGCAGCACAGGTCCCGCAATCCTATTCGAAAGTTGGCGCTCTCTTTCCTTCCACTTTTGCTGTCCCCCGCCTCCCCCGTGCAACGCGTCTAGGTACACGCGTATTCGAATGACTATTGATCTACTTCTTAGCGACGTCACGCATCCATAAAACTGCCACTCATGCCAAAATAATTGTAATACGCTTAACTTTCAGTTATCAGGAAAGAAAATTAGAATGTTTTGTAGACAAACATTTTTTGAAAGCTTTTTTCCTTGCACTTCCGGTGTCACGCGGGCACCACGGTAACCACGTCGCGGTCGCGTGCGGCGACTGACTTCGTTTCAGTTCCCTGCTGGGCGCTTTCCGCCTGTGTATGCTCTCGTTTCTTGTGTCTCCCATGCGAAATGGACTTCGAAATCTGCTTACCGGTCTCCAGCATTAGGTCGGGGCCCCAAATGCCGTGCCCCAGTTCACTTAGTTCACTTAGTTTTTTGTGTAATAATCTAAGTAAAACAAAGTTTTAACTTATCTTAAAACAGCGCGAAAACACGACTAAAAGGAACAGGAGACGACACAAGCGCTTGTGTCGTCTCCTGTTCCTTTTGGTCTTGTGTTTTCGCGCTGCTTTAAGATGAATCCAATCCAACTCGCCCAGTTTTCTATACTTGTAAAGTTTTAACTTACAAAAAGTATGCTCCATTTTCACTGGAGCGGCACTAAAATGTTCTTTTCTTGATTTTTCCATTTTCACTTTCCAGCCGTCCTCTCCTTTCTTTTTCTGTGCCTGGAGCTTAGAAGAATTTTCATTGAAGTGAATAACAGCCAGATGTGACCTAAAAAGAAGGTAAATATGAATGAATTTCTCATACTTTGGAAAAAATTGTGTTTCTTGTTGCCTACTAGCAAAATTATGCCAAGTAGAGGCTACTATAAGAAACCATTATGCATTATATTCACATCACTGTAGCAGAGATTGCTTCTGTTTAAGCTTCTATATCCAGCGCCTTTATATCAAATTAAGAATGTGATGCAATGATCTTCAAGCAGCAAAATGAATGTACGACATGGGCTATACAACTTTATATCGTGGATCACCCGTGTTCTCCCTGCTGTTGTATTCTAGCGATCATCATTAGTCCAAGTGATCAAGTGAACCTTGAGCAATCTTTCAGTTTCAATACATTAGCTTTGGGACATTCGAGATGGTTCTAGAGGGGTCGGAAACTTGCGCTGATAACTTCCAGTTCTTTAAAAACCACCTTTGTCTTGCGACTGCACTAAGATGAGGAGCACAAAAGAGAGACGAGGTGTTTTTCCAGCCAGCCCTCCATGCTTGCCCTCAACTTTGTGTCATTGCAGTGTCTCAGCTCATGTCATTTCTGTCTGTATGTATTCCTGGTGCACTGTTCTTTATCTCATCCCATCTGCCTATTCTAATATAACAGCAATGACTTTCAATGAGGACCCTTGGTGGCCTGTGCAGTATGTCTATAGCCTCCTGTCTCACTTTTTCCATGGAAGGGGATTACAGAATGGCTAGTGCTACCATTCTACCAAATATGTTTTTACCATATTATATGAAGCATCCTTGAATGTCAGAAGTGTGCACTGCAGTCTCCTCCAAATGTATCATAACTACCTTTGACATGGAAGTGTTCCAAGTTTCGAAAAGAAAGACACAAGATACGTTCAGCTAATTTTACAGCAGGGTATTACTATCAGGATGGAAGGATTGTGGCAGCTGGCTCATAAGGTGCATTGAGTGCCTACTTTATGCAGAAGTTGGGATTGAGTTACGTGGTGGGCACTTTTTTTTGGTAGATGTCAGGGTCGACTCCTGTGAATCGCAATTGTAGGGTATCATTTTACCTGGCCTGATAACATGAGAGCTCCAGATCAAGCACTGCACTAAGGAGACTGAAGTCAAGCCCAACTTCCATAAAAAGAAGGCGCCAAATGCGTCCAGTAACACAGCAGCTTCCCCCTCCTCACATTAAAAAACAAAAAGAAACCTTTGAACTCTTTTCTCTAAACCTCAGCACTAGACCATAAGAAAGACTGTTTTGAAGTGCTTGAAATTGGTCACAAAGCAATTTTTCAGCCCTCCAGGGCTATTCCATAGCACGAACTAAAAGCGATCTGCTTAGTTGCAAGTTCCAATGGGCTGCTTAGCAAGTTGAAGAATCAAAATGGGAAAAAGGAAATGGTGGAAATGATATGAACTTCTTTTTTTCTTTTTCGCACTGTGTTCTATTTCCTATGGTTCCTATGGTCTCTGTTCCTTTTATAATGACAATATTATGTACATACATTAAAAGCTTCATGCAAGGACTTATTGTTTGCACATGCCATGCAGAAAAGTTGGACTACATAGTAACACTGGAGTGAAAAATAATGCCTTAGTCTTCTCTTTCATTCAACAAACCTTACTTGCATCCCACCATCCGAGTATGCAATTGATTTGGAAGCAAACTTGATGACAAAGTTGTGAAAAGATTCAAGGGAAGATGTTTGGGCTTTGGGAGACAGTTGTCGAGTGTCAATCAAAAACCGGGAGTTCTTCAGAATGGAGTTCAGCTTCTTGAAAGCACATGAATCTGTTAAAAATATATATAAATATTTGGCTGATGAGTTGCCGTGTTGGTGTGTGTTCTAGTCAATCGTAGATGCTGAACCTGCTTACAGCTGCTGCATTGCAGCTAAAAACAGTTTTAGCATCATATTCTTAAAAAGACCCCAGGTCTTGTACTACTATATTACGGTGAAAAGAAATCTAAGAGATGATGTCGAGAAAACATGCTACACTTTGTCTTCTTTAAAATTGTCAGTATAGGACAGTATGGAAAATCCCATTGTATTTGTGTTCCATGCTGGCATGTATAACCACGGCCGGTCTCAATGCGCGCGCTCCCTCCCCTCTTACGGCCTGCGCAGGAGGGGCAGTTACCACCTATGGCCGCTATTCTCCGGGGCGCTGCGAGCCAACCCCGCTAAATGTTCCCGAGGTAGCCTCGGCGCGCGCTGTTTGTGACATTTGCATACATTTGCTGAACGGCCGCTCCCAGCGCCTTGAGCAAGAACATGACAACCGTGTTTTATGCAGCCACGACGTGCAAGGGGGGGCTAGTATGTGGATCTGAAAACACTGAATTTGGCATTGTGTGAGGGCGTATAGTATCAACTGGCACAGCTGGATCATTTGCGACTGACAGGAGTAAAAGTGAAGCAAGATATTTCAGTAAGAAACAAGCGTTAGCAACCATTTATTTTCCTCTTAAAGGCCGGCACAGTCAATGTGGGTACTTGAAAGTGTATTTTGGCAATAACAGCATTTGTCGTTCCGAAAAGCTCAGTTTGCTCTCACTGCGCAAAACACGCCTTATCAGACAGATCATTTACTCTCTGAAATTCTGGCATCGTTTCACCACACCTAAAAGGACTGAACGCAATAACAGCATTGCCTGTATTGACGTATACAACATTGTCGTGAGACTTAGAGTTCCAAGGGATATCAATTACAATCTGAAATGCTTTCGTGTTGGTTTGTGGATGAATCCGGATGGCTTGTCATTCTGGTCTGTCAATTTCTTTGTGTAGTTTACGAGAAGGATCCGGAGAAACGTTTCAGAGATGAGATGGGCTAATGGTTTGACGTGACTCCGGTCAACACCTTCTGGGCAGCTTAGGAGGGGTGAATCTTCTAGATTTGGCTCAACTATTAGCTGCAAGGTTTCCAGAATCCTTGATCGTGGGAGATCCTTGACCGCCTTTTCAAAAAACGACGAAATGGTTTCCAGGAGAGCTAGAAACTCTGGCTTCGGATAGTGTAGTTCACCATTCTCTTGTGCGTGCAGAAGTTTATACAGAAGACTGCTGGTCTTGTTTGTCGTCACAAGCATGACGCAAGCGTCACACCCAAGATCGCTTATAAGCTTCGCGATATATCCACCTACGTAGACCAAACCTGAATAAGTAACAGACGCAGGTGGAGCTGGAAGATGTGCTCGCAGAGCTTTCAGTTCTTGAATCACATCTTGAGGAACACAGGCGGCCGCTTCTTCTTCGTCTTCACCTTGTACAGCGACTTCTGTGGATGGTAATGCTTTTTTCTTCACAATGTGGTCCAAAGCTGTTGTAACGGCTCTTGCGTCCAGCGCGTCATTACCTCCACACATGAAGCGCAGTTTTCCGAACAATGCCTCGATACGGTCGCTGTTCCTTGTCAGCTAGACGTAGTTGATGCCTCTTCTTAGCAGAAATTGGGTCACCTCTACAGTAGATTTCGTGCTGAATAGTAGAGCACTGTACGTTTCTTCTGTGAAGTTCCCAACGCCAGTGGCAATGGAACATTCCTGAATTTTTTTCATGTAGCTGCAAAACTCATTTTGCAGCCACAGTAGACGTCCATCGTCCTCTTTCGAGATCGGCATTTTGCAGCCACTTCCATTATATGTTGTGTAGTAATTATCGAACCACTTCTTGATCACTTTCATGAAGTTGATCGACGATGTGGTATCCTTGAAAGGGGAGAGAGCTGACTCGTGAGTTCTGCTGGAGATGTTCAAGAGCGGCAGTTACTTGAGGCGAAAACACCTGCACGGCGCGCAACATGTTCATTTTTTCGAGGTTCGACGGGTACACATGTTTTCTCGTCAAATTTCTCGGCAACTTTATCGACATGTCCTTCTGATGCTCATAAAGTTTCTTGACAAATGTTCCACTGAATACTCCAGTGCCGTCTGTGAGCTCCCGTTCCAAAAATTGGCTGCGGATATTCTTCAAAACATGGCAAGGATCGAAGCTTAAAAAAATTTCTCGTTCATCGTCGTGAGGATGTTTCACTACAGTTGACAAAGAACCCATGAGTTTAAACATGGTACTGTTCGCTGAGGTCGGTAACGATGCGAACCACTACAAAGCCGCATTCTTCAGCTGCAGCGATGACGTCCACGCATACAAGTCTCTTCCGCTCAGTTGCTTGGTGAAATAGTATGAACACGGGATCTTGTAGGAGCTGGCCACTCCATGGAGCACAGGACACGGTTAGCAAGGGTTCCGTTCCTGGTATGCGGTGCACCTTTTTCCGGCTTGTCTTTCATCCCAAATAATACGTCAGATTTCCGGTCGTATATGCACTTTGGCTTTATTGCAGCTTCATCTACTATTAATTAGGCTATGTGCTGTCTGTGGCTGAGAAAAGAAGCCTCGTGAACCAACCTTTCTTTCATGGCGCCACTCATTCCTGAAGAAGTTGAGCTGGGACCGACATAGCGCTGCTGTGTGCACTTATGTGGCAGTGTCAGCAGATTAGTACGGGCATGATCATAGCCTTTTGGAGAAAGAAAGCGCAATATGGTACACTGTCTGATCACTTTTATTTATTTATTTATTTGTCTTTACCCTCAGGGCCGTACAGGCATTTCAGAGGGGAGTGGGCAAAAAGAAATACAGGAAAAAAAGAAACACTGCAAAAATCGGGTACATAAATAATACATCCTATATATACAATATTAGCTATGAAATCGGCAATAATTGTATTAGTAGACACAAAACTAGATGGCATTCTCGAAGCATTGCAGATGAAGCTATGTGATGTTAAGAAGATAGTGAGAGACCGGAAAGCGTGGCGTGACATGGTCCATAGGGTCACGAAGAGTCGGACACGACTGAACGCCTGAACTGAACTGAGACACAAAACTAGTAGTACTTATATAATGCAGGTTAAAGCTTTGCGAAAGTTATTTGTATCAGTAATAGATATAATTTCATTAGAAAGATCGTTCCATTCTTTGGAAGTACGGGGAACAAATGAGCGTAAGAAAGAATCTGTTTTGCATAAAGGGATGGCTACTTTGCAGGGATGATCAATGCGATGCGATATGTAATAGGGTGTCTGAAAAAAATTGCTGTGTAAGACGGAATGATAATATAACTTGTGGAATAGGGTTAGCCGGCAAACTTTTCGTCGTGAAGCCAATGATGGAAGACGCAAAATAGTTTTCATTTCTGTGACACTTGCTCCTCGGTTATAGTTAGAAAGAATGAAACGAGCAGAGTTATTCTGAACGCGTTCAAGTGCAGTAATTAAGTAATCATGGCTAGGATCCCAGACCGCTGCTGAGTATTCTAATTTTGGAAGTATTAAAGTTTTATAAAGGAGTGATTTCAAAGTAGACGGGAGGCGGGAAAAAACGTCTCAGATAACCTAGCGTTTTGTTAGCGTTGTTAATGATGTAATCTATATGAAGCCGCCAAGTTAGGTCGGATGAAATGTGAATGCCTAGGTATTTATAAGAATGGATGCTATCAAGTTCAATGTCATTCAGAGAGTATAGAGGGGACGAATTAGCAGCACGGGTGACACGCATTACCTTGCATTTGTTAGAGTTTAGTTCCATCAGCCATTGATTACACCAATTGATTATAGCCGTGAGGTCGCGCTGTAGAATGTTAATATCATTATCGTCTTTTATTTCACGAAAAATAACGCAGTCATCAGCGAATAAATGTATGTTAGATGACACATAGGATGGAAGATCGTTTATATAAATTAGGAACAATAACGGTCCGAGTACGGAACCCTGTGGAACACCTGATAGTACATTAGCAAAGGATGAGTTGTAGCCGTTAGCGCAGACATATTGTGAGCGATTGGTGAGAAAGCATTCGATCCATTTGAACAAATTGGTGTCAATATTTAGCGGAAGTAATTTTTGAAGAAGCAACTGATGACAAACCTTATCAAATGCTTTCGAGAAGTCTAAAAAGATGCAATCAACGACTGATGACTTATCCAGTATATGATGTAAGCTATTTGTAAAAGAAATTAGTTGAGTCTCACATGAATAAGTTTTGCGGAAACCATGTTGTGCAGACGAGAAAAATGAATTACTCTCAAGAAAGTTCACGAGTGTGGCGAATATGATATGTTCAAGTAATTTGCAACATGTACTAGTAATGGATATGGGGCGATAATTAGCAGGAGAGGACTTGCTCCCTGATTTGTGAAGTGGAACGATCTTTCCAATTTTCCATTGTTCAGGAAGTGTGCTTGTGTCCAGTGACTGTTGAAAAATATAAGTTAAAATAACTGAGCTATAGGCACAAGTGCTTTTTAAAAATTTTGCATTAATGAAATCATATCCTGGACTAGAATGGTCTTTTAGAGTATTAATTAGGCGAGCAACGCCAGCTGTGTCAACAGTCACTGGTGGCATCACCAGGTAATCATGATGACATATAGTAGGAAGACTGGTACAGATTTTGGATGAAAAATTATTAACAAAAGCCTCATTTAATACTTCAGCACAGATATCATTATTAACCGATTCACCACATGAGTTTAACAAAGCGATAGGATTGCTGGATGTGGGATTGATTACTCGCCAGAATTTTCTGGGATTTGTTTGTAGCATGTCCGGTAGGGTGTTAGATAAAAAGTGGTCCTTCTTCGGGATAAGACTGGAATTTCTTCTGGTATCCGTCAACTTGGTGAAGCAGGAAAACAGCCTTTTTCTCCCCCTTTTCCGCGTCTGAAGCAATATTTTTCAGAGCTGAGTAACGTTTGTCGTTTCGATATGAGATCACCTTCCTCTCTGCTTCTAATTGCTGCTGTGCTTTCGAGCAGTTGGAGCGATAGTACGCTACCTGTGAACGAAGCCTAGATATCATTAAAGGGTATCGACTTGCTCGCTGTGCATCGTTGTTTGTTGTTTGAGTGCCTATGGTAGCTCTCTACTTGGTCTCACGCTCCGGCGACTATAGCACTGCACCCTAGCATTCTGGCTCTGCCTTTCGTTTTGATGGTTTCCTAGAAGGAGCAGTGTCTCGAACTTTTGGGGTCCTACGCACTTTTTTCGCACTGGGTGCTAGGTAAGAAGGATATCCTTCAAATACGGTTGGCACTGCACCGGAAACCAGTTCTTATCTTGCGGTCACTGACGTAGTCACTCTCCAAAAAGTGCTTGCTACATACTGTATTCGACGGTGATCTGTCATTATTGACGAGATTTACCCGAGAAATGTTTCTTTGCCATTTGGCGCACAGTTCCTGGTCAACTGGAACCTGATGAAACGACACACCGGGAGTCTTCCCGGATCGCGACTGACAAAGCGGCACACAACAGTACACCATAGCCACCAACACGCGCAGCTTCACAAGTTTTTGAGGCGAATACCCTTGAAAAGTCTAAGGCAAAACCTTACTGAGAAACGTGATCTTCTCAGCAGGGCGCTAAAAGCTTGAACCACACAGGAAACCTTTCATCCACGCACACAGCGGCAAAACTAACACGCAAAAAAATGGGCACACGTGCGCGCCGACTTGCTTCTCAAAACGTGCTCCGACGCCGCCGCAGCACCCCTAGCATGGGTTAGAGTTAGTTAGAGTTGGCTCGCAACGCCCTCTCGCGGAGACCAGCGGTGGCGAAGCGCAGAAAAAAATGCATTGTCCCCTCGGCGCCTGCTCAGGCCGTAAGGGAGGGAGCGCGCGCATTGAGACCGTCCGTGGTGTAACCAAGCTGCCTCAGTATAAAATATCTTGCAGTCTGAGCACTCACATTTACATTATTTTGTTTCTTCCCTTCTTAGGGGTTTCTTTCTCGGCTATGTCATATGTGAACTTGCTGTTATGTGCGGATGTGTACAAAGTTTTTTCCGTGAAGTTCTATTTGCATTACCCATCTCTTAAATTTATCATTGGTTGACAAATGCCACAAGTGTGAGCCGTGCACCTTCCAAACAACATCAAAGTGAAAACTTCACAAAGAAAACCTATACAAAACAGATTACCTCTGCTCATCCATTGCATGTTTGCAAGGAGCGAATGCAGGCATTTGCTGTATGGTCCATCATGGCCATCACGCTCATCGCATATGTGGTTCAACAGGCTGCACTAGATGCTGATGATCAGGTCACCATTACCCTGGCCCAGGGCAGCAACATAGACTTGTGATTGTCTGGATCCATGGTTCTATTGCTTCACAGCCCTTTGACCTGCTCACAGCTTCCAACTTCTTAAATGCAGTATAGAATAATGTTATTACCATGTATTCGCCTTCATTATTAAAGCAAGCAACTGCATGCATCTTTAGTAATGCGCCAAGCATCAAAGTAGTGCTGTATGGGCGATTTGCTGCTCTTGCAATATGTCCAGATAGCTGGGTGGCGGTCTGTGGATAGATGAAATTAAAAACTCATTACATAATAATATATGTCAGCAAATGTACCTCTTCCCCAATGGTTTTCAACGATAAAACATTTTGTAATTCAATTGTTTGTATTATATAATGAATAATTTGATTCTTTTTATGTATAGACATGCAAGGGCACTCTTGGTGAGGCTGAAAATAATTTCTCCTAATAATAAGCAGAAATTGTCGCATTTTGTTAAAGATTGCACTGAGACTCGTTCAGTTGAGGCCAGGCCCCATGCTCGCACTATTGGGCACTGCAGCTGACTTCACACAGTTAATATGAATTGCAGCTTGCCAATTTTCGTATCGCAGCATTGCCTTACCTCTCCTATTCTTACCTGTTCCCATTGTAGAATATGGTCAGTCTGAATGATAACAACGTTGTACGTGCAGTACTTGGCGCTGTAGCCCGGGGAGTCGCAACGCCCATCTCTTGCGAGGTCTACTTCCATTCCATCCAGCTGGCTGATGATCTGCACCCGATTTTCCTGGAAAAGCTGGGACAAAAATAAATGTGCATTTGTGAGCCACTTCTAACATTGTGCCGAACTGTGTCACTCGATCGTTGCACTACTGCATGCGCGCGCTGTTTTTTCTTTTTTTTATTACGCAAGCTTACCATAAGGCATATTATAAGAACCCGTGCAAATTACTTTCCGTTAGGAACCGGATAAGGCTCCTGCTCTTATTGCTGTCGGTGAGCCATTTGAAGAAGTCCTCTTCCCTTGTTGCGGTTTATCTCTCCCCCCCCCCCCCCCCCCTTTTCCGCAGGAAAAGTCTAGTTGTGTATAACTCCTGTCTATGCTCCTGTCAAAACCAACTCTTACACTTCCGATCGGCAGCTGATCGCTTAGGGATAAAGAGGCACAACTTTGATCGACTAAGCCAGTTCACGCGAGTGACAACGTTTCATTCGCAACCCCCTCCCCCCCCCCCCCTTCTGCTGAAATGTAAAGCCTCTTGGCACTTTTTTTTTTCTGTTTCCATCTCTTCCTTCCTGACAGTGTCCCTCCTTTCTTCTCTTTCTTCTTATCAACGCCCATCTCGGTTT
Organism: Amblyomma maculatum; assembly: GCF_055883805.1. Taxonomy (NCBI): domain Eukaryota; kingdom Metazoa; phylum Arthropoda; class Arachnida; order Ixodida; family Ixodidae; genus Amblyomma; species Amblyomma maculatum. The sequence continues at coordinate 125,212,465 of NC_139344.1, forward strand.
TCACGTGTTTAATTCCTGGCCGCCTCGGTTGGTGAACTTGGACGCGGCTCCATCCACGCGACATTTCAGTGTGCGCTCTGTACAAACACCACACGGCGTAAAAAAAAAAGAAAAAAAAAGAACAGGCTGCAGGGCGGGAGTCATGCTGCGATAATAATCGGGCACCGAACAGAGTGTTTACTTCTTGTCGGCGCGCGCATTCGCCGTTGCAGTCAGCTGACGCCGAACCGCGGCTGACAAACTACACCACAGCGCACAACTACGCAGTCCCCTTCTCCTCATCCCCTTCCTTTTTTGTTCTTTACAATCGATCGTTATCTTTCACGAAGGGGCATCTTATAGTCAAAAGCAAGAGGAGCCTAAACACGGAGGTTTCAAGGTTCGGGCAAGGTGCACGAGAGAGTTTCCCTCCGCAACGCCCGGAAGACCGCTCTCTGCGATCTCGATTCTGAATTTCTAGTGTTTCGCTAACATCTCATGCCCTTGCTGCGGTACGGATATTATGGACCCCGGGCTCGAAAAACGACTTCGGCGAATGAGTACCGAGATGAGACTCGACCCCCACAAGTACACGCCGTTGAAGAATCCGCTGCTGAACTCCGACGATGATAGTATACGGCTTATATGGGTGCATTGGTGCGTGGGGTCGACTAGCATAGCATTAAAAAATAATAAAATCCCATCGTAAGCTCGCCACTGGTTTATTTTGAGCAGTGTAGTTCACAGTGATCGTGACAAATCTTGCTATATGCATGCCACAACGCCGAGCAAGATCGCTTGAGTTAAAAAAAAAACAATCCACACTGTACTGTGATAACGCGTCTAAAGCTAATATTATCACAATCTTTTCATTTTACATTTACCGGCAGGATTGGAAGAAACAGCGTTGGTACCGCTCCTTCACTCAGACTCAGTCTTGTTGGGATCCCCAAATCGCGAACCACTAAAGGCTGAATCGCATGCACGCGAAAACTCACGCGAACGCGAACGCGACGGCGGCACGCGTCGAGCGAAGCCTTCGCGCGAACTGAAATGCATGTGTCGCTTGGCTCGTCGCTCGGATCTGCCGAAATAGAAAATTTCGCTCGTTCGCCCGGAAGTGAGCGTACGTCACTGCCGCTCATTTTGCACGCTTTCTTTATTTTGCTGTGTTGCATTGTGATTGTGCACTACCACGTAAATTTTTCGCTTTGTACGAACAATGGTGAATAGCCAAGGATTCAAAGAACGTCTAATCGCAACCGAAACAAAAGAAACAAGGGGTCACGTGACTACTCGTACAGACTACAGTGCAAGGTAACGCACATTCGATACGGTTTGTTATAAATACATTTTGCTTTGCCATGTTGTCGCAAAAAAACTTGCAACTCTTGTTGCATTTGGCAGTAGTTTTGTGGTGTACTAAGCCACTATGCCAGCCACACAACCTACACAGACCGTCGTCGCCGTTTCGCTCGGTTCGCGCTGTCGCTTGCATGCGTCTTCCCCAAGGCGACGGAGCGAACCATGATCGCTTTCGCCGCGCCGCCTTGTTGCGTCGCTCACTTTTTCGCTCACATGCGTCTCCCGCTTAAAGGAAACGTAGATAAACGCTGTCTTCACCGACGCTGGCTATCCAATGAGCTGTAGCCACTGTTTCCGGAGGTTGGCGTTTTGAAGCACTTGATGCAGAATGTTTTTCCTGCCGTCACTAGAAATACCTTCGCAGCCAGGGACTGCACACTGTAACAACCTCCCGCTCATGTCCCGTCAACAACTCAAGAGAGTGACCAGTCTAGCCCAGAACTGTCCTGCACCCGTCGCGCACACGACGTAACACAAAATCGAAGGTGAGGTCAACGCCAGGTATGTATAGCGTGGCAACAAAATTTGCGAGTTGTGCCGAAGGGCGATGACGATGAAGCAGACGACAAGAGGCCCCCGGCAGCGCGTCGGCAAGCAAGCGCAACGAAACGGAAGTTGCGGCGTGCGGCGCTAAGCAAAAGAAGTAAAAGCGCAGATGCGTCAGTTGTGACGTGTCAGTGGGCGAGGTCTTGGAGGAGGGCCAGCCTTTGCGCGCGCAAAAAGTTGAAAGGAGGAAAGCCGCGAAGGCGCAGATATTCCAAATTTGATTGCAAATAACTCTGCTTCCAAACGCCGCATTTAAAAAATTTTTGCGGGAAGGTTATCTTACATCGACATTCTTTCACATACTAGGCACAGGGAAACTGTATTGCTATGGCTGTTTAGGGCCACTGTCCAGCCTTTGCGCGCGCAAAAAGTTGAAAGGAGGAAAGCCGCGAAGGCGCAGATATTCCAAATTTGATTGCAAATAACTCTGCTTCCAAACGCCGCATTTAAAAAATTTTTGCGGGAAGGTTATCTTACATCGACATTCTTTCACATACTAGGCACAGGGAAACTGTATTGCTATGGCTGTTTAGGGCCACTGTATACAACTCGGAGTTCACGAAACAACGAAACAAGTCAAGATATCGATAGCTCGATATATAAAACATGCCAAAATATCACCACTTCTGTAACCCAGAAGCCAGCGGCGCACCACACGCTAGAGACGCGCTTCCTGTAGCAGTGTGCTGCCCGCCAGAGTTGCTAGCAACCCACCACTCGCCGCGGGGGCGGCAATCCACCAGGAGTACCCTAGCGCCTAGCGCGCCCTAGAGTTTCTGCATAGGCTGTGCCAGTGTTGCACGCTCCATTTCTTTCGCCGCCAAGCAACCGTATTTCATCGTGAAGCCAAGCGGCCGACACTCCGGCTACATTGCACCATCCGTCGTGGGGACGGCGTGCCTAGCTATGCGCGAGCTGTAGTGACGGCGACTTATGATTAAGATATCCAAAAAAATCCCTTCTCGACCGCTTTCCAGTCTCGCTGCTCGACTCCTACAAATATGACGAATGACTTTACTGCACAACTTGGTTGCTTATGCGGCACCTTCCCGCACCTCTGGCAAAACCTATATAGTAATTCTAACTTTACCCGCGCACCAAGCGTCACCTCTCGGCAGGGGTAGAAACGAGGAGTGCACTTCCACGTGCCGCTGCGTGGGCGCGAATAAAGCACGCTTTAAATATTTGGAACAGACAGATTGGAGCGTCGGAGCTCACGTTGCGCGCAGCTCGAGTCTCAAACCGCGTGGCACAAGTGTAGCTGCGGTTGTCACCAAAGCTGCTACGGACGGTGCTTGAAAAAGGCCACCGCTGATTATAAGAGGTCCAAGCATTTTACTGGTACGTTATAAACAAGATAATTCAACTGTAATGGGGTACAGTTGATGTCTCTTTTCCTTATTGAAGTCAGTCCTGTGTTGTTTCTTTCTTTGTCCATATCTGAACAGTGCGCTGTTTTTGAACTGCCGATTATAGCCCGTCCTTCCAGCCTTGCAAGTTCTCCTTTTATACAGCAGGTCACGCAAGAGCTGCCGCAAGCTGTTGGTCAGCAAGTCTGGCTTCACGGCACGACGGCCATTGAATCGAATTTCGTCTTTCTCGCTTAACAGTAGTGTAGCGTTGAAAACAAACACTCCAAAACGGATGCCACTTTCAAACGGATTCGACGTTTACCTCGTAAAGTGGTTCTACAGCTGCAAGCAATATTTCAAGGCTTCTATCAATTATCTAAGAATAAAAGCAATTATCTTGTCAATAAATGGCACAATAAATGCGTCTTAGAGCAGTGCGTATTTTTCCAATAGAACTTACTAACAGCGCCTAAGCATTGCTTTTGTGTAGAGAATGAAAACGTTTGGTCATAGACCGGATCGCACATTTTCCGCGTGTTACCTTGGCGGTTACCACGAGGACGTTCCTGAGAAAGAGACCTGCACATTGCAAACACAAACAGCAGGTTGAATTTTGCGTAATGACTATGAGGATATATTCAGACATTCTATACGTGCGGCATGAAAATCCTGTTGACATATACTGAACTAAAATGAGTGGAATTGAAGATACGACTGCCTTAATACGCTCGAAGTAGATTTTTTATTGCGATCCTCAGAGGGAAACATTTCCGTGTTATGGAACATTTGTGCAGATGTGGGAGTGAAAATTTGAGTGCACCAGGAAGGTAAAAAAAAATCGCGAAGAAGTTTGAACGTGTTGAACATTTAAGCTTAGTACGATCACGAAGCGGTCTGGCTATAATCTCCGCAAAATATTATAGCGGTGCGAAGTGAAATACGGCAAAATTAGCACGCTTATGCTTCTCCTCCAAATGGGCCATTTTCGTAGCACCGATAATAACTGAAAATTTACATCATCGCTATGCCCTAGGCCCAAACAGAAAGTCACACCGTCAGACTTTTAACACAAATTGCCGAGTCATTCGATGCCATGTCAACAATTCAAAACATAACCAGCCATTTTGTCTTAATAAAAATTGGAAGGGTTAAACACTGCTGAAAGGAATGTGAAGTGAGAGCTTTGGCTATGGGCGACCGAGCGTTACATCGAACACAACCAGCGTTCCGTTGAACGCTGGTTGCGAAGCATTGCGAAGGATACCCTTACTTGAAAGTATAGAGAAAATGCTCGACACAAAGTTTTGAGGCTCAACTCCAGTGACTCCATAAGCGAAGAAATGTGAAGTGTTTGTAGGAGCTATAATCAGAACCCTTCGCTATGCTTTCATAGAAGGATTAAGTGTCAAGTTAACGGTGCGGCTTTCGGCAGCGAACTGAAATTTTAGGACAACAAATCGCAGAAATAATTCATCACATTCCAAAAGTAATTTTTCTTCTATCCAGCATACAATGCGAGAAAGCAGTGGAGGAAAACTGCATTCGGCACCGTGAATTCGGTTTCCGTGGGAATGTGCATGGGAAAGGAGAACTAAGAGCGATTATCAAGCGTCCGTTTTGAAGAAGAAGCCGTAAGGTAGCCCACAGCATGCGGTTTCTACTCTGCACTGCTGCGCCACAGACTGCTGACAACTGCTCCAGCGCAACAAGAATTCAGTGTCAAGAAGGATGTTTTGCGTAACGTATGTGGAACATTTTTCAAGTAGTGAAGAGGGGACCAAAGGGGACGAATTTCAATGGAATTTGGACCGTGTAGCTTTGCGTGTGGCTTTCTGTTGCAGTTTTTTTACCAATTTGATGCGCAGCCTCTATGAGCGCAAGAGAAATGAAGAGGAAACGAAGGGAATATGCAGTATTTGAACGTTGATTTGGCAGTATCCTTGTAATGTTACAAGCTTGAAAGGCAGCGTATTTCATAACACTGGGAGTTTTGGCAAATTAATGCTAAAAATTAGACTAAGCCTATCTTGCGAAACACTTGAAGTGTACTTTCTCGTTTCAGGCCGCAATTCTGAACTGGACAGTCTCGTGATTCTCGTGAAGACATTCGCGGGCATTTTCTCGTTCGCAAATGGAGTAAAAACGTCGAGATTCACGCAAAATAGCCTTCGATCTATGCTTTCGTCGCTCTGAGTCTTCACAGGCTCCCTCGAGCGACTCTCTGTTGGGAGAACTGGTCATGTTTTGATATTTCCCGATATCTATCCCGTCAAGCCGGGCCCTGCGATGCCGCCAACTGCATCTTCGCTTTTATACGCAGCATACGATGACCTGTGTATTCTGCAATTGAGCCTGACTGCGGTGGGGGCGATGGTCTCAGCGGACGGTCCTGCAGACCCCCTACCACGCTCTGCTCCGTACACCTGTGCTGAGCTGAGTGCTTTGGGAATGCCGTTTCAGCTTGTCTAGAAGCGCCTGTGACTGCGGTGCGGAAGTCAGTCGCTCTTGCCTATTGAGCCAGCTTAGCTTGGGGCCCCACGCATAATTGTATAAACTGAGTCGAGCCTTTTTATGACTCCTCTGTGGTGCACCCTTGCTCGTCGAGGCGTCTGCCCCATACATTTCAGCATCTGCACAAAAACTTCCCGTATCTCAAAAATATAGATTTCCTCGTTCGGCCTTCGCCTAAACTTACTGAATTTTTTTGCAAACAGTGTAACGCAACGGTTCAGAGAAAACTAAGCTTTTCTTAATTTCGATTTCAGACTTGCAATTCTTGCTTTTAAGTTTTAATGGTAGTATACACTTATATACCCGCACGTTTTCTTGCTTCTTATATTGTTTATGTTTTGAATTCCTACAAGTAATTTCTGCCTATTATGCTGCTCTTGTAAGGTCTGTTAGGTATAGTGATGCTTCGGTTATGCTTTATACGTCGTTGTCCAGCGTATCTACTTATCGCACCTTTTAGTTATGTTATAAATGTGGTGTAGAGATGGACGTCTCCTGAATGCGTCCAGGTTCTCATGCATATTTTTCTTTTTCGATTGTTTCTTTCCCGTACAACATTTTTCGCTCTTCCTCTTTCTCCCCTCTCTCTCGCTTGTGTTTTGATTAATCGCCAATTTCTGCTACTTATTTATTTTACTCGTAAAATGCTGTAGATTTCCAAGCTCCATTTTGCTCCCCTCCTGTTTGTCCTGTACTATCCTGTTTACTATCTTACTTCAGTGCTTCCTTTATCCAACATTTTTGCATGCGGTAAGACTGTCTATTTCAATGCACGTTCTTTGTTATTTTCGAAATTACTGTCTGTTTGCTGTTGTTTTATCTTTTCCTGTTACTTTTTTAGCTCTTGTTTTTTTTTTACGGCTCTGATGCTACCTTCTGGAGGCCTTTTTTCAAGCCAGCATGTATCTCGTTGGGGCTCTGACTTTGTTTTACTGTTACGTCATATTCTTAAAATATTTTACTTCATCGTTCTTTTTTTTTATTTAAATTTTGAGTTTTTGCAGCTTTCACTTATATTTAACTGGATTGATGCCTGACAAAGCTTTTGATCGTCCGGGCTTCCTCTCCTCTTCTTTGTTTCCTATATGTTTATTTCAAAGGACAAAAAAAAATGGGTAAAATGTAGAGAACTGGTTTTCACGCGCAACCCGCAAGGACGAAGCACCCAGCTCGTGCGCCGAAGCATCGCCCGTTTGCACAAGCCCATTTTGAGACGAAGCCGCGTTCTTTTCCACTTTTTACTGAAGATGGCTGCACGTAACTCTCAGGCATCTGCCTTCCCGAGCAGCAGCGACGAAACGGCCGAACCGCGAAGACCTCTTGCCGACGTGACCAACGTACAACGGCAGTTACGTCGAACGGCCCCAAGAGCTAACATGGCAGAAGCGTCGCGTGATGGCGGCGGCGGCAACCAACCAGAGCCCCAAGGACAGCTCCAGACCGCAGGAACCGATGGCGATTCGAATGAGCTTAACACGAGGCCCGAGGAGGGACAAGGGGTGGGCACTGTCCGGCCTGGAGAAAGAGCCCGAACAGAATACGACGACAGCGGTGAGTCCGAACGCTGTAAGAATGATACCGAAGCGAGACTCTCGGCTAGTTTCATTAGGCTGACAAGCCCAGAGGTTATCGAGGTCGTGGCGGATGAATCCTGGTCAAGCCCACCACCTATCCCGACACCTGAACTGCGTCCTATGACGCCTCCAAGTGAAAACAGCCACTGGAACAGTGAACTGGAGGACTTACCTATCGTTGAGGCCCTGCAGCCAGTTTCGCTCGACAACAGCATGGAGGATGAACTCCTGCCATCTACTCCATGAGCTGACGGCTGTTTCGCCTCAGACTGTGCCCCTTTTTTTTTTTCGCGACAGACATTAAAGTGTGCTGTGTTGTGACTGCTTTTTTTATTTTCATTTCCGAGGAGATACGGAAGGCTAAAGTGTAAGTAAAATTTTTGGGGGGTTTCAACCGACCAGAATGCAGTAACCTTCCTGGACCTAATTGTCTCGTATTATTTCCTTTTGTATATCAGAGCCACAACAGCCTTGTTTTCGACACCGAGTGGCGGGTGGGCACACCCGATTGCTTTGAAACTTCCACTGACCCGCATTTCTATAAAATAATTGTTGGGGCTAAGCTTAGTGCCCATCATATCATCCATCGCGCGTTGAGTGGCATGGGCTGCCAAGATGTGTGGAATGCTAGAAAGTTCCGGATCTAACCCGGAAGTGTGGATGTTAGGCTTTCCTAGCTATCCCTGCTCTTTCCCCAGCAACAACGCAAAACACTCCGGAATGTAGCTAGCTCCTGCGCTGTGGCACGGCTTCCCAAGCTGATGCGGCCACGAGTTAAAACTTTTGTCAGCTCGTGCAAGTACCTGGCTGGTCTTGCTTTGGTACTGACTTGCACACAAACGGAAATTGATTAATACGGCTCCGCACAGCGCGAGACAGTGGCTATTAAACATGTACAATATCAGGGGATGGCTTCAAAAAACAAAAAAGAAAACACGGCAATGACTTAATTACTTATCCTAGCTATCCCGGAGTTGATCTTAGCACTTCACCGCGGGTTCTAATTATATTCGCAGCAGCATGCGATTTCTATGCAACCTGTTTTACTGTTGTGCACCCATTACGGGGTACATGACGTAGCACAGTGACGATGTTACAGTGGCGTCAGTGCCTCAGGGGCTTATAGTACACATTCGCCGCAGCGCGACCTTTCGTTTCGCGCATGCGCCAAATACTAGGATGCTTGTATCAAAGGATATGAGCCCGATAAAACCTGTCGTTTCAGTTGATTTATTTTAGGCTTCATGCAGTGATTGTTTCAAGCTACAACTGCAGACAGAACTGTAGACGACAACCTGAAGTTGATGAACTTATACCGCCGCGCATGCGCAGAACAAAAGATTGTGCGCCGGCTAATGTTATGGAGGCTTCGTTGCCTTCGTGCATCACTAGCATCCCCAAGATAGCTCCCCTAAACGTTAAAGCATGGCGTTGAAGCTGCAGAAATGTGTAAAAAGCAGTAGTTGGTCTTTCCTGAGTGAATTAAGCTTGTCAATTAATGGCAACTATTTATATCAAACAAGATGCATTTTCAACAAACAAGGCTTTTTTCATTCTCATATAACATTCTAACTTTGCTTCCGATGTCAGGTTTCTTTACTCTTCTCTTGCTAATTTTGAGGTTGTTTCCTCAGAGACTTGGAAAAAAAAAAACGCCAGGATGTTTGTCTTTTATTTTCACACACCGGTTACAGACAATGACCCCTTTCAAGGGCTGAGTACGAAATAATCCGACACGTGGTGTACGGACGAAAGCCGAATGATGAACAAACCTTTATGTTCACAGATACTCCCTTGCCAAGATCAAATCCTCAGGACAAAACCTACTTTTCACGTCGGCGCACCATTCTGAGGAGGGCGCACCAAAGAACGTCGTCCTCATAATGCATATGTTGCAGTGCATACCATAGACGCGAGGTTCCATATTTATATTGAATGCAGCATGGTGCCAAACAAAAGCTGTCGAGAATTTCGAGACGACGCAGGAAGGAAAACTGGAGTGGGGGTATATCACGGCGCCTACTTTGAAGCTGCTCTACCCAGCCGCATGGTAAACAGCTTCTATACCATGCCACGCTTTCACGCAGGTAAATGGTATCCACTTGCGTGAAAGCGTGGCATGGTATAGGAGCTGTTTACCATGCGGCTGGGTAGAGCAGCTTCAAAGGAGGCGCCGTGATATTTTACGAATTCAGAAGGAAAAAAAAAGCAAATAGTTTCAGTTGAATTCGATTCGCGTATTGTGGGATGTTTTGCGGCTTAGTAAATCTTTATTTCTTTAATGGATTGCCTGCGCAACCACTGTGTAGAGAGTTCAGGCTTCAAATTTGCAGCCTTCCTTCGTTGTTCTTGTTTGCGACGTTGCATAGCTGAAACTGCTATTTCAGTAACATTTTTAACATCCCTGCGATACTCGGCAAGATTACATGAAAATTGCGTAAAAGCTTTTCTAGAGAAATATTATAAATGAAGTTTTACAGTACTAGCCGCACACTCGAAGATTATCCTTGTGCGATGTAGCATTCGCTTTGAACTAAGGCGCCCCTATTCCGGTCGGCCATATGGAATCGAGAGTAAATAAAATGCCCAAGGTGGAGTGCACCTCGTATACCACGCTACGATTCACCTCAAAGGAGCAACGAGTCAGCATCATGCCCGCTTCGCACAGCAGTTAATTGCTTGGACAGTAATGAATGCATCGGAGGCGACGCACCGTGAACAATGCACGCAGTCAAGGGCCAAGGAGCACAACTTGCCGCGAGTCGAACAGAGGACGATCTTTACGTAGACACCGTTCGCAAACGCGCCGCGCCGAAAAATTTCGAAGTGTTTGCCCGTACACTCCCCACACCTAGAATGACTCCTTGACAACCTGATTATACACAAACAATTTCAGCCACTCTTCCATCCCCTTGCTCGGGGCTCAGTCGAGAGCAAGCCGTTTTATTCAGACAGCTACAGACGGGCTCACTCCCCAGCCCGTCGCTGATGCACAGAATGTATCCCGAGGCGCACCCGACAAACAAATGCAGAATCTGCCGAACGGAGACGGCTGGCTTCGCACACATTCTGTGGAATTGCAACAACTACCAGGAAGAAGCTAAGTCTGGGACATACATGGCAAAATTACTTTTGAAAAGTAATTAAATTACATTACTCATTACTGCTCCCCAAAAGTAATGAAATTACATTACAATTACTTCTACTGAGTAATTTAATTACTTTGAAATTACTTTCTAGTTTCCATAAATGCAAAAACTACGTAAAGCTATTAAACAAAACAACAACTTGATCTCCAGAGTATTCTGACTATAGTTCTGCTCAATTCTGTCTCCTTTTGCCAATCCGTTACGCTGGCTTCGGATTGCAGCACGTCGTTCCTGCTTTCGCGCACTCTACTTTGTTGTCTATTGAAGGAGTGATGGCGCACTTTAGTAAAAGTAATTTCGAGAGGAATTAATTACTTTGCTGCGAAATTACTACCAAAAAGTAATTCACTACATTACTAAATTACCAATCTGAAAAAGTAATTCATTACATTACAAATTACCGAAAAAAGTAATTAAATTACAATAATTTCATTACTGTAATTCAATTACTGTCATGTCTGGTCTGGGAGGATCCCGCCGCGACTGGAAGCAGCCGCAGGGACCAACAATCAAGACGAACAACTCTGGGCCGTCCAGCAGGTCATCAAGGCGCTGGCCCGGCAGGGAACCAGCGAGCCGGCCACGGCAAGCGGGGACCCAGGCCGCGCGGCCGGTGCCCAGAAGACGACGTATCCGGCCCCGTCCGGAGCGCGCGCGCGCTTGCGCGTTCTACTGCAGGCCGGGCCGTCCAGCAGGTCATCAAGGCGCTGGCCCGGCAGGGAACCAGCGAGCCGGCCACGGCGAGCGGGGACCCAGGCCGCGCGGCCAGTGCCCAGAAGACGACGTATACGGCCCCGTCCGGAGCGCGCGCGCGCTTGTGCGTTCTACTGCAGGCCCAAATAAACGTTTTACCAATCCAATCCAATCAGCCACCACCACGGTGTCTTGTGTGGTTAGAGCGCTCGAGCTCCGAGTTGGTGGACCTGATTCATTCCTGGCGGAGTATAGTGCGATTCAATGGGGGGAAAATGCAAAAGCTAGGTGCCCGTATGCACTGCCATGTGTGCGCACGTTACCGAACCCCAGGTAGTGTAAGTTAATCCGCAGCCTTCATTTACATAGCATAGCGCCGACATTTGAGCTAGTTGCTACTGTGACATGATGAATAAAGTGTGCTAATAAACTGTGATAACAGCGCTCGTCCTGTTACAAACATCACATTATAACGCCCTCCATGTGCCTGCCCGTGGTAACAGTAGTGCCGTAAAATTAAAACCTATTCAATGCATTTAGAAAGACAGCATATAAAAAGAAGTAAAAATGCACTGGGTGCACCATTTTCGTTCTCGTACCATCTGACAGGAGCAGTCCAGGAATGAGATGCTTAAGAATGTGATGACTGCGTACTGTATTACATTGAACGATGTATAACGGTCATTTTGAAGTCCTTTATCAAATCTGCTACGAGAAACCTGACGTTACAGCACATGGTTTTCTCCTAATACATGCAGCGGCAGATTAGATACCTTGTGATGCACAAATAGAAAAAACTGCAAAATCTTACACCGGTAGAACTGGCGAGGATTACCAGATAGAACAAAATGTTCAAGTTATGACTGGAGTATTGATGTACACGGCGGTCCAATGATCTAGAAGTGAAGTAAGCCCTTTCCCATTCAGGATTGAACTTGCTCGTCAGAGTAAGCAATCTGCAGCGATGTTTGCTTAAGCCATGCAAGTTGTAGTAAATAAACTGCACGGGAAAGGTCTGTGAACTATACACGAACCGTTTTGTCGCCCTCAGGCAGATTTTCTTCGACACAAGAGATGATTACTTACGGCAGGTGAAGGCCACACGTTAGTGATTTATAATGATGGTGCAGCGCTTCAGGAGCAGTCACCGGTGGCTGTATTTCCTGCTGTAAACTAGCCCTTTTTCCAAGCGAATATCTCCAAGTACAAAATAAAAAGAGGAACGGCAAGTCCTAGTGCATAAAATATCTTGCCCGTGATATGCATAATACATAAAAGCACGTGAAAACCAAATAAACACAACTCTCACCTGCATGCACTTCAGATATAATTCAAATTTTACGGTATCCCCTAATAAATCTCGACTTCAGCGAAATTACGCGATCGCTTCCAGCGCACCAAAGCAAACAACGGTTGGTGCCCGCAGTTTTAATTTTGGAGCAGGAAACCAGTGCTCCAGCTCGAATAACAATATATTTTATGCGATAACGATCATTGCGGGCCATAGGTAACTCCATAACGATGAATTCAAGACAAAACATTACTGCGGAACGGATAGGACAGAGGCGAAGCTACAGGAGCGACCGGACCTGACACGCACCCGTAGATACATACCTTGCCGTCGGACATCGGTGTAAAGTTTGAAACTATGACGGCGCCGAATTGTTGGTTGAATTTTTTGCCAGACCGCGAGGCATTAAGGGATTGAAGGCAAGACAATACAATTGTTTTTTCGCCGGTTCGTTCAGCAGCACTGTCAGTCTATTGATCTAGAAGACAAAAAAATGATGACATTGCCTGTAGGTTATTGCTTAATACGAATAAAACAGCTGTCACCGAATCCCCAGCACTTGTGTCTAAGCATACATGCTTCAGGGCAGCAGATTATAGGAACCTAGGTTTTGAAGAAGCAGAAGTTGTAGAAGGAGGAGAGGCGGAACAATTATAAGCGGAAGAAGTAAAATAAGAAAAAATAAAGGAAGATGATGAGAAAGGGAGGGAGTAATCTTTAATGAGAACGTTTTAGATCACTGCGGCCGCCCTGATCGGAGGAATGCGTAAGCATTGCCTCACTACACTAAGCGCCACAACGTTTTTTGTACCGGCTCGCCTCCTCTTCCAACGCGCAAAGACATGCTGCGCCGCTGGCGCTCAATGACTTGACCGTTGCTAGAAGCGCGCGGTTGTAGGGGCGCCTGGTGGCGCCAATGGCGGTCACCATGGGAATGTCGCCAAGGTGAGTCCCCTGTGTTCATTTATGTTTTTGCTTGCTCCTCCTCGCCATATTTTTCCCTAACTTTATTTTTCTTTACCAACTGACATTCATGAATCATTTTTTAATCTCGAACATTTATTAGCACTACTTCACTCTGACGTCGAAGGATACGCCGTCTCCCGGAATTAACTAATCAACTAACACTGTTTCCTTGGCGACGTTCTATGGTCCTCTTTCGCATACAATTGTTGTTTTTCGTAAAAGCATTTTCAGTTCACCGCAATCGTGATGACAACCTCTGGGCACGTGCTGCTTCGAACATAGACACTTAATGCCTGCGGATTAAAATCAAGTTGACACGAAGGCCTATTCAACGGAGAGGGATACTAGGGTCAGGGATATCACATCTTGACATCAAAGCATGAGTCACTTGAAACCTCCCAGAGGGATAGCAGCGTCGCTCAGCCCGACCGCCGTCGTTTCTTGGTGTTGCCAAAGCACTAAATCTGGAGACGTAGCTTAGAAAGTGCTTTTCTCATGTGGTAACCAGGAATTCCCGGCAACATGCGTTGCACCGTTGGGGGAGCGTCTACGTTTCATTTACTAGAAGAGGAACTAGAGCACAACAACAGGAAGAAGGGAAAGTAGAGAAGAGCAAGAAGTATAAGTAAAGAAGTACAGTAGAGGAAGCAGTAGAAAAAGTAGAACAGGATGAAATAGAAAAATCAGAGGGGGAGTAGAACGAAGTAGAGCAGTAAAGGTAGAAGGACGAGGAAGAGCGAGATGTACGAGATGAAGGAGTAGAAGAAAGGTTGGTTGGTTGGTTCGTTGGTTGGTTTGTGGAGTTTAACGTCCCAAAGCAACTCAGGCTATGAGAGACGCCGTAGTGGAGGACTCCGGAAATTTCGACCACCTGGGGTTCTTCAACGTGCACTGACATCGCACAGCACACGGGCGCCTTGCTTTTCGCCTCCAACGGAAAAGCTGCCGCCGAGGCCGGGATTCGATCCCGCGTCCTTGGGAACGGCAGTCAAGCGCCGAACGCGGTCTATAAATTTCTTACTCATCAAATATAGACTCCTTTTTGTATTTGATATGTTGAAGAATTCAACATGATTTTAGTGACATTGCCACGCGCAGTGACAGTTTATCCGATTACACAATGCGTTATAGCCGCCTCAGTGCGCACAACTGCACAAGCGGCCGGGGTGGGGTGCCCAACCGCATATGGCAAGGTTACAAAGTGGCCTATTTGATTTACGTTCGGCGTGCCGACGCCGCTGGCAGTCCTGGCGGGAGCGGCGCAGTAGCGTGCCTTTATGCGCGAACGCTGCGCTCAGGGTGAAAAAAAAAATGCGTCGCCTGCTGCAGCGGCCGCCATCGCCAGGCCCACTGCAAAGGCTTGGGGCGTGCGCCAACAATGCTTTGTGCACTTGCCGCTGCAAAAGCGCTCTGGTCTTCGCGAGGAAAGAAAACACAACTGCATTTCATGCTTTTTCGAAAGAAGTATCAACAGAATGGGCTTGTGAGGGACGACCGTCTAAGTATTTGTTATCCAAGGACGGATACTTCGTCTTCTACTACACGGCGATTCAGGTGCAAGATTGTAAAAACTTCATAGAGCCTGCTAGAAACCTATATGCAGGATTACAATAAATTAATAATAACAATGTCACAAGAACGTAGAATCCATTCAATAACTCAATGGTGTGACTAATTAACTACGCTCCAATTGTCCTATTCTCATTTATTCTCAACCTTATTACTAGCGGCCTATTCTTTAGTAGAAAGAAAAAGATTAATATGTTATACCTACTTTGTCCTAAGAAATAAAAACGAGTGAATTCGCTCCACCTGCATGAGCCAAATATTACAGTGCCTGTGCCGCGCTTGCATTCCGTGAGCACTGAAAAAGCGGAAACATCTCCAGAGTTTTTACTACGTGTGCAGTCGGAAATTCGAACTTGGCGATACCGCCGAGTATTGGCTAAACGAAAGGAAAGTTACTAGTCGCACTCGAAATACATCCTGTTCTACTTGAATCAAATCGAAAATTTGACGGCATTGATAGGTGAAACTAACGAGAGTTGGCTGAATTAATATATTTCAACGCACACTGTAGGCGGCGTTTTACAGACGAAGTAAGATCTACTAGCTGGCGTCAAAGTTCGTTAACAATCAGTAAAAGTCTTTATAAGCGTGAAAGATGTTTATTTGCTCTACAAAAATATTCCAGGGTATTTTGAAGGCACGGTTGCACATATCCTTGGCTTCAATATCTGCAGTCAATGCTAAATAAACTACGCAATTTGGGATAGTTATTAGGAGTACTAACAGAAAAGCTGGTAGCGATAGCAGCAGTGTAATCAGCAGCTTCGACCAGATGAACGCCCGCAAATGCCTTGCTTGTATGACCGCTTAGGGGATCTTTATGACGGCTCAGAGGAAGATGCGCAGTCTTAAGCGTAGCCCACAATGGTGCGTTTTTTTTTTTCTATTGTTGTTGTTGTTTTTTGCGCACAAAAATGCACCGCGTACCCAACGCCCGCGCTGTCATCGGCAGATTCACTCCGGCATGATCAATAGCCGACGTTGTTTATATATATATGATTGCTGCCTAGGTGTGCGGAAAACGGCAATGGCTGTCGCCGCGGGCTTCAAGCTGAGTTTCCTCTCTTTCTTCTGGTTCACGTGTGCTAAGAAAGTGCACAAGCATCAACCTGCAACAGCTATGACTCGAAATAAGAAGCCACAGTACAAGAGAGGCACATGAGGTCCGCTGGCAAGACAAGCAACTTATTACAGCCTTCGAGCTAAGCGTGGACATTCGCACGTGTTCCCAGCGGGCGACCCACCACTATCTTCGTCGAACTCTTCCTACTGCAACAAATTTGTGTAATCGCGCCCTGAAATTGCCATGAAACTGATCCCCTCGACAATGCGCCACGCCTTTCTTGAGCAGCTACCTCTGATAGGCATTAGGCGAGGCAGCGCGTGCTCCCCAGCCCATCTTACGCTGAAGACTCGTGCTTTGTTATGTTTCGTTATTTTATAGCGCATTAATTTATTTTCTTGAATTTGCTGCCTTTGGTAAACTTCTGCTTTCCATGTCCCCTTCCCTTCGCTCAATTGTTCGGAGACGGCGGTGATCAGAGGATGGTGACAAAGGCGTCATTTCCAACAGCTAAGGCTCCAAATGATGAAGCCATAGCACAAGAGTGGAGTGTGGGGTATACTGGCAAAGCAAACACCTCATTAGCGAGTTTTAGAACAGGGGACCAACAGTTAGGGGAATAGGGTAATTGCGGAGCGCAAGGGTGTGGCTGTGGCCTTCCATGCCTGCTCCTTCTTGGAGGTATCTATACAATCAATGACGCGGATGTCGCACAGGATATGTCTCCTTTCAACCTCAGCGATCAGCCTTTCATTGAGAAGCCGCTTGCCCATGCTGACAACGCAAGGATGCACAGGAAACAAAACGATGTCAGCCACTGAACCGCTGCTCGCGCACGCAACGTGCTGGCTAGCAGTTCTCCCTCGTTCAGAGTGGATCCCCCCAGAAACACGTAATGGCCGCTCCGACTGTCATTGGCCCTCTGCCGCTTCCCCTCCCGGCTGCGGCGCGGTGTCGGCATTTTCTTTGTACCACCAGAACCTGGCGTTTTCGCGGAACCGTCCTCTCCGGCGGTAGAAAAAAACACTCCGCTGCCGAAGACGCCGACAAATCGTCTGGGAAAAACGCCCCATGCGGGCCACGCTTCTTGCGTACATGTCGGTCGGCGTTTTCCGAATTTCTCGCTCATGGCTTGTGTAGAGCTTCAAACACGATCCGTATGCTTGCGTGCCGCATGCCTTACGTACGTTTCCTATATTGAATGGATGTGACTTAATTGTCGCTATAGTTGGCTTGTGTGTACCATGTGTTTACTCCAGTAAAGTTCTACTCACAGATTTTGAGCATGTGCAACACGTCGTTGTTGGAACAAGGTATATAGGCTGTCACCTGATACAGCTTCCTTCAGAGCATTCAGAAAGCTGTGTTCATCACTGGCATATTAATTACCTCTTGTCACACATGGGGTGTGTTGCTAGAATGGCTGTATTCTCGCCAGTTTTGGCGGTGACGCGCTACTTTTTTTGGTAACTTTGTAACCTAGTCGTTGCTTTTGCGGAACTGTAAAGGTTAAACTACTTACGATAACATTTTAGGGACGTGAGATGTGACGTTAGTATTATTACTTTTTATTCCAATTGTGCCCCTTCACTCCCTTTTTTTTTCTCGAAAAATATTTACGGCAGAGAACGTAAAGTGGTGTTGGAAATGGAAAAAAAATCTCTAGTGCTTTAGCTAGACTAGGATATACGTAGCGAAGGGTTAGGGTTTGGCTTGGTTGGGTTTACTTGGTTGAGCTTGGTTATCCGATATATAAGGCTGCACATGTTAAGCTATTGAGACACTGTTGCCGTTCTTGATGTGTGTACAGCACATTTTTATTCAATGTTAGGCTTTAAAGACACAAAGGCCGATCGGTGGTCTGTAAAGCAGTTTGCCACTGCTTTAATTTTGGATATACATTATCTAGACGTGATAGTTTCTCTTTAGTACAGACGATCAACGGCGGTTCCCCATTATGTAGTCTGAGCGTGAGGATTCAATGAGAATTTCGAGTCGAAGGTCACCTTCATACACTCCCTAAGCTTGGACTTCCCTTTGCTCTACCGTTCGACTGTCCTTTCCCGGTAGTTCGGCAGCGATATGGCGTCTTTGCTGATCCGGGACTAGGCGTCGCCGCTTAACAAGACGTTCTAGCCGAGCTTCAGGCGTCTCCAACGCTCGCTTAGCCTTCCTTGCCTCACTCGCACGTTGTCGGGTGGCCTCGCGTCATGTGGTGACTTCCGGATCCATCGGCGATTATTCACGTAGCCACCGCTGGGGTCATTCACGGTGCGTGCCCTCGTCGTTCACCTTTTCATCCATTTTGTGTCTATCTAGCGAGCGCACTCATATTCTCAGCTGCCCCGTAGGCGTATGACCACGTGATCACCCCGATCACGATTGTGTAATTCCGTCTCCTCAACGGTAGGGACCCGTACTTCTTCCTCCTCGCTGGTTGCCTCTGAGCTGGTTAAACGGCGATACTTACCGAGAGGTTTCTCTGAACGCGACCTAAAGGTAACATAAACTAACTGAATTCAGGAAATTATTACGATGAGGCTAATTGAATAGTGTTACCGTTGTCATGCCGTCACCTTGTGGTTCTGTTCACGGTTGGTTTTGCGGCTATTAAGAATTAAAAACATCAAATAATGCAACCTAAAGGGGTACAGCCACCCGGATTGATCTTGGTAGCTTAATTTTATGTTGCGTTTAAAAAAAAATCTGAAAACGTTTACACTTATAGGATTCGAACAAGCTTTTTATTCTCTCTGTGCTTAGGTAATTAGGGCCAATCTACTGCGCCATTCAATTGTTTTCTAGTTCATTGCCGGACGTTTGCAAGACAGCACAAACACACACAAGACATTGATATAATAAGCCGGCCAGGGGCTGGCTTCGTCGTTCTAAAATTCCTTTAGATCCATCAAAGGTTCTATCTTTGGCAACCACTCAGGATTATCATCGACAAACTTCACAGTCCCGATAAACCAATGGAGAGCCTCGCGAAACAAATTCGTGCAGGACGTGCATCAGGATCACAGTTATATCTTGGCATCCGTGAACGCCATATACTATGGAGGCCTATTAGCATGATTGAATCATTTGGAACCCCCTCCTAATTTTGCATGGGTAAGTACCGTATTCCGTAAGGATTAATAGGTAAATCTTTCTTTATGGTTCTCTGAAGTACGTCCCAAAAACAAACCTCTCCCAACAGTGAAGAAATACATGATCTATCGTTTCTGGCTGTTTACAAATTAAGCAATGTGCACCCCACGGAAGAAATAAACCTTTTTTCTTGCAAAACCACTTTTACTGGCAAAGTTCAGTAACGGGAGAAATAAGCAAGATAGACCCTTATAGTACATTGTGAACATGGCAGCAATGGGAGCTTTGTAAGGAACAGATTAAAAAAAAATAGCAATTAGTAGATCTAGTGTCCTTGCCCACGAGCAGAAACATATTGAACGCCACTTAAGGTCCCTGCTTGGAAAAATGCTAGAAATGAATGTGCAGCGCCTGGAAAATGGACAGAAGATATAACGAAGATGAAGCAAAAAATCGAACTGATAGAGCAAGAGCGTTATCGCGGTGCGCTTGTACGTGCGAGAGCGGAAGAGACAGCTGCAGGGGAGGCACCGTCGAGACGAGCGCTAGGAATTGAAAAGGCGCACGCACAGAGAAACCACATCGGAAATATAGAATGAGGCGGCGTCTTATCGGATGACAATGAGCATATTCAGCGAGCATTCTTCCAGTACCGCCGGACACTGTTTACATTGCACGACTTTGATATGAGAGCGTTTAAGGACAGGTATCTTGGGGCACTACCAAGACTAAATGAAGAAAAGAAACAAAGATTAGAGCTGCCAATAACTGAATCAGAGGTCGAACTGGCTATAAACAATTTAAACCCGGGAAGATCACCCGGCCCAGACGGCTTAAGTGCGGCACATTACAAAATATTTGAACTCAAAATAGCGCCAGTCCTGACTGGAGTGTTTAACGAAGCTTATGACGTAAACGAACTGTCTCCTTCTTATGGCGAATCCCACCACAGTCCTCATACCCAAAACTGATGAAGCAGATAGGCTACTGCAAGTAACATCATACCGGCCAATTGCGCTCACGAACGTTGATTACAAAATTTATATGAAGGTGTAAACACTAAAGCTGCAGTCGGTAATCCAGGAAATCTTTAGGCTACATCAAAACATCAAACGTGTGGGATAAGGAAGGGACGGTTTATTGTTACAAATATACACAAAGCAAGAAGTGTATTAGAATGCTGTGATGGGGGGGGGGGGGGGGGGGTCATAAATGGCCGTGTGGCCATCCTACAGCTAGACCTTTAAAAGGCGTTCGACTGTGTTGCTTATGAAATTCTACTTTGTGTGATGGACCATATAAACGTTGGTTTTGTTTTTCGTGAGGGTGTGGCCATTGCGCCATTCAATCAACGGGTACGGCAGGCTTTAAATGCGCTGTTATTCAGTTTCACTCTATTTCTGCTATCTGTCTCCAGGTGGCGCTGCTCAGAGGACCCTAAGGTATAGGGAGAAAAATGAGCATGATAGCTACTGCTACCACCCCGTTTCAAAGGGGACACTCCTATATTCCATCCATCCATCCATCCATCCATCCATCCATCCATCCATCCATCCATCCATCCATCCATCCATCCATCCATCCATCCATCCATCCATCCATCCATCCATCCATCCATCCATCCATCCATCCATCCATCCATCCATCCATCCATCCATCCATCCATCCATCCATCCATCCATCCATCCATCATCCATCCATACCGTTGAGAGAACGGAATGTCCCATCACGCTTACCACGAATACATAATCATGATCAAGACGATGACGAGCGTAATAGAGTGTGATATCAAGCGGGGGCGCCGCGAGAAGACCGGCGCGGCTGGGCACATTTTGTTGTCATGGCAACGGCACATGCGCAGCTGTGGCTTCGGCTGGTCACCGCGAAATGCGCTTCTGCTAGCCTACCATTCTTTTACATCCGTCTCCTCAGTTCAGGCACTTCTGGTGATTAGATAGCAGATACCGGGGCTGGCAAACAAATTTTACTTCCGCTTTTGTTTATTTGAATAAAACCACTTGCGACTACCACTAGCCTAACATAGGTTTGGCTTGGTTTGTGGTGTTTTACGTCCCAAAGCGACTCAGGCTATGAGAGACGCCGTAGTGGAGTACTCCGGAAATTTCGACTACCTGGAGTTCTTTAACGTGCGCTGACATCGCACAGCACACGGGCGCTTTGCTTTTCGCCTGCATCGAAAAGCGGCCGCCGAGGCCGGCATTCAATCCCGCATCCTTGGAAACAGTAGTCGAGCGCCGTAACCACTGCGCCACCCCGACGGGTTAGCCTAACGTAGCTCTCGCTACAATACAAATACTTTCGTCGACACTTGTTGCGGATCGCATGCATGCCAGAAACACCTTCCTCTGAAAACGCATCAACTAAAGAAAGAAATAATATCCATAAAATACGACATGTACACGATCACACATTCACACACTTGCCTGTGGCTTAAATTCCAAAGCAAGTTATAGTTATTATAAATTTGTCGCTACAATAGACCAGCACTTTGTTTTCAAAATAAGTTTTGTTTCTTTCTATCTACAACTGCGGCTAAGTGTCGGGTTATTAAATTTCTGAACGTGCGAGGCTCTCATTGAAACCCTTCACACAAGTACTCGCATTTTTGCGCAAATTATAGCTGTTCAAAATTTTCAAACGTTTATATTCGCAAATACTTTTTCCCGAATTATGACATTTGAGCGTTTCATTATTGCCACATATTTTGTGCGTCTATTTTGTTAATAAAATCACGCCGAGCATTTCGAAACAACGCATTTTTCACTACTGTAAATTTTTTTAGAGGTTGGCAATGTCTTTATTGGGAAGTCAGAATGGACGATCGGTGTCATTTTGGGTTTCTACGGGCAACTTTAGACCAGTATTACATTGCGAAGCTCCTGCACATGTGTGCAAAGCTTTCTCTTTAAATTAGGATTTCGGTTGGAATCGCTGTTTGAGCTGGAATAGAAGTTCCATGTGAGATATGACCTTTACGAAATTATTATCGTGAGTTATTGCAGCGACGATGCACTGAATAAAATTTATGGTCATGCAGTAACGGTAGAGTAACGTGCAGTACTTTTTTCTCTAGCAGCAACGATGATAACACGTTAGCTTTTATGGGTAACGTAGGGCGTAATGCATTTCTTTTTTTAGCGTAAAGGGCAAGTGTTTCGTTACTTTTTTTCTGCAACCCCTACAACGCTGATTGCCACCTATCACATGATGAATGCCTTGCCGCCCATCAGCAATTCATAATCTTCCACCTGTCAGCGTGAAGGACAAAGGAGCAAGAAGGCAGGAGTAGATTCCCGCAGCTATCGAGTATGCAGACCGTACCCGCCGACAAGTAATGTTCCTGCACTTACACATCATTAGGACTGCTTAACTGCCCGAATATTTTTTTCTACCTTTTCTAGAATACCATACTATGAAAAGGAATGGCGTGCATCCTTGTTACGAGATATCATACTTACGGTCTTACGTTCAAATGCAGTCAGTGAGTCAGAAAAACAGGCGCACAAAATAAATCAGAAAGCTAACAGCCTCTAGAATTTTTCACCGACAAGTGTCATTCTCGAGAACACACTCGACGAACTCCATTTTTACCCCTCTTTTGCAGTCCATATCACCAAGTGAATGCGAATGTTTTTTGCGTTTGCTTAGAGGGTGTGGAACGTTCCACGTAGCTACACTCATTCTGTGAGCAGTTTAATTTGCCCACAGTATCCTGCCGAATAATCACTGCGCACCAAGTTGGTAATCGTCAGCGACCAGCGACACTTAATTTTAGAGTTGCCACATTTACATTTCCCTGGAAAGATATCCCATGCGTTCACTCAATAGAAAGAATGGCCTGCCTCAACGGCAAAAACAAAGGAATCCCACAGCATATGAAATAGATAACTTTACTCGCACTGTGAATGCACGATGTGTTTGTCGGCGTCTACTAGTCATATGCTCGGTCATGACGGTCCAAAGCAGCCTTCTCGTGGGATCTGTCTGGAATTGAAACATTCTCCATCCAGTTCTGGAGTGGTTGGTGCTCTGCACCACACAACACCCAGGCATTTTTCGATGCGCGTCCCGGCAGCACCAAGAAAGAAGGCCACAAAAATTGCCACTTGAAAGAGCATGAAAATGGCGGACGATGGAGCACTCGCCCTCCAAAAAAGTGCTTTCGCCCTATAGGTCAACGAGCACTAATCTCCCCCCTACGGCGCGATATAAACTGTACCTAAAGGTGTGAACGCATTGCAGCAGCCGCAAATCTCTAACCGAGAGCAGTATGATCCATATATAAATTTCATCACTTACTAGTGTTACAATTATTAGAATGTCTCCTCTGTACACACCAATGACCCTGTCAACTGTACAGTTTATCTGCACCAATCAACAGTGAACATCCGACGTGTTAGATGCATGCGCGCACACTTCATACTTCCCAAACACGCATTAAGAGGGCATTGAAGTAAACACCTACATATATTTTTCGGCGGAATTTAGCTTGTTGCAGGACCTGAAATTCCATGGTCATGTTAACAAAAGGAG
Source organism: Amblyomma maculatum (assembly GCF_055883805.1). NCBI lineage: Eukaryota > Metazoa > Arthropoda > Arachnida > Ixodida > Ixodidae > Amblyomma > Amblyomma maculatum. Next base: position 125,236,170 of record NC_139344.1, read on the forward strand.
TTTCAATGTTATATATGCGTCAAAGGTTTACAATTCATGGCTTTCCACACACACAATACGAGACCTACGTTATAAACTTGTAATTACGTCAATGCGACAAGCCTTAAGCGATTTTCCCCATAAAGAGAGCTATAGATATGACCGCTCTATCGTTAAAATCAGAATTAAATAGTGACTGCAGTTTATAGTGTGCGAGCTATCATTGCAACTCGTGCCACCGTAATTTGATAGCTACCTGAATATTCTAGCTGGGGCTCCAAATTTTACTGGTTAAGACGGAATAAATAAAGGAGATCAGGGACAAGTGAGCGTCCTTACATCTCAACGTATATGAAACGGTTGTCCAGTTTGGTTGTTTGGGGCTTAACGTCACAATGCGAATCCGACTATGAGAGAGCCATACTGGAGGGCACCAGACATTTGGATCATTTGGGGTTCTTTAATGTGCACTGATATCGCACAGTACACCCACGCCTTTCTTTTGGACTGCATCAAAAAGAGGCTGCCGCAGCCAGTATTCTATCCCGCAACCGTGGGAACGGCTTTCAGGTGACATGACAGGTATCAAAGAAGTTCACACAATGCATCAGATGGTTGTGTTCGTCTAGCGTGATTTCGAAGTAGTTGCTAGCATTGTGTTTCTGTGCCTGCAAGTGTGCTGACAGGCTGTCTTTCTTGAAGCAGCTTTCTTCAGGAGAAATGATTGCAAACTTAATCGGGCGTAAAAAAAAAAAAAAAAAAAAAAAAAAAAGAAAAGAAAAATCAAAGACCGCTCTTTTACGTCACTTAAATTCCAACTGCCGTGGGGTGGGGACTTGTGTGTGATGTTACATGGATTGGCCGAGAGCTGAATGGTTGACGAGGCGTTTACGTTATGAAACCACGTGACCTCGCCGAACTGCCAGGTCCGTTCGCGGTTGACATCAGGTGCGCTGGTCACTTGATAAGGCAGAGAGTGGTGGGGGGCTAGGCGCCAGTCGGCAGCTTTGTTTAGTATTGTGCAGACGCCACTAGAAACATCCGCGTAGCAGGTTATGATGGAACCAGAAATAATGTTGCGTGTATGAAGAGTAACGAATAATCCCCGCAAGCAGAGCGACCGACCAAGAAAGTGTGTCTCCGAAGATGCAGTATCTGGCGGCTGCAAAGACTCAGCATATGCACCCTGATGCAGTGACGGAGCAGGAGAAACAGGGCGAACAGTTTTCGGAATTTATTTCTGTGGCAAGTGTATACGTAATGTATAAAAGCGTCCCTGAATTTAAATATGTTTTCAAATTCCATCTGCTTCGTCTATTCGGGATTCAAATATCAGAAAGCAAAGTCTGTTTTTTCTTTGTTTTTTTTTTTAGATGTAGGCAGGAATCAACAATGACAGCCATAACAGAAATTTTCGCTTCAGCCATAAATTACAACAGGATGTGCTTGTTTAAGCTCCGCAAACTGCCTACAGATTCTTACAACTGCAGGCCAGTGGTGCCATTATAAACATCGTTGTTTTCGTGTTTTTTTTCGCCATGGAGTCGACTCCTGAATGGTTCCAGCTTCCAATTATTGCAGCTGTTACACCAGGTGGCAAACTGGATCACATCCACACACCGCCAACGGACGTTTACCTTTACAGTTCACAGAAAAAATGCAAAAGGTGCCAGTGGGAGTAAGCAGAATCATGCAGACACTAAAAGAAGCTGAAGAAACACTCAAGAAAGTCCATCATGGATGGAGATAACTCCTTTTTTATCTATAAATAAAACATTTACCGGCGCTTCGATTTTCATACTCGCGCATTAATTTAGAGGCATGATTTCAGAGACGACGAAGCATTCCTCACGTCTTGCGCATGTAAATCACGGCAGTGTGAGGTAACGATGACTCTAATGAGATGCAGGATTCCTCGCCTAAACCTTTATTTATGTAGATGCGGGATCAGCCCCACAAACCTTTGTGAGGCTTGCGGTGAGATTGAAAATATTGATCACTTCCTTCTTGCTTGCCGAAGGTTTTGACATCAGAGGAGGGTGCATTTAGAATCTCCAACTGCACGCCTGGAATTTACGCTGTCGGTCCCGCACTCTCCTTCGGTGCGAGTGCGAGAGGTTTTGCGTTGCCTCAAAATTATGAGTACCTACATAACTACATCACAGCTACGGACAGATTCCCTTGCTAATTGTATTCCAAATTTACAAACTTCCAAACTTTTGTGTCATATTTTTCTTTCAATCAATTTTGTGATCTGAAATCTTATGTTTTTGTTTAGTTGACAATTACTCTAATGCACTAATTCAGTTTGTGTAGGACATTTGGCAGTCCACACTAAACCCTGGCCAATCCCCCTTCGTGGGTAGGGCCAAATATCAAGCCAGAAGAAGGAGAAGCTGCCGCCCACCACCCGCATTCTGCAACGTGCTCCAAGCAAGCATTCGTGTTTTACTTCCAGACATTAACCATGGAAGACACTCGTCAGAGCGCTAAGGGTAAGAAGCCTTTGGCTGACATTACCAACGACTCCAACCGCCTTAGAAGTGCGCAGACGAGCGCAGAAAACAGACTGATCCGACCCGGTCAAGTGCTGCCAAGAGCAGCGTCCCTCGCACAGGCGGATACAGAAAATATGACGTGGTATGGAAACCTGGCAGAGGTAGTGGCACACAGACCCATCCCAAATACCGAGCAAGCCCGAGTCCTTGACTATGAAGGCACTTCAACTGAGCAAGAAAGGGACATCATTGTCACAGGTGATGGCATGAGTCCGGAGCCCACCAAACCTACCTCCCCCTGAGGATGGGGACTTCAGATGCGATGAGGTGAACTTCCCAGACTCAGAGCCTATTCCAGACGATGTTCCTCTAGACCACCCAGTCCAAGACGTCTCTTTCGAGTGGCACAGTGGCGAGGATGTCTAAATAGAGCCCAGCGGGGACGATGGACGTCGGAGCACAATGTGAGGTCCTGTGGCCCCTCTCACCCTTTCTCCACGACGGCTTTACTTGATTTTGGACGAAGACACCCCAACTATGCTGACTTCCACCAATGCCCTCACCTGAGCAGAGAAGTTTGTTCTGGTGTGCTGATGCGTGCTGCCCTTTCCCACTCGCCTACGAACCGAACCGTCTTCAGAACTTGAGCCACTCCTGACTGCGAGATTTCTTTGTCCCAGCGTCGTCAGCCCTGCGCATCACAGCCGAACGAAAGTGTCTATGTGGAACTCGCCATCCAACCAGTTTTTTAAGTGCCTAAGACACCTCCCGGGCTAAGCTTGCAGTCCATCTCACTTGCTAGATAGTGCCGCGATGAACATTTCAGCAAAATAATACACCCCTACTTGCACTAGCCAACCTACAAAGTGATTGGGATAGCCTTATTCTTCGAATTTTTATTCGCTCTCTGCCCTACGCAAAGCTGCTCGATATTGACTGACGTTCTTGAATGGTTATTGGTCAGCTCCCTAGCACAAAATAGAAACCCAATAGCCTACCAGATTATTGACACTGCATTCATAGGTGCAGCGGTGGCGTAGCGGTAGAACATCCGCCTCGCATGCAAGAGGACCGGGGTTCAAATCCCGGTGCCGCGCAATTCTCAAAAAAAAAAAAAAAAAATCCGCGTGTCGATGGAATTGCATATATAGGTTTGGGGTGCGACCTGATGCCGGTGAACACCTCCGGCAACGCACTCCCTCACCAGAACAGGAGTTGGCCACCCTGGTGCAGTAATTGGCCACAACCTCCTATAATAAGCTCCATAAAACCCCGGCCCTCAGTCACCAGCGGCTGCGGAACAACTGACCACGGCGGCGGTCAGACCTGTGACGCAGCAGGGGGTGCTAAGAAAGCCTGGCTCCGCTGGACAGGCCGCCATTTGACCCTGGCAACGTTTAATGCTAGAACCCTAGCTAGTGAAGCTAGTTTAGCAGTGCTGTTAGAGGAACTAGAGGGCATGAAATGGGATGTCATAGGGCTTAGTGAGGTTAGGAGGCCGAATGAGGCATATACTGTACTGAAGGATGGGCATGTACTGTGTTATCGAGGTTTACCAGAGGGGCGACAACTAGGAGTAGGTTTCCTTGTCAATAAGTATATAGCGGGTAATATAGATGAATTCTATAGTATTAATGAGAGGGTTGCAGGCATCGTAATTAGGCTTAATAAGCGGTATAAACTGAAGGTTGTACAGGCCTATGCACCTACATGTAGTTATGATGACCAGGCAGTTGAAAGCTTCTATGAAGATGTAGAATCGGCAATGCGAAAAGTAAAGACGCAGTATACTGTACTAATGGGCGACTTCAATGCCAAGGTAGGGAAAAAACAGGCAGGAGGCAATGCAGTAGGTGACTATGGCATTGGTTCTAGGAATAGCAGGGGGGAGTTACTAGTTGAGTTTGCAGAGCGCAATAACTTACGAATCATGAATACCTTCTTCAGCAAACGGAAGAACCGAAAATGGACATGGAAAAGTCCTAACGGAGGGACTAAAAATGAAATCGACTTCATAATGTGTTCAACCCCCGCCATTGTGCAGGATGTAGAGGTAATCGGGAAAGTTTGATGTAGTGACCACAGGATGGTGAGGTCCCGAATTAGCCGAAATCTGAAGAAGGAACGCAATAGATTAGTAAGAAAGAAACCCATCAACGAATTAGCGGTGAGGGGGAGGGCAGAAGAGTTCAGGATCTCGCTACAGAATAGGTATTCAGCTCTAACTGAGGATGGCGACATTACCCTAGAGGCAAGGAACAATAATTTCAGAGATATCATTACTGAGTGCGCGGTAGAAGTAGGCGGTAGGATAGTTAGAGAGGATACCGGTAAGCTGTCTAAGGAGACGAAAGATTTGATTAAGAAACGGCAGAGTATGAAAGCTTCCAATCCAACAGACCAGATCGAATTGGCCGAGATATCAAAGCTAATCAATAAGCGCAAGGTGGCCGATATAAGGAAGTATAACATGGAGAAAATTGAGCATGCTGTAAAGAACGGGGGAAGCCTTAAAGCGATAAAGAAGAAATTGGGCATAGGCAAAAACCAGATGTATGCGATAAGGGACAAGGCGGGCAACGTCATCACTAATATGGACAAGATAGTCAAAGTAGCCGAGGAGTTCTATACAGATCTCTACAGTAGCCAAAGTAGTCAGGACCGTAATGAGATTGGCGGTAGGGAAAAACAGTCAGACGTTCCACCAGTGACGAAGGACGAGGTCAAGAAAGCACTAGAAACTATGAAAAGGGGGAAATCAGCTGGAGAGGATCAGATAACTACAGATTTGCTGAAGGACGGGGGGGATATCGTGCTAGAAAAACTGGCCACCCTGTATACGCAGTGCCTGGTGTCATCGACGTACCGGAAGCATGGAAGAATGCAAACATTATCCTCATTCACAAGAAAGGGGACTCTAAGGACCTTAAAAATTACAGACCAATCAGCTTACTGTCTGTTACGTATAAGGTATTTACTAAGGTAATCACTAATAGAATCAGGACAACCTTAGACTGCAATCAAGCAAAGGATCAAGCAGGGTTTCGGAAACGGTACTCTACTATCGATCATATCCATACCATGAATCAGGTGATAGAAAAATGCGCGGAATATAACCAGCCCTTATACATAGCATTCATTGATTACGAAAAAGCATTTGACTCAGTTGAAACCTCGGCGGTGATGCACGCATTGCGAAATCAGGGGGTAGACGAGCCGTACGTGAAAGTGCTGGAAGATATATATAGTGGCTGCACAGCAACCATAGTTCTGCATAAAGAAAGTAACAAAATTCCCATAAAGAAAGGTGTTAGGCAAGGAGACACAATCTCCCCAGTACTATTCACAGCTTGTTTAGAGGAAGTATTCAGAGACTTGGAATGGGAGCAGTTAGGGATAAGGGTAGATGGAGAATACCTCAGTAATCTGCGATTTGCTGATGACATTGCCTTGCTAAGCAACTCGGGAGATGAACTGCAAATAATGATTGATGACCTAGACAGGAAAAGTAGAAAGGTAGGCTTGAAAATCAATATGCAGAAGACTAAGGTAATGTTCAACAGCCTCGGGAAGGAACAGGAGTTTACATTAGGTAGCGAAATACTGGAAGTAGTAGGCGAATATGTCTACTTAGGACAGGTAGTAACCGCAGACCCGGACCACGAAAAGGAAATAACAAGAAGAATACGAATGGGATGGAGCGCATTTGGCAAGCACTCGCAGATTATGACTAGCAGCTTACCGGTATCGCTCAAGAGGAAAGTATACAACAGTTGCATCTTGCCTGCACTCACCTATGGGGCTGAAACGTGGAGGCTAACCAAGAGAGTTCTACTTAAGTTGAGGACAACCCAGAGGGCTATGGAACGAAAAATGGTAGGGGGTTAACATTAAGAGATAGAAAGCGTGCAGAGTGGGTCAGAGAAATAACTCAAGTTAACGACATTCTAGTGGAAATTAAGAAGAAGAAATGGACATGGGCAGGACATGTAGTGCGAAGAGAGGATAACCGATGGTCGCTGAGGGTAACAAACTGGATTCCAAGGGAAGGAAAGCGTAGCAGGGGGCGACAGAAAGCTAGGTGGGCGGATGAGATTAAGAAGTTCGCAGGGGTCAAGTGGATGCAGCTAGCACAGAACCGGGTTAAGTGGAGAGATATGGGAGAGGCCTTCGCCCTGCAGTGGGTATAATCAGGCTGATGATGATGATGATGATTCATAGGTCTGCGAGAGTATAGGTCATACGAGTATGCTTGCCTTTGATCGTAAGATTAGGGGTTTTTATCTCCTAAGGTACCTAATAAAACAGGTAGGTCTGTAGTACCAGTACGCCCATAGGTGTCAATAATCTGATAGACCTGTAAATTCAGTAGGCTTCCTACTGGTTTTACAGGCCCTATGGAATATTGGCCTCTTCAAGGACAGCCGTGTGTTTACCGCTCGTGACACCTCAAGGGAGACAACAACTATGTTCCATTTTCTGGCGATTAGTTACAAGAGCAGGTGCATATATACACAATTTATTCCACAATGATTGAGGCAACGCATACTGACACAAAATCCAAACATTTGACTACATCCAAATAACCCTGGATTACAACAGAACTGACTTCGGCCAGATGATGTAGTCTCTTCAATCCTAAAGCGAGTAAACAAAAAAAAGGAGAATGACGCAGCATCTGGTAAAAAATGCGATAAGTTTCAAATAAATCCCTCAAACAGAGCGGCACACGTATGTAGCGGCAGCCGCGATTGAGCGCGTTTGCATGCGAAGGCAGGAGGGGAGGCACGGCGCTTCCTTCCTACGGCGCCTGCGGCTGCGGCGAAATCCTTGCTGCCGTGGCCTTCAAGTCTGTAAATGAAGTGTAGCATCAATATAAGCCTCTGTTCTTGGTCTCAAAGTGTGATATGGCATCTTTTGATAGCTTAGGCATTTTACTGTCAAACGAGTATGAGCTTTCGGCGATACTGGAAATAGCCCGGATTTTTTCTCCCAGCGCAGCGTGTTTCCGCTTCCAAAGAAGAAGGCTGTTCACAACCGATACCTCCATTATCCAGAAAAACAATTTTCCGCCACCACATCACCGGTTTTGTCACAAAGGCATACGCTCCACAATAATGGCCGGCTGTCTCAATAGCCCCCTTGTTTGCTGTATAGTCGTAATGACGAACAGCTTCTCTATTGATGAAGTCCTCCCTCCCCGCTCTTTCCTTGTCATCGCCTGCGTTGACTGGTGTTGAGGTGACCATTCTATTCCAGCAGAACATTCCATCTCATAATGTAAATGAGAACCTGTAAACCACGGTTTTGGACAGTGAAACGTACAGGATTAAAATTCGGGAGCTCGCCAGTGTATAATTTCCAAGACTCACTTGCCGGTGTGTCTTCGATACTGATTGTGCAACCGCACTTACTTTATCTATCGGAACTTGTGTCTGACTCTTCTGTCAAAGGAGGCACATAGTTGCCTTTGTCAATAACATCGTCTTAGTTTCCTAAAAAGAAAGTCTTACAACTTTCCGTAAAACACACCTGCCGGAATGAAATTCATGCTGCGTTTTTTACTAATGCAGGTCTTCAAAACCACGCGATTAGAAAATATTTTTCCAGCGGTATAGTGCTGCCCTCTCTCTAAAGAAACCCAAACAGCCCCTTTGCAAATTTAACAAATCCATCCAGATTTCGCGCTAATTTATCTACAGAAATGCAGAAAGCGGCCATACCAATCAGGCTGCAAACGATATGTGTCACACAGAGGCTAAACAAAACAGCAAAAACCTGCAGTGTACCCCCCAAAAGGTAAATCACTCGCTAGGTAGCAGGGAAACTATAAGGCAAACCCAGGAGGAGCTGTATAAACTCCCAACCTGATGCACAGCCGGGAGTGTCCCCAACTGACAACGACGACAAGCCAAGCATGGATACGTGAAAAAGGCGGCCAACAGCCCTCAATTACTAAGACTTAGACCCTGTGACAGGAAGCAACACAATATCCATGAAAAGGGAAAATAAGCAACACCATCAGTACACAAAGCAAGTCGCCGCAGCAGTCGCTCCACTCAGACAAGGAATGGACGAGTCAGTGGTGCAACGCAATGACGTCCCCAGCGCTCCGTCCTCTGGCCGGAAATGGAATCGTGTATAAACTAAAGGCGGATGCTCAGACAGTCGCCTTACCTTCTATACCAAAGCCAAGGCTACTCCAATAGAGACCATGCAAGAAGTGGGACGGAAACTCGACTCTTCCACTGTACAACATCGTTTCATAACGATCCATGCAGGCATTCAGGATATTCTACTAGGCGTCCAACCTGAAAACATGGAAACAGTTCTCAGGGACCATCTGAAGCTACGGCAGAAGAAGCACTCCCAGCACTTCTATAGTGTATTCGCCGCGCCAGAAGTGAGAGAAAAAGGCCAGGGTTATGAGCAGTACAGTATTTCGAACTCCCTGGCCAAGGTGGCACGTAAGGAATCGGACTGCCGGCATGAGTTCATAAAAGCAACAAGTCAGTTCCTGAAAATAGGTTTGAACTGTCTGCTATACCGACAGGAACCAGCTACTGAAATAGCGAACAAATTTTGAAGGAGGGCATCTGCCTTTTTAGGAAGGCATCCACACAATCCCAGCGCGTGTATACCGAATAGCCAGCCATTTGTGCAGCTCCCCAACACACCAGCCGCCAGAAGCCCAATGGCTAGCAGAGACAGAGGCTCCGTGCAACACCTTTTGCAAAATATGACAAAGCTACTGGAGTGAGTGGGAATACCCCCGAAAAATTCCCAGACACAGACTGCGAGACGGCCTACTCCTCAGGGATGGTCAGTCAAAATGGTCAGGAGATTCATCCATTAAAGCAAGAAGAGGCCAACGAAAGTCAGTTGGCAAGACGGCGGAAACCTGCCAAGAAATGTAGAGCCCGATGGCGCCAGGAACCACAAAAAAACTGTCAAAGTTCATTTACTTAATTTACACGGGGGCAGACTCTTAGCGAAATGTTGGGAAGTATACAAGGAAATATTGAAAGAAGAAGAAGCACTGTTTGGAGTAGCAGAAACACACCTACGGTACATGGATACACCTATGGAAACGCACCTAGGGAACAGCCACATGGTGTGCCAGATGCCAGCCAGAGTTCATGCATTGAATATGCATTAACTAGCTGAAAACTGCTGCGTACTCCAGAGCGTTCACATCGATGAGGAAGGCCAATACAGCTTGGGGAGCGGCCAAACTCGTCTTATGCTGAGGTTCGAAGCATCCTCATGGCATCGACAAGCTAAGAGACGCGAAGGCCCAGCACAGTTTCTCTCCGCTACAGCCTATGAACAGGTGGGCCATGAAATTGAGCTTAACCCCGACCGAGAAGAGGCAGTCACGTATGACCAAAACATCAGTGAACTCCGCGGCATTCTGTAGAAGCATGTGAAGATGGCCAGCGCGCGTCGAGGGTTTTGCAGAAAAAGCTGGTTGGATAGGGAGATAAGGGCAGCATTGTGCGCCCGTCGTCTTGCCAACCGACAACACCATCTGGCGGTTAAAAACACCGAGAGCAAAATGTTAAGCGTAGTTGGCAGGTATATTTGTCTCGGAAGTGGGAAATGAAGGCTAATAAGCAGCGGAAAATAGCCGAAAATAACCACAAGTCGCTCCAGAACATCCAATCCGCTGGGGAAGGAGCGGCGTCCAAATTCTGGACGTATCTGGCACGACAGGCTGGCAGACAGGTACAGGCAGAAATCCGCGACAGTAAAGTTGGGTAACAGCTAATCTTCAGCATGCTTTGACTGAGCATATCTGCCAGTTATGCGCGACACCACCAGCACTTGATAAGCCTTTCGTGAGTTCCTCTAACTGTGAGCCGTCGGGGTGGCTCCTACTGCGCAAGAAGTTTGGTCAGTGTCGCTGGGAACCATCGATAGATCAATCACTCTGATTAGCGCTCGCACAGCTCAAGGGCTGGATGGCTTGGCTCGTGATAAAGCCTAGGCACTGAGTCCCGGGCACAGCTTGCCAGTATCTTCACAGATATGCTGGAGGGCAGCCTTCTGCCAGATGACTGGCGCCATCGCAGAGTGATCTTTCTATAAAAAGGGTGGTGGTGCCGGCATCTTACGCCGCTATTGGCCTCTCACTATCCCCAGCGTGTTGTACCGGGTATTCGCCCAAATTCGGAAGGCTTGGATGACCGCGTGAGCTCAAGAGGGCAACCACTTAACTGAGTTGCAAAATGGGTTCCGGCGTGGCCGATGCCTTGAGGACAACCTGTATGACTTAAGATAATGCATAGAGATTGCGCGAAACGATGGAGGAGGTCTGCTGAGTCGTTTCCTATAAGAAGCGAAGGCTTATGACAGCGTCCCCCGGGAACAAGTGCTGCATCATCTTGATGACACTGGAATATTCGAAATCATGACACAGACGCTGCGACACCTCAATGTCAGCAATATGGTGGTAGCGACCCTCAATGACATCTGTTCGAGCGCGGTGGTAGTGAGTAGGGGCTTGAAACAGGGCTGCCCACTCTTACCCTTCCTATATATATTATACATGGCTAGTGTTGAGCGACAGCTCCTATCATCAGTGTCGGTTTCGTAATGGAGCGGATGAGCGAAGGCATCAAGAAACGGCGAGTGTTGCCAGCGTTGTGTTCGCTAACGGCATAGTGCTGCTGGCAGCAGACGCGGGCGACCTGATAGTCCTCATTCCCAACAGTGCGGAAGCAATGGCGCGTCGTGATTGCAGTTCAATGCAAAAAATCGGCCGTACTTGCCTTTTCTGGACCTGCGCCCCCCGTCACCCTGGTGTTGACAAAAGATGCGAGGTTACCTTAGGCTACACACTATCGCTATCTCGGCGTGACCTTCGGCATTGAGCCTGATTATACTGCTGGTCATGGGTTACGTGCAAGGAGTACATCCCAGCGGCCTAGCAACATTCTTAGCATTTGTGGTTGTGAGGCCTTAGCCAATTTCTTACGGTGCGGTAGCTGTGGAAGGCGGTGCATGTCCCTGCAATGACTTTTGTCAATGCCATGTTACGTCCTACATTCTCAATCCGCGAATGACGGGAACGTAGCCAACGCATTGTTGGAAGGCTGACTCCGGGCTGCCATAGGAACGTTGCAAACAAGGCAATTCAGGCCGACCTCGGTTGGTCCAGTTTTGATTCGCGTGAAGCGCGAATCAAGGCGTTGTATGAAGGCAGGCTGAGACTGATGCAACAGCATTGACAAACAAGAGGTTTGTGCTTAAGTCCTCTATGGCAAGATATTTCTAGCAGCCGCCTTTTCGAGGCACGAGCCGGAGCCCTCCGAACTCTGGTCTAACGCCAGCACTACGATGCGTGTGTGCGATGTACAGTGTCTCGGCCGCTCGATGGAAGCGCACTGGGTGCGGCCTGCTGCGTCGCGCCGCCGTCAATGGGCAAGCGCGTCCTTGGGGAGTTTACAGTTGCGCCCGCTATTTCTGCTGAGGGCACCACTGTTCGGGGAAACGTCGCCGCCGGGGTCGCCGGCTCTGAGCGCGCGGCTTGCTTCCTTTCTGGACGCGTTCGCCTCGTATCTGCGTGGTAAACGCAAACCTTTTTGTGTGCGCGTGTGCAAGCACGTTAACCTTGAGACGGGATGCGTTTGTTTTTTAAGGCGAAAGCCGTTCTAGGCTCATGGAGTGAAAATTTGTGCGCAGAAGCTGTGGCTGTAATCTGTGCGTCGCATCTGTGCACTGGTGTGTCTGTCGCAAAAGCGGACGTGCAAAGAGGGAGATTAAGAATGAAAATGATTGATGGTGATAGGTAATCAATAAAAGTTACAGACATTGATAGAGGTAATGACTAATGCTTATGACTAATAATGGGTAATAATGACTAAAAGATTTGTAATGACCAGTATATCAAACTATGGCATGTAATGATCGCAATTGATTAGAAATTAGTACAAGTGCTTAGGGATGTGTGGTAATAAATATAATAGCTAGGCATGACCCATCATTACTGCTAATTACTACGAAATAACCAATATGTGAAAGGATGACATGTAATGACCACTGCTGATTATAAATGAGTAACCTGCTTAGTGGTAAGGACTGCAATGACTACGCAGGCAGACTCATCATGACTGGGAAACGACCAATATATTAAACGACGACTTGAAATGACGAACTGTGGCAAACGATGCGAGGCAAATGATAGGACAAGGGTAGGCTTTCGCCGTCCTCCGCTTAAGAGACATCTAAGAGACCCTCAAATTTTATCTGCTGAGCTCGCTTCAGACAAATGCAGTAGCGAGGAGTGGAAATGCACTCGCTTGCTTTGAAATGAAAGCGGCGCTGAGGTTAAAACGTCCAGATGCTGAAGCATAATGCACTACCATGTGCCGTTGAATTTGCTGCAAGGGGCAGCAGATTGGTCTTGTTGGTGATTAATTATAGGTTAACATTACAAACAACGTGACGGGAACACAGGAGAAGAGGACGGCACAACCGCGCTAGTCGTGTCGTCCTCTTTTCCTGTGTTTCCGTCACGCTGTTTAACGTATTTAGTTACCAGAAATCTGGCCAGTGAACTAAGATTTTTAACGATGTGTTGTGAAGCAGATAAACACGATGAGGTAGCACCAGAAGCTTTCCTCGCAGGTTATGTTGCGAGGACATATAAAAGAACGGTACGAACCGTTTTTTTTATATATAAGCATACAATTTGTTCTAAATTTTGCCGCGCTAGTCTGAGTGGCCTTGCAGGCAAAGTAGTCTGTGCATACATTTGTTTATACTCTTGAGACTGTTTGAGCCGATGCGATAAACTAAAAAGCCCCGTTCCACAGAAAATCCGGCGCCCGCTCTGTCGGCGGAAAGTCGGGTAAATACCTCTCTGGTAAGAGGCACGTTCGTTGGTGATATGGCCAGACACCTTTGGCGCAATGAGAACACATGACATGTTCAATGTGGCAGGAGCTGCCAAATCAGAGGGAGTCAATAAGATGTAAGGGTGAAATGGGAATTATTGAAAGTGGGACCCTTAGATAACAAGACAGGCACACTATACTCTTATAAGGCACGTTCGTACGGCTTCAGTAAAAAGGGGCTTTATATAGTTATGTGTAGGGTGCTATTTCATATAATGCGGCGGCTTAAGGCTGCATTCTAATGATATGCGAGAGAGGCCGCAATTACGGGATACGGTGAATAAGCAGGTAGCAAAGAGCGGGTACTCTAACGAGGCTCTGAGAGGAGATTTAAGAACCCCAAGTTTTGTTTATCACTACCAGGTTGTGGCTTAATTTATGCGATATTTGGTAATGGTTTTGAGGTGACATGTCAGTCATGCAAAAGCCTGTTGCAAGAAATATGAGTCAACTGAACCAGTTACAGGTTGATGAAAACCTAGGACAATGGAGGCTTGATGTACACCGCAAAGGAAGTAATCAAGCTTTGTCAGCTTACGAGCACCTTCATTAACAGGAGGATGAAGTCTGCGGAGGTCCGGCAAAGTAGCAAACTGTGTAAACTTTTGATTTCATCATTGTTTTCTCACTGTACACAGTACCTGCAGCTTAGCTATGAAAACAATGATAGGGCCCATGCTGAGGCGCTATGCAAGATATGGTTAAGTTGCGGCACCCACTGATAACGAGCTGGGCTGGAAATGTCAACTCAACAGTGGAGCGACATTTATGGCTATGGCACAAACCTCTCTCATGAAAGGGTTACCATCTGCGATTGGTAATTTTCTTCCTTTTTTGTGTGGCCATTTAATAAGCGTACTCGGCTGCTCGCTGAATCTCGGCTGCAGTTGCGCTCTGCAGCGTGAACATTTTTGTGATCGCAGCTAAGAGTCTCACAACAGGAACACTCGATGCGCGTTCTTCCATTGAAAATTACAAACCAGCAAAAATTGTACGGGTTTGCGAGCACCCAATAAAAATTGTAATAAAATCTTTCGGCGCATATACGTAGAAGCCATGACAGATAGCCTTCTGGCGTAAAAAGTTTAAGGTCTCCAACTAAGTCGAAGATCCCAGGTTATCATGTAGATTTGACCTAACAAACATCTTCATATTTTCGACGTAACATTTGTCAGAATGAGATAAAGGGTGGTTACATGTCGCATTTTCACAGAGGTTGCTCACAGTAGGACAATATATTTTTATTTGATAGCGCTGTCAGCTTAGAACAGGTTTACATAAATTTGTGTATAAAAGCTGTATGCAGGAATGAGTAAATGGTATGAAAATGACCCACAGAATTCGCGACATAGTTAAGTGGTTATGCATTAGGCTACCGTGGCAGCTGAACCGCTTCGAATTGTTCACAGCCGGGTGACAAACAACTTGATCCGAATGCAACATCACGGTAATGCGAGCTCTCCAATCAAGTGGCCTTGGTCCACCGTCACATCAAGTTTTTCGGGGTACACTCCAGTATGCATCGTTGCAGAGCAAGCGCTAGGTGCTGACATGGTCACACTAGACATGACATTATATTGCCGCGAAACCTTCAAAACAGTATTTGTTGTTTTTTAACAGCCGCCGGCGTATACAGGCTTATCACTGATTCCGGACCGCGTATCAGTTCCGTAATTTTTTTGTTACTGCTCGATGTCGCGAGTCACACCTTTATCAGTTTTGTTGTAGCGCAAGACGCACCGAGATCTGTCTCGAAGGTTCCGGCCACTCGCTTGTCTTTCCACAATGTTCCAGCCCGTGCTGGTAGCTGTTTGCGACGTTATCTAGATTCTTCTGTGCAGCCTTTAAATTGAGCGTTGCCGAGTGTGACGAGCATTCTTTGTTCGACGACCGACGAGCGCGTTTGTTGCTCGTCGGTCAAATTTGCCACATTCTGCGCCACTGCCCGTACCGACGAATCGGTCTCCGCGGATTTGCAGTAGACGCTCCACGACCACGCCTAGGTGAACGACCGCAAGAAATCGACATCTATCTACGATGCGGTGAGATTGCGCCACCAAGCCGTCGGTTCAGGTCTCCATCGCTGTACAGGGCCCTCTTTGCGTCGCCAGGCCGTAACTACGATGAAAGTGTGCGCGGAAGGTTACCCAGCACCTCCACCAGATGTCACGTAGTGGTGACGAGGTCGACGACACAAATGAAGGGGTCGATGATTGCACTAAAGAAACCTTTTATTTGGGCTGACTTGCGCCCGCAAAAGAACTAAGCAACTCGGCGGCGGCGATAGCAACAAACGCGCTCGTCGGTCGTCGAACAAAGAATGCTCGTCACACTCGGCAACGCTCAATTTAAAGGCTGCACAGAAGAATCTAGATAACGTCGCAAACAGCTACCAGCACAGGCTGGAACATTGTGGAAAGACAAGCGAGTGGCCGGAACCTTCGAGACAGATCTCGGTGCGTCTTGCGCTACAACAAAACTGATAAAGGTGTGACTCGCGACATCGAGCAGTAACAAACAAAAATTACGGAACTGATACGCGGTCCGGAATCAGTGATAAGCCTGTATACGCCGGCGGCTGTTAAAAAACAACAAATACTGTTTTGAAGGTTTCGCGGCATTATATTTGGACGACGTTGTTGTCTTCTCGTCAAACTTTGAAGACCACCTAAAACGACTACAAACAGTGCTGGAAGCCATCAAGTCCTCGGGACTAACGCTAAAAGCAGAGAATTGTCACTTCGCCTACGAAGAACTCCGGTTCCTAGGTCACATCGTTAGCAAGGACGGTATTCGCCCAGACCCGGAGAAAACAGCTGCAATCGCACAATTCCCATCGCCTGCCGACAAGAAAGCTGTGCGCCGATTCGTTGGGCTGTGCGCTTATTATCGACGATTTGTCAGAAACTTTTCGCGGATCGCCGAACCGTTGACGCAGCTTACAAAGGCTGACGTACCTTTTAAATGGGAAGCGCCGCAAGAGGAAGCCTTCGATGAACTTAAGCGCCGCCTGCAATGCCCTCCTGTACTTGGCCACTTTGATGAAAACGCCGAGACCGAAATTCACACCGACGCGAGCAGTGTGGGCCTAGGAGCCGTTCTTGTCCAGAAGAGTGCCGGACAGGAGAACGTAATCGCCTACGCTAGCAGATCCCTCACAAAAGCCGAAGTCAATTACTCGACGACCGAGAAGGAGTGCCTTGCAATCATCTGGGCTACTTCTAAGTTTCGTCCATACCTATACGGCCGACCATTCAAGGTGGTAAGCGACCATCACGCGCTCTGCTGGCTGGCTAATTTGAAAGATCCTTCCGGCCGCCTTGCCAGATGGAGCCTACGACTTCAAGAATTTGACATGACTGTAGTCTATAAGTCGGGCCGGAAGCATTCCGACGCAGACTGCTTATCCCGCGCTCCGATCAATGCTCCCCCGAAGGACGATGACGACGATGCCTTTTTGGGACCGGTAAGCGCCAGCAGTTTCGCAGAACAACAGCGATCAGACCCTGAGCTGAAAGCGCTAGCCGATTACTTGGAAGGAAAGACCGCTTCCCATCCTGGTGTGTTCAGGCGACATTTATCATCCTTCACGTTAAACAATGGCCTCCTCGTGAAGAACTTCGCACCTAACAAGACCACGCAGCTTCTCGTAGTGCCTAAAACCCTTCGGCAAGAAATTCTGCAGGCGTTGCACGATGAGCCCACAGCAGGCCACCTCGGATTTGCGCGCACATTGCGTCGAATCCAGGAGAAGTATTACTGGCCGCGACTGCCTGCCGAAGTTGCCGACTACGTGAAGACGTGTCGTGAGTGCCAACGACGCAAGACGCCGCCGAACAGACCAGCAGGACTACTAAACCCTATTCCGCCCCCAATCGTGCCCTTTCAACAAATTGAGATGGATCTCCTCGGCCCCTTTCCATCTTCGTCTATGGGTAACAAGTGGATCATCGTGGCCACTGACTACCTTACCCGTTACGCCGAAGCAAGAGCACTACCAAATGGTACCGCGGCAGAAGTCGCCAAATTTTTTGTCGAACAAATTCTCTTGCGACACGGCGCCCCAGAAGTGCTCATCACGGACAGGGGAACAGCGTTTACGGCAGAGTTGACGCAAGCCATCCTGGAATACAGTCACAAAAGCCATCGACGAACAACTGCGTACCATCCCCAGACCAATGGCCTTACGGAGCGCCTGAACAAAACGATCGCGGACATGATCGCTATGTACGTCGACGCTGAACACAAGACCTGGGACGCCATCTTGCCGTACGTAATCTTCGCGTATAACACGGCAGTCCTGGAGACGACCAGAGCGACCCCGTTTAAGCTTGTGTACGGCAGGGAGCCCACGACGACGCTCGACGCAATGCTGCCGCACGTAACCAACGAAGACAACCTTGACGTCGCCGCCTACCTGCAGCGTGCAGAGGAAGCCCGACGACTCACACGGCTGCGTATTAAAGACCAACAGCGCACCGACAGTCGACGATACAATTTACGACGACGCCACGCAGAGTACAATCCAGGAGACCAAGTGTGGGTTTGGACACCAATTCGCCGTCGCGGATTAAGTGAAAAGTTGTTGCGTGGATACTTTGGGCCATACAAAGTCCTTCGCCGCGTCGGACCACTGGACTATGAAGTCATTCCCGACGGAACATCAGCATCACAACGGCGACGCGCACGCCCAGAAATTGTGCATGTTGTACGACTGAAGCCATATTACGCGCGTTAAAGAATCTGTGGTGTTTAAACTTTGCAGTGTTTATGTTTAGGTTTCTTTGTTTTGAAACATCGAGGCGATGTTTTTTTAAGGGGGGAGTAATGCCGCGAAACCTTCAAAACAGTATTTGTTGTTTTTTAACAGCCGCCGGCGTATACAGGCTTATCACTGATTCCGGACCGCGTATCAGTTCCGTAATTTTTGTTTGTTACTGCTCGATGTCGCGAGTCACACCTTTATCAGTTTTGTTGTAGCGCAAGACGCACCGAGATCTGTCTCGAAGGTTCCGGCCACTCGCTTGTCTTTCCACAATGTTCCAGCCCGTGCTGGTAGCTGTTTGCGACGTTATCTAGATTCTTCTGTGCAGCCTTTAAATTGAGCGTTGCCGAGTGTGACGAGCATTCTTTGTTCGACGACCGACGAGCGCGTTTGTTGCTATCGCCGCCGCCGAGTTGCTTAGTTCTTTTGCGGGCGCAAGTCAGCCCAAATAAAAGGTTTCTTTAGTGCAATCATCGACCCCTTCATTTGTGTCGTCGACCTCGTCACCACTACGTGACAATACCAAACAAATTTGCCACTTCAAGCCTGCCAGGACTGTGTCCATTACTCGTTGAAACGTGGCTGGTGCGGAGCAGAGGCCAAATGGCATCACCTTGAACTCATAAAGGCCGTCCGGTGTGATGAATGCAGTCTTCTCGCGATCTCTTTCGTCGACCTCAATTTGTCAATATCCGCTCTTCAGGTCCATCGATGAGAAGTACCTTGCATTGCAGAGCCAGTCGAGAGTGTCGTCGATGCGGGGAAGCGGGTAGACAACCTTCTTCGTTATGTTATTCAAGCGGCGGTAATCAACGCAGAAGCGAAGTGTGCTGTCTTTCTTCTTGACCAAAACGACTGGTGCCGCCCAGGGGCTGTTCGAGGGCTGGATTACGTCATCACGTAGCATTTCCTCAACTTGATCGCGAATGGCCTGGCGTTCTCGCGGCGATACACGATAAGGGCTTTGGCGCAGAGGTCGGGCGTGTTGGTCCGTTATAATGCGGTGCTTGGCCAGTGGTGTTTGTCGTACCTTCGATGATGACGAGAAGCACTCCCCGTAGCTTCGAAGAAGACTGAGAATCTTGTCTTTCCTGCTGTGGGTCAATGCCGGGTTGATGTCAAATTTGGGCTGATGGAATTGGTCCGGTGCGTCTTCCAGCGTTTGGTCGTTGAAGACGTTGGTCGTTGGTCGTATCAGTTCCGTAATTTTTTTTTGTTACTGCTCGATGTCGCGAGTCACACCTTTATCAGTTTTGTTGTAGCGCAAGACGCACCGAGATCTGTCTCGAAGGTTCCGGCCACTCGCTTGTCTTTCCACAATGTTCCAGCCCGTGCTGGTAGCTGTTTGCGACGTTATCTAGATTCTTCTGTGCAGCCTTTAAATTGAGCGTTGCCGAGTGTGACGAGCATTCTTTGTTCGACGACCGACGAGCGCGTTTGTTGCTATCGCCGCCGCCGAGTTGCTTAGTTCTTTTGCGGGCGCAAGTCAGCCCAAATAAAAGGTTTCTTTAGTGCAATCATCGACCCCTTCATTTGTGTCGTCGACCTTGTCATCACCACGTGACAATATACTATTTCGTGTTGCCTAATTGTGTGAAGCAGAGCTCTTATATCCTTAAAATAAAAGGCTTCTACCACGCCGACTCCTCCCTGAAAGCGCAGCCAGGCGCAGCTCTCCGCGCGCGGCTGTCCCCGAACGGTGGCGCCGCGGCGGCGGCGACGGCAAGTAGGCGCATCCCGCCGGTTTCGGGCGATGTAGCAGGCCGCACCTAGTGCGCTTCCATCGAGCGGCCGTGACAGTGTGCAGAGTGTACACAATGAGCGAGGAGACTATCGAGCGCCTGGTTCTCGACTGTGCGGGCCTCGCCCCCTTGCCGACAGAGGCCACTACACTCCCACCGGTGCTTGGCTTCAGTATACGACACGCCACAGACAGTGAAAGTCAATACAGAGAAGTGGCCAAGACCAAGAGCCGCATGAGAAAGTAGTAGAAGCTAGTGAGCCTTTAGTAACAGCTGTAAATGTAAGCTTACATCTATGTAGTTGTGTGTGTTCATGTGCATGTATGTAAAAGTGAGTTGCAATTATTGGGCCAGGCCAGGATATTGTTCAATGCAATATCGACCCATTGCAAAGTGGAAGGCCGCAACATGCATCCATGCATTCATCGTGAAATAGTAGACCAAGCGTTGTGTCGGGTCATGCCAACAATTGACTCGACGGATAATTTAACCCCTTCATGTCATGCCCGACAGATGAGAGGAAAGGGTTTATACCGTTACAAAAGAATAATGTCGCGGACAACAGGGCAAGACGTGAACGACAGGGCTAGGAGCAGGCAGAGTTCCGTCCACAGCGCGCGAGCCGACTTCAGTGTCCTCTTCTTTCAGGCGCCACCTACGAACATCAAGAACACCAGATGGCATTACTCCCCCTCCTAAAAAAAGCGGAATCCGAGACCGAGCGCGAGCGATGGGCAATGCAAGCGAAAACAAATATCAGCGCACGGACATGATAATGAAGGCTGGGTAAGTTGTCCTACTCGACAGCGAAACAAGCGCATAGCACACTATCGCGTGAAATAAGGCTTCAAGCGGACAACTTGCATATCCTCGGAGCGCGGTTGCCGACGCCCGCTGGAAGAACTTCGTATGTCACTTCCGTGACACGGCGCAGAACTTCGTAAGGTCCGAAGTAGGGAGAAATCGGTTTGTCACACAAGCCAGGCCGACGCACCGGGGTCTATACCCAAACTTTCTGCCTAGAATGGTATGTGACGTGTTGATAATCGACGTTGTAGCGGCGAACATCCGTGCCCTGCTGTTGCTGAATATGAATGCGGACAAGCTGACGTGCTTCCTCAGCGCGCGGAGCAAACTACTCGGAGTCTGGCGTGAGTGCATGATCCTCAGTGCAACACGGAAGCATAGCTACCATATGAACGTCACATCCGTAGACTAGGCGAAATGGTGTAAAACGCGTCGTCTCTTCGGTGGCCATGTTGTAGGCATATGTGATGTAGGGGAGAATCTCATCCCAGGTTTTGTGCTGCGAGTCTATTTCCATTGCGGTCATGTCGGCGATAGTTTTATTGAGTCTCTCCGTGAGGCCATTCGCCTGCGGGTGATATGCAGTGGTTTTTCCGTGGCTGGTATGACTAAGCTCGAACACGTCGTGCATGAGCTGTGCTGTAAACGCGGTGTCTCGATCGGTGATGACTAGGGATGGTGCGCCATGACGCAACACGGTTTGCTGCATAAATACCAAAGCGATCTCAAATAATGTGCTACGCTGCACTGCCTTGGTTTCCGCATACCATGTGAGATTGTCGGTCGCGACTATAATCCATTTGTTACTCGCCGATCACAGCCGAAATGGGCGAAGGTCGATGCCGACTTGGTCAAATGGCGTCTGAGGTGGATTAATAGGTTGAAGCAAACCCGCGGGCTTCAGATGCGGCACCTTTTGACGACGGCACTCGTAGCAAACTCTGGCGTAGCGATGTACCGCGTCAGGAAGTTCAGGCCAATAATACGCTTTACGAACTCGAGCGAGTGTGTGCCAAACCCAAGTGGCCGGAGGTGGATTCATCGTGGCAAACAAAAAGGATATCGGTGCGAAAATCGGCCGGCATGTTGAAGAGGTGCGCTCGGTCAACAGTGCTAGAGTTTTTCTTGAATAAATCGCCATTGCGAAGACAGTATGCAGACAGGTTCCTTCCAAACTGGCGGGGGACATCAGCAGCGCGACCCTCCAGGTGGTCAATGAAAGGTCGAAAGTCTGGGTCAGCTCGCTGTCGGGTTATTATGTCGAAGGCATTCACTAGTCCAAGAAAACCTCTGTCGTCATCCGTGACGTTATCGACTAATTCGATGGGTGCCCGGGAGAGCGCGTCGGCATCTTCGTGCTTCTGATCAGATTTGTACGCAATGGTGTAATCAAATTCATTAAGGCCAAGACTCTATCATGCCAGGCGCCCCGATGGGTCACGGAGATTGGCCAGCCACCACAAAGAATGGTGGTCAGTAATGACGATAAACTCGCGGCCATAGAGGTAAGGCCTAAATTTCATAGTTGCCCACACAACCGCGAGGTATTCCTTTTCCGCGGTGGAATAATTTGTTTCAGGACGGGAGAGCGTGCGGCTGGCATAAGCGATCACCCCTTCCACGCCAGCTTGGTGCTGAACGAGTCAAGCGCAGAGGCCGATGTTGCTGGCGTTGGTGTGGACTTCGGTGGCAGCGTCTTCATCAAATTGAACATGAACAGGGGTAGTTTGCAGTCGTCTGCGCAACTCCGCAAAAGCCCCCTGTTGCTCGGCGGCCTACACGAACTGTATCATCCCGCGTGAGGCGAGTCAGGGGTGCGGCTGTCTTGGAAAAGATGGCGATGAAGCGGCTGTAGAACGCACATAAACCCAGGAAACGTTCCAAACTCCTCTTCGATGCAGAAACGGAAAAAGTTGCGACAGAGGCAGTTTTGTCGGGGTCTGGCATAACGCCTGCGGTACTCACAAGATGATCGAGAAACTTACAACTCTTTGCAGCCAAAGTGGCGCTTCTCGGGCTTGAGCGTCAAGTCAGCTGCCCGGTGGGCATCTAATACTGCGCGCAGGCGTTCGAGCTGTTTTTCAAAGGTTTCAGAGAACACGACAACATCGTCGAAATAAACTAAGCAGATTTGCCATTTGAGGCCGGCGAGAACGGTGTCCATTATGCGCTGTAAAGTAGCCGGCGCTGGACATAGGCCAAAAGTCAGCACCTTGAACTCGAACAGTCCATCTGGGGTGACAAAAGCTGTTTTTTCGCGGTCCCGCTCATCGACCTTAATCGGCCAGTACCCGCTCTTCTCAGGTCTCGTTGTCAGGGGGTCTTCGTCACGTCGATTGCAAACGGCCTCGCCCCCGGAGGTCGCTGTCTTTAGTTTCCACGGCGGGGACTTGGCGACCGTCGCTGCGCCATCCAGGATGATCTGGGCTGCGGCCATGATCGGCGTAGGGACGGGGAGCGTGACTGCCGCTGGGAAGTTGGCCCCAAGCACTATTCAGCTAAGTCGTCTTCAATCTCAAGGGCTCGTTGGCCGATTGGAGGGCGGCGCTTGTCGATGGGAAATCCGTGAAATCCTAGGTGTCGGTAGGGGCATTGGCGATAGAGATGACCTAGTTCCAAGCAATGTAAGCCCAGGCGCTAACGATTTAGGGCGCGCCACTGGTCCTCCTTCCGCTGGAGTGGTCATCGGTTGTCCAGGAATGGCTCAGTGTCTGCGGAATACAATGAGACTTGATCGGGTGTCTGTAATGGCGTCGCAGCATATCTGCGTAAGTTGGACGTAGGCATTCAGTGGGAAAAGGTTGCATATCGGCGCGGCGCTACCGAAGGCCTCAGCCCTTGAAGCTCTTCGCGGGCAATGATAGCTACAGAGCCTACCATCGTCGGCTGGGGAGCACTGAAAAGCATCTGGAGCTCTTCGCGTAAAACTGAGCGGATGATTTCGCGTAGGTTCGGGGTAGCCCCGAAGGCCAAAAGCGGCTCCACTACCGAAGCGCCGAACACCGGCCTGTCGTAGGAGGTAGGCCGCTGCTGGAGCATCCTCTCCATTGTGACAGCTTCCGCAAGAAACTCGGCAACCGTACTCGGTGGAATACGCACGAGGCCAGCGAATAGTTGCTCTTTAGTACCGCGCATAAGGTGGCTCACCTTTCTGTCTTTGGTCATGGCCGGGTAAGAAAACGTCGGAATAGCAGAGTCACGTCCTCCACGCACATGATTACAGTCTCATTCGGCATCTGCATACGAGACTGAAGAGCCTTTTCTGCGTGTTCTCGCCGATTCGCGCTGGTATATGTCTCACGAATGCGTCTGCAGAACTCGCGCCATGATGTTACAGCGTCTTCTCGGTTCTCGTACCAAGTACGAGCGCCATCGTCCAGGCTGACGAAGACGTTTCGAAACCTGGCGCGTCGTCCCACTGATTAAACGAGGCAACCCGTTCAAATTGGATGAGCCAGTCTTCGACGAATTCGGTCTGACTGCCGTGAAAGGGCTGGGGCAGTCGTGGGTTCTGCAGGGTGTAGTAACTTGGAGCTTGCATAGCAGGTCGAGGGGCGGCTGCAGTGTTGAACTCCAACTCCCGTGCTCAGGGGGCAGGCCTTGATTCCTCCATCTAGTATAGTGCACAGGGGTATCGACTGGCACAGAAGTTGAGTCCTGGGCGTGCGGTGGTGCACAGGACATGTACTGGAATCGATACCCAGCACCTCCACTAAATAAGGTCGCGGAAAACAGAGCAAGATGCGAACGACAGGGCTAGGAGCAGGTACAGCACTGTCTACAGCGTGCGAGCCGTCTTCAGTGTCCTCTTCTTTCAGGCGCCCCCTAAGAACATCAGGAACACCAGGTGGCAATAAGAAAACAAAAATAAATGTCCGGGTTGAGGCAATACTACGAATATAATAAAAAGAACGTTTAGCTCTTGAAAATTAGATAGGTTCACTTGCTGGGTTAGAGCGCCCGTCTCGGCTGCGGGAGGTGGTTAGTTCGAAACCCACCGCCCGACACCCACCGGTAAAAATGAGTACAAGCGTCCCATTACACATAATTTCACAGCAGAAATGATAGCTCTTGCGCTATTCAATAAATGCAACATTTGCTTAAAACCTGTCAATGGCTAAGTAGTTATGGAAGGTAATTACGCCTTACCTGTCGAAGACTTGCTAACCCTCCCTGATTTTCAGGGCACGCTTACTACATAAGCCTCCCTCGCCTGCCCGATGGCTGTGTCCAAAGCGGACAGCTGTTGTTGTTGTTGTTGTTGTCCAAATAACTTATGGCACATACCCACAGAGGGGGATCGGCCAAGAATTGTTCTTGACGATACGGGTGAATAATTCTCAGCATTTTTTCCTTCTCTTCATTTGCCTTTTATGAGTACCACTGCTCTAGAAAATTACCATGCTGATGTCCGAGTGAATTTTGATGTCTTCCTAGCCTCAGGTTCAGGCATCTCCCCGTTTGTTCTACATGCACCGCAACATATTGTAACAATTATTACACAGAAACAACTACTGTGGCCGCTGAGCGAGAGCACCGACAGCTGAACCAGCGAACGAGGGCACCAGGAACGGGGCGCATGCCTCAACGTCGTTTACTTCGTCCCATTGCGCTCCTTCTTCTTCTAGTTGTAATGCACGTGTCACTGCCCCTCCTCTGGAGCATCGCCCCGATGCGGTGTTACCGTCAGGCAGAAGAGCAGGAAGAAAAAGCGTTCAAGATTTGCCCCACTAATCTGGCATCACGGAATAGACTACATGCAGCCTGAAAGTCAGTCGGGGGTTCACTCATAGTATGGCTTTACACACGCACAACGTAACTGCGCTTGCCGATGTGCGATGAATGAACTGGCGAGGCTGGTGCAACTTGATACGTTACGTCGCTGAGGCGGCGGATAACAAGGTAAAGGCAGAAGTTGCGGCGTAGTAACTTTCCGGACCAGGAACCTTTATGAAGGGCAAGACGCCACAGTCAGAACTGGGCATGGTCTTACTGATTGGTTTCCGATTGAGAAAGGGGTGAGGCAAGGCTGCATACTGTCGCCCTGCCTATTTAACCTATATGCAGAGTGCATCATGAGGAAGGCCGGTCTGGACGAGTCTTCAGCTGGAGTGAAGATTGCTGGAAAACGTATCAACAACCTTAGATATGCGGATGATACCACTTTAATGGCAAAAAGTGAAGTGGAACTCAAGAGACTTCTGATGCGCGTACAAGAAGAGAGTGAGAAGTTTGGGCTTAAACTGAACAATAAAAAGACGAAGATCATGGCGTCTTGCCCTATCTAGTCCTGGAGCATCAATGTACAAGAAGTGGAAGCTGTGACAGATTTTCTGTTCTTGGGCGCCAAGATTACCTCGGAAGGAGACTGCAGCCATGAAATTAGGAGACGCCTGCTTCTGGGAAAGAGAGCAATGGTTAGCCTTGACCGCCTAGTAAAGAGCAGAGACATTAGTCTGCCAACCAAGATCCGTATAACTCGTGCTATGGTCTTTCCAGTTGTGATGTATGGATGCGAGAGTTGGACTGTGAAAAAGGCTGACCGCCGAAGAATTGACGCGTTTGAATTGTGGTGCTGGCGAAGACTCCTGAGAGTTCCTTGGACTGCCAGAAGATCAAATCAGTCGATATTGTCGACCATAAACCCTGACTGCTCATTGGAGGGTCAAATTCTAAAGTTAAAACTCAGCTACTTTGGTCATCTGATGAGAAGAGAGGAGTCACTGGAGAAAGATTTGATGTTGGGAAAGGTTGAGGGTCGCCGGAGAAGGGGTAGGCAGCGAACGCGATGGTTAGATGGCTTTCTCGAGGCATTGCAGATGAAGCTATGTGATGTTAAGAAGATAGTGAGATACCGGAAAGCGTGGCGTGACATGGTCCATAGGGTCACAAAGAGTCGGACACGACTGAACGCCTGAACTGAACTTTCCGGACAGCCTGCGGCGACGAACGGGCATCCAGATCCACACATAGTCGCCCGGGTTGTAGGTAACGTAGGTGCGTCCAAGGTTGTAGCGTTCAACATCGATCTGCTGCTGGCGGTGAATGCGCTGTCAGGCCAGTTGCCGCGCTTCTTCCACCCGCTGAACATAACTGGCGATGTCGACGTCAAGTTCGCTCTCACTGTCAGGGGGGTCCACGGCTAACATAGCATCCAGGGGGGTGGTAACCGGTCGACCGAAGACTAAATTTCATTCACACCATTCATACAGACCGTCGGGCGTCACGAAAGCTATTTTCTCCCGGTCTCGCTCTTCCACCTCGATCTGCCATTAAGGTCATTTAGGTAACAGCTTAAAATTCTTCCTAATAAAATAAATCGCGGTTGAACCTACACAGCATCTGAGACTCGCGGTAAAAACACTGTCTTGACATTGAGGGTCTGTTCTGCAGTTGTAGTTTGATGGCACTGTTGTATGTACATCATATTTATTATAGTGTTACATGGTTGATTTACACGGTGAGTGTTAGATGCGATAGACGTTAGCACACCCAGAGCGAACCACCCCAGCTTCCTCTTCTTCTCCAGCTTCTCCTGCTACACCTCATCTTCCTCTAATACAGGACCGCGCGACCTGCCTGACACTGCCCCTTTCGCAGACGATGCCCGCCTGGCGAGTCAAGGTTCTTCCGCTGATAGCAGTGCTTCATGCGAGCCACGTGAACTACATGAGTCTTCCGAGAACGACGACCGTGGGTGGTCAGGCGAGAGACTACAAAGTTGACTGCGCTGATGCGTTCCAGTACCCCGAAAGGCCCAGTATACTGGTGCAACAGTTTCTGGGATAAGCCGCGCTTACGCAACGGCGTCCAAAGCCACGCAAAGTCACCGGGGGTATAATTAAAGTGACAAAACACTGGCCAAAATATATCATGAGATTATGATGACGATGAAAAGATCTTGCCTCATTTAGTACAGGTCGAGCATAACAATACCAAAGAGGCTTTAAAAATTAATATGCCATTGAAAATCGCATAAAAACCACCGAGGCGTTATCTATCGGAGAAACCCTAGTACTTTCAGTGTAGCCCCCACGTGACCACATGTCAGGAAAATATCGCTGATTTTCGTAACTGTACATTGTTCTTTTTTCTTCTAGTTATGCTTGCCATATTTTTATTATATTTTGCGATTTTTCCAGTGCGTCCTTAAAGGGGCCTACAAACACCTCCCAGGCATTGCTCACAAACAATCTCAGTCGCTAGATTATACTGCTATACACATCTGAACGTAATAAAACACGTCTACGCGCTGTACAGTTCGCGCAATCCTATTCGAAAGTTGGCGCTCTCTTTTCTTCAACTTTTGCGATCCTCCTCCTCCTCTGTGCAACGCTACTACGTATATACGTTTTCCAATGACTATTGGCCTGCTTCTTTGCGAATTCACGCAGGCATTAAACTACCACTTATCCCAAAATAATTGAAATACGCTTAACTTTTCGTTATCTGGAAATAAAATTAGAATGTTTTGTAGACAGAAACATTTTTGAAAGCTTTTTACCTTGCACTTCCGGTCTCGCGCGGGCACCATGGTAACCACGGCGCGGTCGCGTGCGGCGACCTCGTTTCAGTTCCCTGCGAGGCGCTTTCTGCCTGTGTATGTTCTCGTTTCTTGTCTCTCCCATGCGAAATGGACTTGGAGGTCAGCTTACCGATCTCCAGCATTAGGTCGGTGCCTTAAATGCCGTGCCCCAGTGCAACGCGCCGTACGTAGTGCAGCAAAATTTCGGAGGCAACCGCTCCGTTCTCGTGTCCACCAAACCAAAATACGCAGCTCGGATCGAGTCAAGGTGACAACATACGCTGGTAAGTAATGTGTTTACTAGCCTGAATATAGCGCACAAATAAACGATGGTTTCACATGTGGAATGAGTTAGTCGTTGTGCTGCATTATTACAGTGGCTGCTTTTAAAATTCCACCGTCTCACCCGTAGACTTGATTGCGTCACGCTCATTTTGATACGTAGTACGTTTGTAGCGTATAAACATTGGTCTCATAGTAAATTAGCTAAGACAACTGTACCTATCTGGCTCAGCCGTATGCGATGCGCGAACCCGCGGTATCGTGTGCCGGCATTGGCAGCTTTCATCCCCTGATACTGGCGCAGATTGCGGGTTCGCATTGTACGCAGCAGCAACGAATTAAGCACCCTTACCTAACTTACTACGCGCAAATAAATGTTACCGAAATATCAAAGCTCCGTGTGCAGTTTCGCCACAAACGACTGAGCGGCTGAGCCAGAGAGATACAAGCTACCGCGGTAAACACGTATTCGGATACGCATGCTGTATCTGCCCTTTACAAGGTTTCACATGACGTGCAATGATGAGGAGGCACCGAAGAAACAAAGAAAACAACTTTATTTCGAGAGAAGGCCTACAGAATTTCTCTAGATAAGTCCTAGAGCATATTCCATTATGCCCTGAGGCAGTAAACAACGTTATTAAAAAAAATATTCTGTGCTGTGCTTTCTTAGTTACTCTGCAGTATAAATTACCGCTGAGAACACAGTATTATTTCGCGCACATAATAATAATCAGCGCAATTACACTGTTGTCTTGCAAACTGTGTAGCTTAACGGATGGGGAACAGCGAGCCCGTGAAAAGAGAGATGTAACATGGTCACTTGTGAAGTCGGCTCGCTTTAATTACTTCCATTTACTTCCAGCTTGGCCTCAAGAAGCTGAACAACTCTTATCGGCATATATAAGTAATCTAGCCTTAGACACAACCTGAACCCACAGTTGCTCTGTCTTTCCTACTTTTTGTTTCAAGCGGCAGCTTTGATGCAATACTTGAAGGGCCTGCGGGCGGTCGCGCCCCATGTAGGGTTACTGCGATAAGCAAACAGCAAAATATTTTCTATGCACTTTTGCTTGGCCGCAGCCAAAAGAGAAACACAGTGACATGGACAACAAGACTGCACTCACTACGGCAGAGACAGTCACATGAAACTGCGCTGCAGCTATTGTTAATCGCAGCCAACATATTGAAGCAATTGTTTCGGCTCCGGCGGCCAATGCTTTGCGGCGCTGATGCCAGTCTATTGAGCATTTGGGTTTAGTGTACTGAAAGTTGTACCGTGCAATTGAATTGTCGCGATGAAGCTCAAATCTGTGCCTGTGTGCAGTATTTAGTTGTTCTTTTGACGGTCTTTCATAGGCATCAGTACTAAAGTGGCGCTCTGAAGCTGTGCTTGCAGCTGTCTCTCTGCGTTTAGACCCCTGAGACCTTTTCTCCGCATCCTGGAGGAGCCTGTGAACGTACGCTGCGTGAAGTGGTAATTGAGATTACAACAGTTCACTTAGTTTTTTGTGTAATATTATAATTAGAACACAAAAAGTAGGCTGTATTTTCATTGGAGCGGCACTGAAATGTCCTTTTCTTGATTTTACCGTTTTCGTTTCCGAGTGGTCCTCTCCTTTTTATTTCTGTGCCTGGAGCCTTGAAGAATTTTTATTGAAGTGAATAACAACCAGATGTGACCTAAAACGAAGGTAAATATGAATGAATTTCTCATACTTAGTAAAAAAATGTGTTTCTTTTTGCCTACTAGCAAACTTATGCCGAGTAGAGGATACTATATGGAACCATAGTTTTTGCAGCGCGTAGCCGGACAAGGACAAAGACGGAGGAACATGTAAGACGCGCAGGCGCTGAACTTCGCAGCGCCTGTGTAAAGTTCAGCGCCTGCGGTTCCATAATGGTTCATATAGAGGACAAGCCCGACAGCTTGCCCTCTATATGGAACCATTATGCATTATATTCACATCACTGCAGCAGAGATTGCTTCTGTTTTAGCTTCTTTATCCAGCGCCTTTATATCGAATTAAGAATGCGTGGTCTTCAAGCAGCAGTCCAAGTGATCAAGTGGATCTTGATCATTCTTTCAGTTTCAATACAGTAGCTTCGGGACATTCGAGACGGTTCTAGAGGGGTCAGAAACTTGCGCTGATAACTTCCAGTTCATTAAAAACTACCTTTGTCTTGGGACTACACTAAGATGAGGAGCACAAAAGAGAGACGAGGTGTTTTTCCAGCCTGCCCTCCATGCTTGCCCTCAACTTTGCGTCATGGCAATGTCTCAGCTCTTGTCATTTCTGTCTGTATGTATTCCTGGTGCGCTGTTCTTTATCTCATCCAATCTGCCTATTCTAACATAACAGCAATGGCTTTCAATGAGGACCCTTGGGTAGCCTGTGTAGTACGTCTGTAGCCTCCTGTCTCACTTTTTCTATGGAAAGGGATTACAGAATGGCTAGTGCTACCAGCCTACCAAATATGTTTTTACCATATTATATGAAGCATCCTTGAACCTCAGAAGCGTGCTCCGCAGTCTCCTTCAAATGTATGAAAACTACCTTTGACATGGCAGTGTTACAAGTTTCGAAAAGAAAGACACAAGATAAGTTCAGCTAATTTTACAGCAGTGTATTTACTATTGTCACCCGTTAATAATTGGGGGGTATTATTATTAACGATGCGCCCTTAACGGTGCGCACACTCCCAGACACCCTTAGAGTGAGTGGGGGTAGCTGTCCCGGTCGCAATTAGGAGATGCCCTCGA
Source organism: Amblyomma maculatum (assembly GCF_055883805.1). Lineage (NCBI taxonomy): Eukaryota > Metazoa > Arthropoda > Arachnida > Ixodida > Ixodidae > Amblyomma > Amblyomma maculatum. The sequence goes on from NC_139344.1 coordinate 125,267,433, forward strand.
CTTGCGTGGCAATCTCAGCCGGGATTCAACTACCTTGTAGTGACAGAAGGGGGTGGTCGTTTGGTGCCCAGCGGTCACCGGTTCAAACCAAAGTAAGGATCGGAGTCAGAAGTAACAAACAAAACACCATTTATGCACAGCAAGAGACGATACAAAGGAATACACAAGGTCACTTGAAATACAACAGACGAGAGGTTTACAGAATACAAACGCTAAGCATGCAACTACAGAATGATTCAATAACACAGGCTTTACAACAGATCAAACACGAGAGAGTTACATAAACAAACACCAAATTGCCGTTGTCAGATAGGAAGGGGACTTGGCACCCGAGGGTGCCGCGTCCCAGGATCGCACATAATCCATCAGCCCATCATCATTCATCCGACGCCCCCGGCAAGGCCCCCTCCCCCTCCAAGAATGGGGGGGAGAGTTTTTTGTTTTGGGGCGAAGGTCCTACCCGGACAAGGGCCGCAACGCGCCAGGAAGGCGGTTACGGTCACGGGGCATCTGCCCCCTCCTCTGACGAGGAGCTCAGTTCCACGCAGTCGCATTGGCCTGGAAAGGCCCCACCACATAACACACATGGCGCAACAATCACGCCTTCGGTCGCGTACAGCGGCGACGGAGATCGTTCATTGCGCCGCTTCGCCTGAGTGGCAGCTCCCGATGTAGCCGAGCTGCTTGCGGAAGGGGTTCGGTGTCGAATGCGCGGCAGCGGTCTGCCTCGTTTCCTCCGGGTGACGGGAGTAAACTCGTCGTCATCGGACTGGACGAGGCTGCCGCTTGTCTGGCTCTCCAGTTGATCGGCTGCCTGCTGCGTAACGGCCACGTGCTCCAAACTCTCGGCCAATGGTGGCGCTTGCTGGTCGATGGAATCAGCAGGGCCGCTGTGAGCGTGGTCGCTCCGAGGAGCGAGGCGGTTCTGCACGGCCTGCGAGGACAGTTCGGACGCGGTAAGAGAAACGTCACTCACCGCGACTGGGGTGTCAGTTGTCTCCTCGTAGTCCTCGGTGCCTTCCGGCGGTTGTTCAGAAGACAACGCGTCGGTCGGCTCTTTGGCAGCAGGCTGGGTAGGTTGTGGCACAGCTGCGGCTGCAGCGGCCACTACCATGGCGTGTTTGGCCACGGACGCGAACGTCCTAGCACCACACTTGATCAGCGCGTGATCCGCGCCGCACTGGGGGCAGGGGAGGGTGCACGAAGCATGGCCGAAGGCCCCGCAGCGCGCGCACAAGGGGACATCGCACGCAGCGCGCACGTGGCCACTAGCGCCGCAGCGCCGGCAAACACGTGCGACCCCCTCGTACTCGCACTGCAGGGTGAATTCGGCCACCTGCAGGAAGTTCGGCAGCGGTCGTCGCAAGTCCATCCTCACGCGGCGGTTGCCGCACGGTATTCCCTCGAACTCCGGCACGAACTCGGTGGTGATGGACTCCACCGGTCCGTACCGCTCCAAGGCCTCTCGCAGCTCTCTCACGTCGAGGTCGTTGGGAAAGCCAAACACGCGCACGGTTGTGCTCAGCTTACCGCGGTACGCGAAGCGTACAGCGGTTCCCTTCACAGTGATGACTGGGTCCGCAAGAAAGGCTTGGACCACCTTCTTGTTCTTGAGACAAATCTCGAATCGTCCAGCCTGAAAGTCCTGGACGCCTCCAATTTCAGCTCTCGTAAATCGCTTTACCAACTCTTTGCAGATGTCGGTGCTGTTTACCCCCTTCGGCACGCGGCCGAAGAAGGTAAACGGACGCAACCTAGGCTGCGGCGGCGCCATCGCAACGACTTAGCTAGACAGCTAGCGCAATGCCTAACCCCTCCTAAGCCTTCACGGCTTTTCCGGACGGCTGAGGCGGCATGATGCGTTCTACGAGACCAACGTTCACCGGGCACTGTTGCAGTCCAACGCCTCAAGAGTCACTATGTGGCCGCCATACGAGACGAGCGCCGCTCCCTTGAAAGTCCGTGGGCTTGCCAGCAGCGGGTGATCCCCGGGAGTCCAGCCGAAGCGAGTACGTCGCAAAACACTGACGAGCTGACTAACTGACTCATCAAGCGGCGCGGTCTCTTTAAATAGGGCGCGCCGCGTCTGTTTGTTAGCACGCGTCAAAGCTAGCGCGCGCACACACTTAGCTTTGCTGGTTATAGCGCTCTCTCTTCCTCCCGTCGAGCCGCGCGTCGCCATTGGCCAGGTCCCATAGAAGATGCTGGAATTTTCCGGCTGATTCCAGTCCGATCAACCACCGTCCTCCCCGGGCAATGGGAAAGAGGGTGACGGCAACGCGTACAAAGCTACGCGCTCTCCCGCGCGGGGAAGGGGGCTTTTCTCTCCATGCCTTCCACGCGACGCCGTGCGGGCCTCGCGCCGTACCGGCTTGATGAAAATGGGCGCCGATTTCGTGACAACTATCAGGATGGAAGGATTGTGGCAACTGGCTCAATGGGTACCTACGTTATGCAGAAGTTGGGATTGAGTTACGTGGCAGGCACATTTTTTTTTTTTTTTTTTTGCAGATGTCAGGGTCGACTCCTGTGAATCGCAATTGTAGGGTCTCGTTTTGCCTGGCCTGATAACGCGAGAGCTCCAGATCAAGCACTGCACTAAGGAGACTGAAGTCAAGCCCAACTTCCATAAAAAGAAGGCACCCCATGCGTCCAGTAACACAGCAGCTGCTCCCTCCTCACATAAAAAAAAAAAAAGACTTGAACTCGTTTTCTCTTTATCTCCTGACCTCAGCACTACACCAAGACAAAGACTGTTTTGAGCTGCTTGAAATTGGTCACAGTGCAATTTTTCAGCCATACAGGGCTATTCCATAACACGAACTAAAAGCGACCTCCTTAGTTGCAAGTTCCAATGGGCTGCTTAGCAAGTTGAAGATGGCATTACCTCCCCTAATGGGCGGGTACAGGTGGGTCACCGCCGCTTTCGGCGGGATATAGCCTGGTGCCGAATTTTTATCTGTTGTAGGCTGTCATTGCACACGCCAGCGCTGGTGGTGGACGACGGGTGTTGTTGCGGCGCGCGTCTTTCTTTCCCTCTTCCTTTTCTTTCTTCTCTATATTCTTTTCTGTCTGCATGAGGCAGCGGAGGTGGCTCAGTTACAGAGCCAGTAGCAGGCCCGTGCATTTTGTTTTCCTTCTTACTACAGCCACAACAACAACATTCAAAAGGAGCAAAAGTAAGTGGAGCAAATGAAGCAAAAGCTTTCACAGATGAGCTTCTGCTTTTCTTTTTCGCACTGTGTTCTATTTCCTCTGGCCTCTGTTTTTTTTTATAATGACACTATTATGTATATACATTAAAAGCTTCATGCAAGGGTTTATTGTTTGCACATGTCATGCAGAAACGTTGGACTGCATAGTCACACTGGAGCGAAAGGTAATGTCTTAGTCTTCTATTTCATTCAGCTTACCTTACTTACATCCCACCATCCGAGAATGCAATTATTTGGGAGCAAACCTGATGACCAAGTTGTAAAAATATTCAAGGGAAGATGTTTGAGCTTTGGGAGACTTGTCGAATGCCATTCAAAAACTGGGAATTCATCAGAATGGAGTTCAGCTTCTTGAAAGCCCATGAATCTGTTAAAAATATATACAAAAAAAATAATATATATATATATATATATATATATATATATATATATATATATATATATATATATATATATATATATATATATATATATATATATATATATATATATATATATATATATATATATATAAATACTTGCCTGATGAGTTGCAGTGTTGGTAGTATTCTAGTCATCGTATATGCTGGACCTGCTTACAGCTGTTGCACTGCAGCTGAAAACAGTTTTAGCATCATATTCATAAAAAGATCCCAGGTCTTGTACTACTATATTACTGCGGAAAGAAATCTAAGAGATGTTGTCGAGCAAACATGCTGCACTTTGTCTTCTTTAAAATTGTCAGTATAGGACAGTATGAAAAATCCAATTGTATTTGTGTTTCATACTTGCATATATAACCAAGCTGCCTCAGTATTAAGATATCTTGCAGTCTCAGCACTCGCATTTACATTATTTTGTTTCTTCATTTCAGTATGGGTTTCTTTCTTGGCTATGTCATATGTCAACTTGCTGTTATGTGCAGACGTTTGGAAAGGTTTAACGCGGTAGCGTTAAGGAGCTCGTGTCGCAGAAAAGCCGGTGTCGTCGGCGGTGTTGGCCGTGAGCGATAAATCCCGGCATGCACTTCATAAATAAAAAGCAACTTCCAAGATGGGCTGGGTGGGAATCCAACCAGGGTCTCCGGAGTGTGAGACGGAGACGCTACTACGAAGCCAAAAGTTCGATGCTTGAAAGCGGTACAAAAGCGCTTCTAGTGAATGCGGTGTTGCCTTAGAAACGTGCCGTGGGACGTTATACTGCGGTGTATATCGGTAATTATGAGCATGTTACTTACAGAAGTCGCAGTTACACGTGTAGCGAAGTACGTTTCCGCTACATTTCTTCCTCGCTCTGCGCACATGCAGAGCCATCTTGCGGCAAACACAGAAGAACCCCTCCTCGCAATGTGCGGCGCTGCCCCGACACGTAGCGCGCCACTCGCCCCTGACGTTTCGCCGTGCACCCTCACGGGTTGTATAATCAAGCGTCTTTCCTTTCTTTAGATCTCTATCTTCGCTCACCCGCTTCTCCCCTTCGGGCCGCGCGGGTACCGGTGCGAGGATGCCGGATACCCTTGCGTTTAATAAGTTTTCTCGACGAGGTGCAATAACGCTATCGTGTTCCACTCTTGAAGGCGAAGCTTAAGCGTCCTCCAAATTTTTTTTTTCTGTGAATTTCTATTCGCATTACCTATCCCTTAAATTTATCATTGGTTGACAAATGCCACAAATGTGAGCCGTGCACCCGCCAAACAACATTAAAGTGCGAACTTTACAAAACAAAAACCTATACAAAACAGATTACCTCTGCTTATCCATTGCTTGTTTGCAAGGAGCTCATGCAGGCATTTGCTGTATGGTCCACCATGGCCATCATGCTTATTGTATATGTGGTTCAACAGGTTGCACCATATGCTGACGATCAGGTCACCATCACTCTGGCTCAGGCCAGCAACATAGTAAACACGACTTGTGATTATCTGGATCCATGGTTCTAGTGCTTCGCCAGCCCTTCAGCCCTTCGAGCTGCTCACAGCTTTCAACTTCTTAAATCCAGTGCAGAACAATGTTATGACCATGTGCTCGCCCTAATTAATAAAGCAAGCAACTGCACGCATCTTTAGTAATGTGCTAGGCATCAAAGTAGTGCTGTAGGTGCGATTTTCTGTTCTTGCAATATGTCCGAATAGCTGGGTGGCGGTCTGTAGATAGATGAAATTAAAAACTCATTACATAATAATATATGTCAGCAAATGTACCTCTTCCCCAATGGCTAACACTGATGAAACATTTTGTAATGCAATTGTTTGTATTGTATAATGAATAATTTCATTCTTTTTATGTACATGCAAGCAGCACTTGCCAAGGACACTCTTGGTTAGGTTGAAAATAATTTCTCCTAATAATATGCAGAAATTGTCACCTTTTGTTAAAGACTGCACTGAGACTCGTTAAGTTGAGGTCAGCCCCATGCTCGCGCTATTGGACTCTGCAGCTGACTTCACAGTTAACATGAAATGCAGCTTGCCAATTTTCGTATTGCACCATTGCCTGACCTCTTCTATTCTTACCTGTTCGCTTTGTAGAATATGGTCAGTCTGAATGGCAACAACGCTGTACGTACATACTTGTCGCTGTAGCCCGGGGAGTCACAACGCCCATCTCCTGCGAAGTCCACTTCCATTCCATCCAGCTGGTTGATGATCTGCACCTGCTGTTCCTGGAAAAGCTCGGACAAAAATAAATGTGCATTTGTGAGCCGCTTAAAACATTGCACTGGTGGAATCGCGCGCACTATATTCTTTTTTTTTTTACGCAAGCTTGCCATAAGACAGTTCCAGTTTCCACCTCGGGGAACAAATGGATCGCCGTCGCCACCGATTACGCTACTCGGTAGGCTATTACCCGAGCCATCCCGACCAGCTGCGCCACAGACGTCGCTGACTTCCTTCTAGAAAACGTAATTCTTCATCATGGTGCACCTTGCGAACTACTAACTGACCGTGGCCGCTGTTTCCTGTCGCGAGTAGTTGACGAAATTCTCCGTTCGTGCTCCGTCCGCCACAAATTCACCACCGCATATCACCCCCAGACCAACGGCCTCACGGAACGTCTAAACCGTACCCTCACAGACATGCTGGCCATGTATGTGTCTGACGACCATCGAGATTGGGACGTTCATCTCCCCTTTGTCACATTCGCCTACAATTCATATGTCCATTCTACCGCTGGATACTTCCCATTTTATTTATTATTTGGCCGACACCCGTTACTACCCTTCGACACCTCACTACCCGCGGTAGACGCCACCAGTATTTACACCATTGATGCCCGCTGGATAGCTCATGCCAGGCTCTCTGCTTCCCAAGACTCTCAAAAGATCCGGTACGACAGCCGCCACCGTGATGTCCACTACACTCCTGGATCTCTCGTTTTTCTGTGGCTCCCGTGCCGTCGAGTGGGCTTGTGTGAAAAACTTTTGCCCCGTTACACTGGCCCTTACCGTGTTTTGCGCCCCGTGACCGACGTCACCTACGAAGTTGAATCTGTGGTTCCGAAGTCCCCGTCCACAGCTCCAACCTCCGAAATAGTGCATGTGTCCCGTCTAAAGCCCTATCATCAACGTTCTATTGCGCTAACATACACCGCACCGGGACTGTGCTTTTCCCGCGGAAGGAGGGGGGGGGGGGGTAGTGTTACTTAGCTGTATTCGCTGTTCGTGATGAGGATGAAGAATGCAACAGACTCGGAGAAGGCGACGACGCTGAGTGTTGTGAAATCGGTGCCCTCATCAACGTTAGTTGTGCGGACAGCTTTGGGACTGTAAATCTTCCACGTAACAATATTATAAAAACCCGTGTAAATTATTCCCCGTTAGGAACCGGACAAAGCTCCTGCTCTTATTGTTGTGGGTGAGCCATTTGGAGAAGTCCTCCTCCCTTGTTGCGGTTTATCGCCCCCCTCCGGCCCCCCTTCCCGCAGAAAAAATCTAGCTGTGTATAACTCCTGTCTATGCTCCTGTCAACCAACATTTACACTTCCGATCGGCAGCTGATCGCTTAGGAGCGATCAACTTTGAGCGACTAAGCCAGTTCACGCGAGTGATAACATTGCATTCGAAACCCCCCACCCCTTGCTGAAGGGTAAATCCTCTTGGCACGTTTTATTTTGTTTCCATCTCTTCATTCTTGATAGTGTCACTCCTTTCTTCTCCTTCATTATTTTATCAACCGCCTATCTCGGTTTTCACGTCCTTATTTCCTGGCCGCCTCGGTTGGTGAACTTGGACGCGGCTCCATCCGCGTGACATTTCAGGGTGCACTCTGTACAAACACCACACGGTGCAAAAAAAAATAAAAAGCTACAGGGCGGGAGTCATGCTGCGATCATAATTGGGCACCGAACAGAGTTTGCTTACGTCCTGTCGGCGCCCGCCTTCGCCGTTTTCCCGCAGTCAGCTGACGCCGAACCGCGGCTGACAAACTACGCTGCGCACAACTTATCTTTCACGAAGGTGCATCGTATAGTCATATGCACGAAGAGCCTAAACACGAAGGTTTCAAGGTTCGAGCAAGGTGCAAGAGAGAGTTTCCCTCTGCGACGCCTGGAAGACCGCTCTCTGCTGTCTCGATTATGAATTTCTAGTCTTTCGCTGACATCTCATGCCCTTGCTGAGACACGGATATTATGGACCCCGAGCTCGAAAAGCCACTTCAGCGAATGAGTGCCGAGAAGGGACTCGACCCCCATATTGCACGCCGTTAAAGAATGCGGTGCTGAACCCCGGCGAATATAGTATACGGCTTATATGGGTGCATTGATGCATGGGGTCGACTAGCGTCACAGTAAAAAATATTAAAATCCCATCGTAAGCTCGCCACTGGTTTATTTTGAGCAGATTAATTCACAGTGATCATGAAAACTTTTGTTTTTATCCACACCACAACGTCGAGCAAGATCGCCTGAGTTAAAAAAAATCCACACTGTACTGTTATAACGCGTCTAAAGCTAATATTATCACAATCGTTTCATTTTGAACTTACAGGCAGTGTTGGAAGAAACAGCGTTGGTACCGCTCCTTCACGCAGACGCAGTTTTGTTGAGATCTCCAAATCGCGAACCACATCCGGGTAAAAATGGTACGCATCGGGAGAGAAATGCCGTCCACAAACGTAGATAACCGCTTTCTTCACCGATGCTGGCTATCCGATGAACTGTAGCCACTGTTTCCGGAGGTTGGCGTCTTGAGGCACTTAATGCAGAATGTTTTTCCTGCCGTCACTAGCAATACCTTTGCAGCCAGGGACTGCACACTAGCGACCTCCCGCTCATATCCCGTCAAAACAACAATTCAACGCTTCGATAACTGCCTTCACGAGAACATACATAGGCGGAAAGCGCCTCGCAGGGAACTGAAACGAGGTCGCCGCACGCGACCGCGCCGTGGTTATCACTGTGCCCGCGCGAGACCGGAAGTGCAAGGAAAAAAGTTTTCAAAAAATGTTTCTGTCTACAAAACATACTAATTTTATTTCCTGATAACTAAAAGTTAAGCGTATTTCAATTATTTCGGCATAAGTGGTCGTTTAATGCCTGCGTGGATTCGTAAACAAGCCCACCAATAGTCATTCGAAAACGCATATACGTAGTAGCGTTGCACAGAGGAGTAGGAGGACCGCAACAGTTGAAGGAAAGAGAGCGCTAACTTTCGAATAGGATTGCGCGACCCGTACAGCGCGTAGACGTGTTTTATTACGTTCAAATGTGTATAGCAGCATAATCTAGCGACTGAGATAGTGTGTGAGCAATGCCCGGGAGGTGTTTGTAGGCCCCTTTAAGGACGCACTGGAAAAAGCGCGAAATATAATAAAAATATGGCAAGCATTGCTAGAAGAAAAAAGAACAATGTGCAGCTAGAAAAATCAGCGATATTTTGCTGACATGTGGTCACGTGGGGGCTACACTGAAAGTGCTAGGGTTAGCGTCTCGGTGGTTTTTATGCGATTTTCAATGGCGTATTAAAATTGTAAAACCTCTTTTCCTTGATATTGTGATGCTCGATCTGTACTATATGAGGCAAGATCTTTTCATTTCCATCATAATCTCATGACATATTTTGGCGAGTGTTTTGTCCCTTTAAATATACCCCCGGTGACTTTGCGTGGCTTTGGACGCCGCTGCGTAAGCGCGGCTTATCCCAGAAACTGTTGCACCAGTATACTGGCCCTTCGGGTGTACTGGAATGCATCAGAGCAGTCAACTTTGTAGTCTCTCACATGACCACCCGCGGTCGTCGTTCTCGGAAGACTCAAGTAGTTCACGTGGCTCGCATGAAGCACTGCTATCAGTGTGACGAACCTTGACTCACTCTGCGGGCATCGTCTGCGAAGGGGGCAGTGTCAGGCAGGTCCTGCGGTCCTGTATTGGAGGAAGATGAGGTGTAGCAGGAGAAGCTGGAGAGGAAGAGGAAGCTGGGTTGGTTCGCTCTCGGTGTGCTAACGTCCAGCGCATCTAACACCCACCGTGAAAGTAAACGACGTAACGCTATAATAAATATGACGTAGATACAACTCTCCCATCAAACGCCAACTGCAGAAAAGACCCTCAATGTCAAGACAGTGTTTTTACCGCGGGTCTCAGAGGCTGTGTAGCTTCAGCCGCTATTTATTTTATTATGAAGAATTTTTAGCTGTTACCGAGAAGACCTTAATGGAATGGCCGGGAAAGTTTGAAATGGATTTTTGTTTTTCAGAATAAAGACGTATTTTTATGTGTATGGAAAGAACAAAAACACCGAGATTAACTGAATAAAACATTGGCAGAAAGAAGGTTTGTTCGAATCATCGTTAGCATCTCTCAATACCGATAGTTGGGCTAGTTGGTGAAAAACCACTGTGAGGATATATCGCAGAGGGTATACGACGACGGGAATGGGAGGGCGCTGACAAGCACCAACTTGCAATTGATGTTTACTTTGGAAACGTACGCACATATACAGACTGGAAAAAAATACAACCCGAGAAAAGGTTTTCTTAGAGAACGAATCAAGGGGAAAATACTTCACACAGCGGCACGTGTCACATATCACGCGAAAAAACAAGAAGGAATCCATTGTCAATGAGAACGCAAGGGAAGGAAAAAATAATATTCATAATCAGCCATAAAACTGGAGCGCTCGCTAATGCATTTGTTTTCACCGTTTCATATATGATAAACCTCCATTTCAACGAGTAGCAAAAGGGGAAGAATGCTTAACGGTACATACTCGCAGATAGATAGATAGATGTATTTATTTAAAGGAAAAGGCAGAGAGGTTGGCTTCAATAATTCAAATCTGGCCTGCTACTCTGCACTGGGGAAGGGGAAGGAGAGAAGAAAGATGGTCATGATGGGTGACGATGTGGGAGAAGGCATATGAAATACATATACAGACACAGTAGCTTGTTTTACAAGCGCGAATCAAGTCCGCTGGCGCAGAAAAAACGGCAAAGAGCACGTACTGCCTGGACACCCGTCCCCTTGTCCTGCCAAGCGCCCAGCAGCAGTTCCTCCGACAGAGGCCTCTTGTCTAAACGCTTCAGGGAAGCCGCTAGCACACTTCTTTCGCGCGCATACGCTGGGCACACCATATATGCTCCACAGTCGTTGGGATGCCACCAGGTGAACATTCCGGTGAGTCCATCTGTCCAATTCAATGCAAGTACTTGTGCGTGAAAGCCACGTTTAAACGAAGACTATGTAGTAAGCATGCCTGATGACGCAGAATATCACGCGGAACATAACATTTTAATGTTTTATCGAGCCTTCTTAGACGAATGTGTCGGGCGTCTGGCTGGGCCCAGTAAGCTGCTGTAGCATTATTCATACAACTCGTAAGAAGGCACGTCGTGTCACCTCTTGAAAAAGGCACAGCTGTTTGGAGGCCATGGATGAGTGCGCTTTTCGCTTCAACATCGGCCTGTTCATTCCCATGGAGCCCGCAGTGGGCAGGGATCCATTTAAACATTATCATGTGGCCTTGCAGCTGGGCAGATGTGAGGAGCTCCATAATGTTTAGTGCCAGGGACTGATAGGCAGTGTGGCGTAAGAAGTTTTCAAAAATTTGTAATGCAATTTCTGAGTCCGTGAATATACACCATTTTTGAAGTGGTTCCCCGCATATGTAGCGAATAGCTTCCCGATAGCTACAAGTTCAGCAGCGGTTGATGTAGAGGTATGTCCCAAAAGGAAATTCAGAGTCGTTTTCTGAGTAGGTATGACCAAAGCTGCAGCGGATGCCTGTGCTGACACAGATCCATAAGGGGAATACGTGAATATAATGAGGATATTCTGACCAGATGTGCGCCAGAGTAAGTTGTTCGAGTCCACTAATTGGCACTAAGAGCGGGAGGCTATTAGAACACAGATCGATGAAATTCTTGCAGACGGTGTTATACAGCCGCCAACAAGTCCGTGGGCATCACCGGTCGTCCTGGTGAAAAAGAAAGACAGCACGTTACGATTCTGCGTTGATTACAGGAAATTGAATCATGTTACTATAAAGGAAGTGTACCCACTCCTCAGGATCGATGATGCGCTTAACCGACTCCGAGACGCCAGGTTCTTCTCTTCCTTAGATCTGAAAAGCGGATATTAGCAGATCGAGGTGGACGAGCGAGACCGCGAGAAAACAGCTTTCGTGACCCCCGATGGTCTGCATGAATTTATTTGGGCTCTGCTCTGCGCCGGCCACGTTTCAACGCATGATGGGCACTGTTTTATCTGGTCTGAAGTGGCAGTCGTGCCTTGTGTATCTGGACGACGTGGTCATCTTTTCGTCTAGTTTCGAACACCACATACAGCAATTGCGCATTGTCCTTCAAGCTCTCCAGTCTGCGCAATTAACTATCAAGCCAGAGAAACGTCATTTCGTCTTCGAAGAGCTCCGTTTCTTGGGACATGTGGTCAGCGCACAAGGTGTTCTTCCAGACCCCGACAAGACTTCCGCCATCTCCAGTTTCCCACGCCCAACCGACAACAGGGCCCTCCGACGTTTCTTGAGCCTCTGCTCCTATTACCGCCTCTTTGTCAAAGATTTTTCTCGCCTAACTGAGCCATTGAAAGCTTTGAAACGAGGTGACACACCCTTATTATGGGAGCGAGCTCAAGACGAAGCCTTCAAGGAACTCCGTCGCCGCCTGCAAAGTCCACCGATACTACCTCCTTTTGACGAGAATGCAGACACAGATATCCACACTGACGCCAGCACTGTCGGCCTTGGAGCGATCCTCATACAGTGGCAAGATGGTGCAGAACGAGTCGCCGCCTACGCGAGCCGTACACTTTCTCGTTCGGAAAGGAACTATTCGACGACAGAAAAAGAGTGTCTCGCCATCATCTGCGCTCTGAGTAAGATTAAACCGTACCTCTACGGGAGACCGTTTCGTATTGTCAGTGATCATTACTCGCTATGCTGGCTAGCCAGCACTAAAGATCCTTCTAGTCGGTTGGCAAGGTGGAGCCTTCGGTTACAGGAGTACGACATGACAGTCGTCTATAAGTCGGGCCATCAGCACCAAGACGCAGATTGTTTATCACGAGAGCCCGTGGAACCGGCCACGCAAGACATCACCGAAGATTGCCCTGTCCTTTGTGCCGTTAGCATCTCCCGTATGGCGCAGCTTCAATGGACCGACTCTGAGTTGTCGCCACTCATTGAGTACCTAGAGCGTGTTAATGCTAGTGTACCCCGTTTGTTTCGTCATGGGCTGCGGTCCTTCACTCTTCGGCGTGGAGTGATCTACAAGCGCAACTTCGACAGCACCAGGGAGACGTTTTTGCTTGTTGTGCCATCCCAGTTACGGCCCGAAATCTTGAGTGCTTGTCATGATGAACCATCCGCCGGCCACTTGGGAGTCAGTCGCACACTGGCAAGGATTCGGCTGAAGTACTACTAGCCGAATTTACTACCATCAGTGCGTAAATACGTAGCAACATGCTGTGATTGCAAATGGCGCAAATAATCGCCTCTGAGACTAGCTGGCTTTCTGCAGCTACAGCACCCCCAAAGACCCCTTTTCAGCAAATTGGCATAGACCTCCTCAGTCCTTTTCCTACGTCGTCCACAGGAAAACGGTGGATAATTGTCGCGACAGATAATTTGACACGGTACGCTGAGACCACGTCACTTGCAAACAGTACTGCTGCTGAAGTCGCCGAATTTTTTGTCCATGACGTCCTGCGTCATGGCACCCCTGCAGCCATCATTACTGACCGTGGAGCTGCATTTACGGCCTGCTTCACTCAGGCTGTGCTCAAGCTCACGTATACCAGCCATAGACTTACAACGGCCTACCACCTGCAGACAAATGGATTAGTGGAACGCCTCAACAAGACCTTGACTGACATGATTTCCGTGTATGTTGATATCGAGCACAAAACATGAAACCAAAATCTTCCATACGCAACATTCGCGTACGGTTCACTCCGTTCGATTTAGTCTTCGGTCGACCGGTTACCACCCTCCTGGATGCTATGCTACCCGTGGACCCCCCTGACAGTGAGAGCGAACTTGACGTCGACATCGCCAGTTATGTTCAGCGGGCGGAAGAAGCGCGGCAACTGGCCTGACAGCGTATTCACCGCCAGCAGCAGATCGATGCTGAACGCTACAACCTTGGACGCCGCTACGTTACCTACAACCCGGGCGACTATGTGTGGATCTGGATGCCCGTTCGTCGCCGCAGGCGGTTCGAAACGTTACTACGCCGCAACTTCTGCCTTTACCTTGTTTTCCGCCGCCTCAGTGACGTAACGTATGAAGTTGCACCAACCTCGCCGGCTCATTCATCGCACAACGGGAAGCGCAGTTACGTTGTATATGTGATGCGCATAAAGCCATACTACGAGTGAACCCCCGACTGATCTTCAGGCTGCATGTAGTCTATTCCGTGATGCCTGCCTAGTGGTGTAACCCTTGAATGCTTTTTCTCCCCGCTCTTCTGTCTGACGGTAACACCGCATCGGGGCGATGCTCCAGAGGAGGGGGCAGTGACACGTGCATTACAGCTAGAAGAAGCGCAATGGGACGAAGTAGACGACGTTGAAGCATGGGCCCCGTTCCTGGTGCCCTCGTTCGCTGGTTGAGCTGTCTTGGTGCTCTCGCTCAGCGGCCACAGTAGTTGTGTCTGTGTAACAACTGTTACAATATGTTGCGGTGTATGTAGGACAAACGGAAAGATGCCTGAACCTGAGGCTAGGAAGACATCAGCATTCACTCAGACATCAGCATGGTAATTTTCTAGAGCAGTGGTACTCATAAAAACCAAATGAAAAGAAGGAAAAAATGCTGAGAAATATTCGCCCGTATCTTCGAGAACAGCTGTCCGGTTTGGACACAGCCGTCGGGCAGGTGAGGGAGGCTTATTTATTCAGCTGGCCCTGAAAATCAGGGAGGGTTAGCAAGGCTTCTACTGGTAAGGCGTAATTACCTTCCATAACTACTTAGCCATTGACAGGTTATACGCAAATGTTGCATTGATTGAATAGCGCCAGAGCTAGCATTTCTGCTGTGAAATTATGTGTAATGGGACGCTTGTACTCATTTTTACCGGTGGGTGTCGGTCGGTGGGTTTCGAACTAACCACCTCCAGCAGCCGAGATGGGCGCTCTAACCCAGCAAGTGAACCTATGTAATTTTCAAGAGCTAAACGTTCTTTTAATTATATCCGTAGTATTGCCTCAACCCGGACATTTATTTTTGTTTTCTTATTGCCACCTGGTGTTCCTGATGGCCTGAAAGAAGAGGACCCTGAAGTCGGCTAGCACGCTGTGGACGGAGCTCTACCTGCTCCTAGACCTGTCGTTCCCATCTTGCCCAGTTGTCCGCGACCTTATTTAGTGGAGGTGCTGGGTGTCGATCCAAGTACATGTCCCGTACACCACCGCACGTCCAGGATTCAACTCCTGTGCCATTCGATACCCCTGTGCACCGTACTAGCGGGAAGAATCAAGGCCTGCCCCCTGAGCACGGGCCGTTGGAGTTCAACACTGCAGCCGCCCCACGACCTGCTATGCAAGCTCCAAGTTACTACACCCTGGAGAACCCACGACTGCCTCAGCCCTTTCACTGCAGTCAGACCGAATTCGTCGAAGACTGGGTCATCCAATTTGAACGAGTAGCTTCGTTTATTCAGTGGTACGACGCCGCCAAGTTTCAAAATGTCTTGTTCAGCCTGGACGATGGCGCTCGTACTTGGTACGAGAACCGAGAAGACGCTGTAACATCATGGCGCGAGTTCTGCCGACGCATTCGTGAGACCCATACCAGCATGAATCGGCGGGAACGCGCAGAAATGGCTCTAGAGTCTCGTATGCAGATGCCGAATGAGACTATAATCTTGTGCGTGGAGGACGTGACCCTGTTATTCCGGCGTTTTCTGACCCGGCCATGACTGAAGACAAAAAGGTGCGCCACCTCATGCGCGGTGCTAAAGAGCGACTGTTCGCTGGCCTCGTGCGTATTCCACCGAGCACGGTTGCCGAGTTTCTTGCAGAAGCTGTCAGGCCGGTGTTCGCCGCTTCGGTAGTGGAGCCGCTTTCGGCCTTCGGGGCTATACCCCCAAACTACGCGAAATCATCCGCTCAGTTTTACGCGAATAGCTCCAGACAATTTTCAGTGCTCCCCAGCCGATGGTCGGCTCTGTAGCTATCATTGTCCGCGAAGAGCTTGAAGGGTTGCGGCCTTCGGTAGCGGCCGCCGATCCGCAACCTTTTCCCACGGAGTACATACGTCCAACTTGCGCAGATATGGTGCGACACCCTGCGCCTGCTTCTACGCCATTAACGCCACCCGATCAAGGCTCAGAGCATTTTTCTATCACCTGATTGATAGTATGGATATGATCGATAGAAGAGTACCGTTTCCGAAAACCTGCTTGATCCTTTGCTTGATTGCAGTCTAAGGTTGTCCTGATTCTTTTAGCGATTACCTTAGTAAATACCTTATACGTAACAAACAGCAAGCTGATTGGTCTGTAATTTTTAAGGTCCTTAGAGTCCCCTTTCTTATGAGTGAGTATAATGTTTGCATTCTTCCATGGTTCCGGTACCTTCGATGACACCAGGCACTGCGTATACAGGGTGGCCAGTTTATATCCCCCCCCCCCCCCGTCCTTCAGCAAATCTGTAGTTATCTGATCCTCTCCAGCTGATTTCCCCCTTTTCATAGTTTCTAGCGCTTTCTTGACCTCGTCCTTCGTCACTGGTGGAACGTGTGACTGTTTTTCTCTACCGCCAATCTCATTTCGGTCCTGACTAATTTGGCTACTGTAGAGATCTGTATAGAACTCCTCGGCTACTTTGACTATCTTGTCCATATTCGTGATGACGTTGCCCGCATTGTCCCTTATCGCATACATCTGGTTTTTGCCTATGCCCAATTTCTTATTTACCGCTTTAAGGTTTTCCCTGTTCTTCACAGCATGCTCAATTTTCTCCATGCTATACTTCTTTATATCGGCCACCTTGCGCTTATTGATTAGCTTTGATATCTCGGACAATTTGATCTGGTCTGTTGGATTGGAAGCTTTCTTACTCTGCCGTTTCTTAATCCAATCTTTCGTATCCTTAGACAGCTTACCGGTATCCTCTCTAACTATCCTACCGCCTACTTCTACCGCGCACTCAGTAATGATATCTCTGAAGTTATTGTTCCTTGCTTCTAGGGTAATGTCGCCACCTCGGTTAGAGCTGAATACCTATTCTGTAGCGAGATCCTGAACTCTTATGCCCTCCCCCTCACCGCTATTTCGTTGATGGGTTTCTCTCTTACTAATCTGTTGCGTTCCTTCTTCAGATTTAGACTAATTCGGGACCTCACCATTCTGTGGTCACTGCATCGCACTTTCCCGATTACATCTACATCTTGCATAATGGCGGGGGTTGAACACATTATGAAGTCGATTTCATTTTTAGTCTCCCCGTTAGGACTTTTCCTTGTCCATTTCCGGTTCTTCCGTTTGCTGAAGAAGGTATTCATGATTCGTAAGTTATTGCGCTATTCAAACTCAACTAGTAACTCCCCCCTGCTATTCCTAGAACCAATGCCAAAGTCACCTACTGCCTTGTCTCCTGCCTGCTTTTTCCCTACCTTGGCATTGAAGTCGCCCAGTAGTACAGTATACTGCGTCTTTACTTTTCGCATTGCCGATTCTACATCTTCGTAGAAGCTTTCAACTGCCTGGTCATCACAACTACATGTAGGTGCATAGGCCTGTACAACCTTCAGTTTATACCGCTTATTAAGCCTAATTACGATGCCTGCCACCCTCTCCTTAATACTATAGAATTCATCTATATTACCCGCTATATACTTATTGACAAGGAAGCCTACTCCTAGTTGTCACCCTTCTGGTAAACCTCGATAACACAGTACATGCCCATCCTTCAGTACAGTATATGCCTCAATTGGCCTCCTAACCTCACTAAGCCCTATGACATCCCATTTCATACCCTCTAGTTCCTCTGACAGCATACATAGCATAGTCCCTTATACGTAGCATTCATTGATTACGAAAAAGCATTTGACTCAGTAGAAACCTCGGCGGTGATGCAGGCATTGCGAAATCAGAGGGTAGACGAGCCGTACGTGAAAGTGCTGGAAGATATATATAGTGGTTGCACAGCAACCATAGTTGTGCATAAAGAAAGTAACAAAATTCCCATAAAGAAAGGTGTTAGGCAAGGAGACACAATCTCCCCAGTACTATTCACAGCTTTCTTAGAGGAAGTATTCAGAGACTTGAATTGGGAGCAGTTAGGGATAAGGGTAGACGGAGAATACCTCAGTAATCTGCGATTTGCTGATCACATTGCCTTGCTAAGCAACTCGGGGGATGAACTGCAAATAATGACTAATGACCTAGACAGGAAATGTAGAAAGGTAGGCTTGAAAATCAATATGCAGAAGACTAAGGTAAAGTTCAACAGCCTCGGGAAGGAACAGCAGTTTACATTAGGTAGCGAAGTACTGGAAGTAGTAGACGAATGTGTCTACTTAGGACAGGTAGTAACCACAGATCCGGTCCATGAAAAGGAAATAACAAGAAGAATAAGATTGGGATGGAGCGCATTTGGCAAGCATTCGCAGATTATGACTAGCAGCTTACCGGTATCGCTCAAGAGGAAAGTATAAAACAGTTGCATCTCGCCTGTACTCACCTATGGGGCTGAAACGTGGAGGCTAACCAAGAGGCTAACCAACTGCCTGTACATTTTCGCTCTCGGTATTTTTAACCGCCGGATGGAGTTGTCGGTTGGCAAGACGACGGGCGCATAATGCTGCACTTATCTCCCCATCCCACCAACTTTTTCTGCAAAACCATCGACGCGGGCTGGCTATCTTCACATGCTTCTACACAATGTCGCGGAGTTCACTGATGTATTGGTCATACGTGACTGCCTCTTCTCGGTCGGGGCTCAGCTCAATTTCATGGCCACCTGTTCATAGGCTGTAGCAGAGAGAAACTGTGCTTTGGACGATTTTGGCCACTCCCCAAGCTGTATTGGCCTTCCTCATCGATGTGAACGCTCTGAAGTACGCAGCAGTTTTCTGCTAGTCAATGCATGAACTCTGGCTGGCCTCGGGCACACCATGTGGCTGTTCCCTAGGTGCGTTTCCCTAGGTGTATCCATGTCCCGTAAGTGTGTTTCTGCTACTCCAAACAGTGCTTTTTCTGCTTTCAACATTTCCTTGTATACTTCCCAACATTTCGCTAAGAGTCTGCCCCCGTGTAAATTAAGTAAAGCAACTTTGGCCGCTTTTTTGTGGTTCCTTACGCCATCGGGCTCTACTTTTCGTGCCAGGTTTCCGCCGTCTTGCCAAATGAAATAAAAGAGACATCTGGGCGAGTTGGTCTGGTGGCATGATAGAAAAACAGCGCAACAGACGTGGACGGAGGTGAAGAACAAACAGGACGGGTGTTTGTTCTTAACCTCCGTCCACGTCTGTTGCGCTGTTTTTCTATCATGTTGCCAACTGACTTTCGTTGGCCTCTCCTTGCTTTAATGGATGAATCTCCTGACCATTTTGACTGACCATCCCTGAGGAGTAGGCCATCTCTCATTCTGTGTCAGGGAAGTTTTACGGGGGCATTCCCATTCACTCCAGTAGCTTCGCCATATTTTGCAAAAGGTGTTGCACGGAGCCTATGGCTCTGCTAACCATTTGGCTTCTGGCGGCTGGTGTGTTGGGGAGTTGCCCAAATGAATGGCTCTTCGGTATACACGCGCTAGGATTGTGTGGCTGCCTTCCTAAAAAGGCAGATGCCCTCCTTCAAAACTTGTTCGCTATTTCAGTAGCTGGTTCCTTTCGGTATAGCAGACAGTTCAAACCTACTTTCAGGAACTGGCTTGTTTTTATGAACTCAGGCCGGGGAGCCCGATTCCTTACATACCTCCTTAGCCAGGGAGTTCCAAATCCTATACTGCTCATAACCCTGGCCTTTTTCTCTCACTTCTAGCGCGGCGAATACGCTATAGAGGTGCTGGGGGTACATCTCCTGCCGTAGCTTCAGATGGTCCCTGAGAACTGTTTCCATGTTTTCAGGTTGGACGCCTAGTAGAATATCCTGAATGCCTGCATGGATCGCTATGAGACGATGTTGTTCATTGGAAAAGTCAAGTTTCTGTCCCACTTCTTGCATGGTCTCTGTTGGTGTAGCCCTGGCTTTGGTATAGAAGGTGAGGCGACTGTCACAGCATCCGCCTTTAGTCTATATGCGATTTCATCTCCGGACAGAGGACGGAGTGCTGGGGACGTCATCGCGTTGCACCACTGACTCGTCCATTCCTTGTCTGAGTGTAGGGATTGCTGCGGCGACTTGCTTTGTGTACTGGTGGTGTTGCTTATTTTCCCTTTTCATGGATATTGTGTTGCTTCCTGTAACAGGGTCTAAGTCTTAGTAATTGTGGGCTGTTGGCCGCCTTTTTCACGTATCCATGCTTGGCTTGTCTTCGTTGTCAGTTGGGGACACTCCCGGCAGTGCAGCAGGTTGGGAGATTATGCAGGTCTTGCTGGGTTTTTGCCTTATAGTTTCGCTGCCACCTACCGACTGATATACCTTTTGTGGGGTACACTGCAGGTTAGTGCTGTTTTTCTTAGCCTCTGTGTGACACTTATCATTTGCAGGCTGATTGGTATGGCTGCTTTTAGAATTTCTGCAGATAAATTAGCGCGAAATCTGGTTGGATTTGTTAAATTTGCAATGGGGCTGTTTGTGTTTCTTTCGAGAGAGGGCAGCACTATACCGCTGAAAAAATATTTTCTAACCGCGTGGTTTTGAAGACTTGCATTTTGTACAAAACCGCAGCATGAATTTCATTCCGGCCGGTGTGTTTTACGGAAAGTTGTAAGACTTTCTTTGTAGGAAACGAAGATGATGTTAGTGACAAAGACAACTATGTGCCTCCTTTGACAGAAGAGTCAGACACAAGTTCCGATAGAGAAAGTAAGTGCGGTTCCACAATCAGTATCAAAGACACACCGGCAAGTGAGTCTTGGAAATTATACACTGACGAGCTCCCGAATTTTAATCCTGTACGTTTCACTGTCCAAAACCCTGGTTTACAGGTTGTACTCTCATTTACATTCTGAGATGGAATGTTCTGCTGCAATGGAATGATCACCTCAACGCCAGTCATCGTAGGCGATGATAAAGAAAGAGCGGGGAGGGAGGACTTCATCACTAGAGAAGCCGTTTGTCATTACCACTGTACAGTAAACAAAGGGGCTATTGAGACAGCCGGCCATTATTGTGGAGCGTACGTCTTTGTGACAAAATCGGTGATGTGGTGGCGGAAAATTGTTTTTCTGGATAATGGAGGTATCGGTTGTGAACAGCCTTCTTCTTTGGAAGCGGAAACACGCTGCGCTGGGAGAAAAAATCCGGGCTATCTCCAGTATCGCCGAAAGCTCATACTCGTTTCACAGTAAAATGCCTAAGGCATCAAAAGAGGCCACATCACACTTTGCGACCAAGAACAGAGGCTCAAATTGATGCTACACTTCATTTACAGACTTGAAGGACACGGCAGCAAGGATTTCGCTGCAGCCGCAGGCGCCGTAGGAAGGAGGCGCCGTGCCTCCCCTACTGCCTTCGCCTGAATACGCGCTCAATCGCGGCTGCCGGTACATACGTGCGCCGCTCTTTTTAAGTGATTTATTTGATACTTATCGCATTTTTTTTACAAGCTGCAGCGTCATTCTTCGTTTTTTTTTCACACACTTTAGGATTGAAGAGACTACATCATCGGGCCGAAGTCTGTTCTTTTGGAATCAGGGCTATTTGGATGCAGTCAGTGTTCGGATTTTGTGTAACTATGCTTTGCCGCGATCATTGTGGAATAAATTGTGTATATATGCACCTGCCCCTGTAACTCATCCCCAAAAAATGGAGCATAGTTGTTCTCTCCCTTGAGGTGTCTCGAGGGGTAAACACACGCCTGTCCTTGAAGATACCAATATTCCATAGTGCCTGCAAAACCAGTAGGAAGCCTACTGAATTTACAGGTCTATCAGATTATTGACAACTATGGCCGTACTAGTATTACAGGCCTACCTGTTAGGTACCTTAGGAGCTGAAAACCCCTAACCTTACGATCAAAGGCTAGCGCACTCATATGACCTATACTCTCGCTGACATATAAATGCAGTGTCAATGATCCGGTAGGCTATTGGTTTTCTATTGGATTTTTGTGCTAGGGAGCTGACCAATAACCATTCAAGAACGTCAATTCATATACAGCAGCTTTGCGTGGGGTAAACAGCGAATAAAAATTCGAAGAATTAGACTATCCCACTCAATTTGTGGGTTGGCTAGCGCGCGTAGGGGTGTATTATTTTGCTCAAATGTTCATCGTGGCACTATCTAGCAAGCAAGCTGGACTGCAAGGCTAGCACGGCAGGTGTCTTAGGCACTTTAATGACTGGTCGGATGACGAGTTCCACATATACACTTTCGTTCGGCTGTGATGCGCAGGGCTGACGAAGCTGGACAAAGAAATCTGTCAGAAAGGACTAGCTCAGGTTCTGAAGACGGTTCGGTTCTTAGGCGAGTGGGAAAGGGCAGCATGCATCAACAAACCAGAAAAAAAGTCTCTGCTCAGGTGAGGGCATTGGTCGAAATCGGCATAGTTGGAGTATCTTCGTGCAAAATCCAGAAAAGCCGTCGTGGAGAAAGGGTGAGGGGGGGCCACAGGACCTGACGTTGTGCTCCGACGTCCATCGTCCCCGCTGGGCTCTATTTAGTCATCCTCGCCACTGTGCCACTCGAAAGAGACGTCTTGAACTGGGTGGTCTAGGGGAACATCGTCTGGAATAGGCTCCGAGTCTAGGAAGTTCAGCTCATCGCATCTGAGGTCCCCATCCTCAGGGGGAGGTAGATTTGGGGGGCTGTCCGGACACATGTCATCACCTGTGACAATGATGTCCCTTTCTTGCTCAGTTGAAGTGCCTTCATAGTCAAGGACTCGGGCTTGCTCGGTATTTGGGATGGGTCTCTGTGCCACTAGCTCTGCCAGGTTTCCATACCAAGTCATATTTTCTGCATCCGCCTGTGCGAGGGGCGCTGCTCCTGGCAGCACTTGACTGGGTCGGATCAGTCTGTTTTCTGCGCTCGTCTGCGCACTTCCAAGGCGGTTGGAGTCGTTGGTAATGTCGGCCAAAGGCTTCTTACCCTTAGCGCTCTGACGAGTGTCTTCCATGGTTAATGTCTGGAAGTAAAACACGAATGCTTGCTTGGAGCACGTTGCAGAATGCGGGTGGTGGGCGGCAGCTTCTTCTTCTTCTTCTGGCTTGATATTTGGCCCTACCCACGAAGGGGGATTGGCCAGGGTTTAGTGTGGACTGCCAAATGTCCTACACAAACTGAATTAGTGCATTAGAGTAATTGTCAACTAAACAAAAACATAAGATTTCAGATCACAAAATTGATTGAAAGAAAAAATACGAAACAAAAATTTGGAAGTTTGTAAATTTGGAATGCAATTAGCAAGGGAATCTGTCCGTAGCTGTGATGTATTTATGTAGGCACTGACAAATTTGAGGCAACGCAAAACCTTTCGCACTCGCACCGAAGGAGAGTAGAAGCGGCACCGACAACGTAAACCCCAAGCGTGCAATTGGAGTTTCTAAATGCACCCTCCTCTGATTCAGAACCTTCGGCAAGCAAGAAGGAAGTGTTCAATATTTTCAGTCTCACCGCAAGCTTCACAAAGGTTTGTGGTGCTGATCCGGCATCGACATAAATAAAGGTTTAGGCGAGGAATCCTGCATATCATTAGAGTCATCGTTACCTGATACTGCCGTGATTGACATGCGCAAGGCGTGAGGAATGCTTCGTCGTCTCCAAAATCATGCCTCTAAATTAATGGGCGAGTATGAAAATAGAAGCGCCGGTAAATGTTTTATTTATAGATAAAAAAGGAGGTATTTCCATCCATGATGGACTTTCTTGATTGTTTCTCCAGCTTCTTTTAGTGTCCGCATGATTCTGTTTACTCCCACTGGCACCTTTTACATTTCTCGGTGAACTGTAAAGGTAAACGTTCGTTGGCGGTGTGCGGATGTGATCCAGTTTGCCACCTGGTGTAATAGCTACAGGAATCAGAAGCTGGAACCATTCAGGGGTCAACTCCATGGCGAAAGAAAACACGAAAACAACGATGTGAATAATGGCACCACTGGCCTGAATTGTAAGAATCTATAGGCAGTTTGCAGAGCTTAAACAAAGCACATCCTATTGTAGTGTATGGTTGAAGCAAAAATTTGTTATAGCTGTCATTGTTGATACCTGCCTACATCTAACAAAAAAAAAAAAAAAAACAGACTGTGCTTTCTGATATTTCAGCCGACGCCCGAATAGACGAAGCAGATGGAATTTGAAAACATATTTAAATTCAGGGACGCTTTTATACATTACGTATACACTTGCCACAGAAATAAATTCCGAAAACCTTTCCCCTGTTTCTCCTGCTCCGTCACTGCAGCAGGGTGCATATGCTGAGTCTTTGCAGCCGCCAGATACTGCATCTTCAGCGACACACTTTCTTGGTCGGTCGCTCTGCTTTCGAGGATTATTCGTTACTCTTTATACACGCAACGTTATTTCTGGTTCCATTATAGCCTGCTACGCCGTTGTTTCTAGTCGCGTCTGCACATTACTAAACGAAACTGCCGACTGGCGGCTGACCCCATATCACTCTCTGACATATCAAGTGACCAGCGTACCTGATGTCAACCGCAAACGGACCTGGCAATTCGGCGAGGTCACATGGTTTCATAACGTAAACGCCTCGTCAACCAGTCAGCTCTCGGCCAATCCACGTAACATCTCACACAAGTCCCCACCCCACGGCAGTGGGAATTTAAGTGACGGAAAAGAGCGGTTTTTGATTTTTCTTTTTTTTTTTTGCGCCCGATTAAGCTTGCAATCATTTCTCCTTAAGAAACCTGCTTCAAGAAAGCCAGATTGTCAGCACACTTGCACGCACAGAAACACAATGCTAGCAACTACCTCGAAATCACGCTAGATGAACATAGTCATCTGAAGCATTTTGTGAACTCCTTTGATACCTGTCCCACAGCGGTGGTACAATGTATACATCACCTGAAAGACGTCCCCACGGTTGCGGGATAGAATACCGGCTGCGGCAGCCTCTTTTTGTTCACACTTCTTTTTGGGCGAGTCGGTTCATTTTTGGAAAACTTTAAAAGAGCGCAAACACACACGACCACTAAGGACAAGAGACGAGACACAAGCGCCGGCGCTTGTGTCTCGTCTCTTGTCCTTAATGGTCGTGTGTGTTTGCGCTCTTTTAGAGCCTCTTTTTGATGCAGTCCAAAAGAAAGGCGTGGGTGTACTGTGCGATATCAGTGCTGTCGTGACGCTGGGACTAAGTCGACCCGGCCTTCACTTGGTAGCGTGCAGAGACTCCGGGATGATGAAGGATTGAAGCTTCGAAATTGATAAAATATATGCATAAGCAGGTTTAATGGCACTTTGAGAAAACTTATTTACATGAAAAAAGGGTATATCAGCAAAATGGCCAGCGTTAAGAGCTCATAGCGAGAAGCGTCGGGATGAGCCGTTTAGCCAGGGCTCAGAGCGTCATTTCGTGCTCTGCAATGTCCTTAAATCCCCCTATGTCCAGCCCCTCTCTAAAGATGCTGACCAATCAGTTCCAGGGCACACCCCTCAGATATCGGCAACCAATCGATCACATCACAGCACTGATGGTCTGACGCACTGACTGGTCCAGTATTGTTTCTTCGGGCGTGGTCACTTGTTGTCGGGTAGAGCTTGGGAACGGCGAGGAGGTAAATTTCGATTCTTCTGCAAAGATCCGCTA
Source organism: Amblyomma maculatum (assembly GCF_055883805.1). Classification (NCBI taxonomy): domain Eukaryota; kingdom Metazoa; phylum Arthropoda; class Arachnida; order Ixodida; family Ixodidae; genus Amblyomma; species Amblyomma maculatum. The sequence goes on from NC_139344.1 coordinate 125,292,955, forward strand.
TGTTGGTTCTGGCAAGTGGATTTCCTTCTCAGAAACCCAAGTGAACGTGCGCGCCACGAATACTGCTCCCAGCATTGTCCCTTTCCGACAATTTCAACTTTTTCCTGCATTCATGGGAAATCCTCTAATGGCCGTAATTCTCATGCTCCTTTCTTCTCCTGTACGTCAGAGGACGTGTCACTCCGATCGTCTCCTTTGGGCAATAGGCATTCCTCACTTGACAATAGCGCCTCTCGACGGGAAGGGTGAACAGTTGAACAAAAGCACTTCCGGCTATTTCTCACAGGGCGACGTTTCTTTGTATTTTTCTTGACGTTCCCTTGGCAACGCCAACTTGGCAGTTGCAGGGTCACAACAAAGCAAAGCATGCTCACACAAAAAGATTCATGGAAACAGGCTCACTTAGAGCCCTTGCACCAACAGCACATATCAATACCATGCCCACAGGCGAACAATAGTGCGCGCAAGCGCGGACCATGACCGGTCACAACAGTGCACATTAAAGAACCCCAAATGATCCAAATGTCTGGCGCCCTCCAGGATGGCTCTCTCATATTCGGATTCGAATTGTGATGTTCAGCCCCAAACAACCAAACCGGACCACCGTTTCATATACGTTGAGATGTAAGGAAGCTCACTTGTCCCTGATCTCCTTTATGTATTGTCTTAGCCAGTGAAATTTGGAGCCCGAGCTAGAATATCTAGGTAGTTATCAAATTACGGTGGCACGAATTGCAATGATAGCCCACACACTATAAACTGCAGTCACTATTTCATTCCGATTTTAACTATAGAGCGGTCAGAGCTCTCGTTGTGGGGTAAATCGTTTAAGGCTTGTCGCTGTGACGTAATTACAAGTTTATAACGTAGGTCTCGTATTGTGTGTGTGGCAAGCCATGAATTGTAAACTTTTGATGCAAATATATCATTGAAACTCCTTTTGCTAATATGATCATGAAGTTTCAGGTCCTGCAACAAGCTAAAGACCACAGAAAAATATATCTTGGTGTTTATTTCAATGTCCTCTTAATGCGTGTTTGGGAAGTATGAACTGTGCGCGCATGCATAAAACAAGTCGGATGTTCACAGTTGATTGGTGCAGATAGACTGTGCAGTTGACAGGGTCATTGGTGTGTACAGAAGAGACATTCTAATAATTATAACACTGGTAAGTGCTGAAATTTATAAATGGGTCATACTGCTCTCGGTTAGAGATTTGCGGCTGCTGCAATGCGTTCACATCTTTAGGTACAGTTTATATCGCGCCGTAGGGGTCAGATTAGTGCTCGTTGAGCTATAGGGTGAAAGCACTTTTTTGGAGGGCGAGTGCTCCATCGTCCGCCATTTTCATGCCCTTTCAAGCAGCAGCTTTGTGGCCTTCTTTCTTGGAGCTGCCGGGACGCACATCCAAAAATGTCTGGGTGTTGTGTGGTGCAAAGCACCAACCACTCCAGAACTGGATGGAGAATGTTTTAATTCCCAACAGACCCCAAGATAAGGCTGCTTTGGACCGTAATGACCGAGCATATGACTAGTAGGCGCCGACAGACACATCGTGCATTCACAGTGCGAGTAAAGTTATCTATTTCATATGCTGTGGGATTCCCTTGTTTTTGCTGTTGAGGCAGGCATTAATTTATATTGAGTGAACGCCTGAGATATCTTTCCAGGGAAATGCAAATGTGGCAACTTCAAAATTAAGTGTCGCTGGTCTCTGACAATTACCAACTTGGTGCGCAGTGTGATTATTCGGCAGGCCACTGTGGGCAAGTTAAACTGCTCACAGAATGAGTGTTCCTACGAGGAAAGTTCCACACCCTCTAAGTAAACGCAAAAACGTTCGCATTCACTTGGTGATATGGACTGCAAGAGAGGGGAAAAAATGGAGTTCTTCGAGTGTTTTCTCGAGAATGACCTTTGGCGGTGAAAACTTCTAGAGGCTGTTAGCTTTCTGATTTATTTTTTGCACCTGCTTTTCTGACTCATTGACTACATTTGTACTTAAGACCATAAGTATGATATCTCGTAGCAAGGATGCACGCCATTCCTTTTCATAGTACGGTATTCTAGAGAAGGTAGAAAAAACCTTCGAGCAGTTAAGCAGTCCTAATGATGTGTAAGTGCGGGAGCATTACTTTTCGGCGGGTACGGTGTGCCCTTTAAATACTATGTAAGAAAGGGAGGTTTATTCAGCAGATCAACAGGACTTGATCAGCAGGACTGGGCAGATGAGCAGCGAACACAGCGGCAGCGAACACAGTCAGGTCGCTTTCGCAGTGATGCGTGGGTGCCGGTGTCGATGCGATGAGTGACTGTAGAATTTTGACCCAAAAAACTCTGATGAGTGTCGTAGGAGGAGCGAAAGTGATGTAGAAGCTTCAAAAGCTGAGTGCGTTGCTCTGGAGGAAGATCGGCGTCTATGGAACGGAGGAACAAGTCTGTAGAGGGGGGAGCGGGCGCAGGTGAAGGGGGGCTGAGCGCAGTCATAGCACGGTGCGGCGCGTCGTCAGGTTCCTCAGAGATCAGAAGAGATGCGATTGGCTGAATACTTCTGAGGCATTCGCCATGGCGCAAAGCAGTAGGGGAGTTAATTGGGTTAGAGACCCATAACATGGAAAGGCCAGCGGAAATATCGAGCACTGCGTAGGGCAATGGAAGGCACTTGCGGCGCAGGAAAGTATGGGCTGGTGTGAAGAGAACGGTGTCATCGGTAATAGAGGCACAAGCGACACGAACAAGCACTGAAGAGCAGGGAGGAAGGTCGATATCTTCGGCGACGAGGGCTTTAGCACAAGAATTTGATGATAAGCGTCTGGTAATGCATCGGGCAAAGTCGAGAACCCCACTTCAGTTCGAGCACAACCGATAATAGCAGCATGACGCGACAGGAAATCCCAGCCTAAAATTACAGCGTGCGAGCAACTTGGCAGCACGACGACCTCAATCGTATAAAGAGAATTCTGGATAACTACTCGATCGCTAGGTTCTGGCAAGGTTCTGGTGGTACAAAGAAAATGCCGACACCGAGCAGCTGCCGGGGGAGGGAAGCGGCACGGGGTTAATGAGAGTCGGAGCGGCCATTACGTGTTTCTGGGCGGAGCCACACTGAAAGAGGGAGAACTGCTCGCCAGCACGTTGCGTGCGAGAGCAGCGGTTCAGTGGCTGACATCGTTTTGTTTCCTGTGCATTCTTGCGTTTTCAGCATGGGCAAGCGGCCTCTCAGTGGAAGGCTGATCGCTGAGGTTGAAAGGAGACGTATCCTGTGGGACATCCGCAGCAATGATTATATAGATACCTCCGAGAAGGAGCAGGAATGGAAGGCCGCAGCCACACCCTTGCGCTCCGCAATTACGCTATTCCCCTAACTGTTGGTCCCCTGTTCTAAAACTCGCTAATGAGGTGTTTGCTTTGCCAGCATACCCCACACTCCACTCTTGTGCTATGGCTTCATCATTTGGAGCCTTAGCTGTTGGAAATGACGCCTTTGTCACCATCCTCTGATCACCGCCTTCTCCGAACAATTGAGCGAAGAGACGCTGACATGGAAAGCAGAAGTTTACCAAAGGCAGCAAATTCAAGAAAAGAAATAAATGCACTATAAAATAACGAAACTGAACAAAGCACGAGTCTTTAGCGTAAGATCGGCAGGGGAGCACGCGCTACCTCGCCTAATGCCTATCAGAGGTGGCTGCTCAAGAAATGCGTAGCGCATTGGGGGTCAGTTTCATGGCAGTTTCAGTGCGCGATTACATAAATTTGTTGCAGTAGGAAGAGTTCGGCGAAGATAGCGGTGGGTCGCCCGCTGGGAACACGTGCGAATGTCCACGCTGAGCTCGAAGGCTGTAATGAGTTTCTTGTCTTGCCAGCGGACCTCAGGTGCCTCTCTTGTACTGTGGCTTCTTATTTCGAGTCATAGCTGTTGCAGGGTGATGCTTGTGTAATTTCTTAGCACACGTGACCCAGAAGAAAGAGAGGAAACTCAGCTCGAAGCCCACGGTGACAGCCATTGCCGTTTTCTGCACACCTAGGCAGCAATAATATATATATATATATATATATATATATATATATATATATATATATATATATATATATGTTCAGTTCAGGCGTTCAGTCGTGTCCGACTCTTCGTGACCCTATGGACCATGTCACGCCACGCTTTCCGGTCTCTCACTATCTTCTTAACATCACATAGCTACATCTGCAATGCCTCGAGAATGCCATCTAACCATCGCGTTCGCTGCCTACCCTTCTCCGGCGACCCTCAACCTTTCCCAACATCAAATCTTTCTCCAGCGACTCCTCTCTTCTCATCAGATGACCAAAGTAGCTGAGCTTTAACTTTAGAATTTGACCCTCCAATGAGCAGTCAGGGTTTATGGTAGACAATATCGACTGATTTGATCTTCTGGCAGTCCAAGGAACTCTTAAGAGTCTTCGCCAGCACCACAATTCAAACGCGTCAGTTCTTCGGCGGTCAGTCTTTTTCACAGTCCAACTCTCGCATCCATACATCACAACTGGAAAGACCATAGCACGGGTTATACGGATCTTGGTTGGCAGACTAATGTCTCTGCTCTTTACTAGGCGGTCAAGGCTAACCATTGCTCTCTTTCCCAGAAGCAGGCGTCTCCTAATTTCATGGCTGCAGTCTCCTTCAGAGGTAATCTTGGCGCCCAAGAACAGAAAATCTGTCACAGCTTCCACTTCTTCTCCATTGATGCTCCAGGACTTGATAGGGCAAGACGCCATGATCTTCGTCTTTTTAATCTTCAGTTTAAGCCCAAACTTCTCACTCTCTTCTTGTACGCGCATCAGAAGTCTCTTGAGTTCCACTTCACTTTCTGCCATTAAAGTGGTATCATCCGCATATCTAAGGATGTTGATACGTTTTCCAGCAATCTTCACTCCAGCTGAAGACTCGTCCAGACCGGCCTTCCTCATGATGCACTCTGCATATAGGTTAAATAGGCAGGGCGACAGTATGCAGCCTTGCCTCACCCCTTTCTCAATCGGAAACCAATCAGTAAGACCATGCCCAGTTCTGACTGTGGCCTCTTGCCCTTCATAAAGGTTCCTGAGGAGACAGATGAGGTGAATTGGAACTCCCATCTCTTGGAGAGCTTGCCACAATCTGCTGTGATCTACGCAGTCAAACGCTTTCGCATAATCAATAAAGCAGAAGTAAATGGGTTTCTGGAACTCTCTTGCTTTTTCCATGATCCAGCGAAGGTTGGCAATTTGGTCTCTAGTTCCTCTGCCCTTGCGAAACCCAGCTTGCACGTCCGGAAGCTCCCGATCCACATACTGCTGCAGCCTACCTTGCAGGATTTTTAACATCACCTTGCTAGCATGCGAAATAAGCGCGATCGTGCGGTAGTTGGAGGAATCTTTGGCACTGCCTTTCTTTGGAATGGGGATGTAAACTGACCTCCTCCAATCCTGTGGCCACTGCAGGGTTGTCCAAATCTTTTGACATAATGTATGCAGTGTGTTAACAGCGTCGTGGTTGAGGTTTTGAAGCAACTCAGCTGGAATACCATCAATTCCGCTAGCTTTGTTCTTAGCAAGGCTGGCTAAGGCCCATTCAACTTCACTCTTCAGGATGCCCGGCTCGAGATCAGTAATCACAACCGTCCTATGTTGGGTTTGCACATCCGGGTCCTTCTTGTACAGTTCTTCTGTGTATTCCTGCCACCTCTTCTTTATCTCTGAGGCTTCAGTGAGGTCCTTGCCTCGTTTGTCCTTTATCACGCCCAGCTTAGCACAGAAACTTCCTTTGATATCTTTGATTGTCTTATACAGAGCTCTTGTGTTCTTTAATTGGCTGTTGTCCTCAACTGCTTGACACTTTATGTTCAGGAAGGCATTCTTATCTCTCCTTGCTATTTTCTGAAAATCCGCATTGAGAACCTTGTATCTTTCTCTTTCCCCCATACCTTTTGCCATCCTCCTTTCCTCAGCTATTTGCAAAGCCTCATCAGATAACCAGTTTGCTTTTTTGCATTTCTTTTGCTTTGGAACTACCTTAGTAGCAACTTCTTGTATTATATCACGAACATCAGTCCACATCTCTTCGGGTTCTTTGTCTTCTAGATCTAATTCTTGAAATCGATTCCTCACTTCCACAGCATATTCTAATGGAATCTGATCCAGATCATACCTGAAAGGCCTTCTAGTTTTCTGCGTTTTCCTCAATCGAAGCTTAATTTTGGCAACAAGAAGCTGATGATCGGTGCCACAATCGGCCCCAGGCCTTGTTTTTAGTGCTTGTATAGCGCTTCTCCATCTCTGCCGGCAAATAATATAATCGATCTGATTCCTGTACAGACCGTCCGGTGAAATCCATGTGTACAGGCGCCTCTTGTGCTGTTGAAAATGAGTATTCGCTATGGTCAGGTTGTTTTCTTGACAGAACTCTACTAGCCTCTGCCCAGCTTCATTTGGCTCACCAAGACCGAACTTGCCTGTAATTCCGGATATTTCTTCACTCCCGACCTTAGCATTCCAGTCTCCTATGAGAAAAACGACGTCTGATGATGGGGTGCGGTCTAAAAGGCATTGTAGGTCCGCATAAAATCTCTCAATGTCAGCTTCTTCAGCAGCAGCGGTCGGTGCATAGACTTGGATGACTGTTATGTTGAAAGGGTGACCTTGGATCGGAAGTGAAATCATTCGGTCGTTTTTGGGGTTGTACCCTAGCACTGCTTTGCCCATTCTTCTGTTTACTATGAGAGCGACCCCATTCCTTCTCTTGGATTCGTGCCCACAATAAAAGACATAATGGTCGCCGGAGTTAAATTCTCCCATTCCGGTCCACTTGAGCTCGCTGATACCCAAGATATCAATGTTCAATCTGTCCATTTCTCGCTTGACGATATCCAGTTTACCTTGCGTCATAGATCTTACATTCCATGTTGCTATGTGATATATCTCCTTGCAACATCGGACTTTCCGGTCGCTTCCCGACACATCCACAACTGAGCGTCCTTTTGGCTTTAGCCCAGCCGCTTCATTCGTCCTGGAGCTACTAGGAATCGCCCTTTGTTCATCCCCAGTAACATGTGGGACGCCTTCCAACCTGGGGGGCTCATCGTCCGGCGCCATATCGATAATGGTATTGTGACTGGCCATAGGGTTTTCTTGGCAGGAAATACTGGAGTGGGTTGCCATTACCTTCTCCAGTGAATCACATTTTGTCAGAACTCTCTGCCGTGACCTGTATATATATATATATATATATATATATATATATATATATATATATATATATATATATATATATATATATATATACACCGGGTGTCCTAGCTAACTTGAACCAAGGGTTACAAAATACAAAGTAATATGTTCGAGGTAGGTCAGTGAAACCAATTGCATACAACTGCCAGCCAGTTTGCGCACTACAGGCAATTTTTTGTTTTGCAATTACTTAATTAGCTAGTTATGTTAATTTCTTTAATTTATTAAATATCGACTTTAGACCAAACATGTGAATTGGAAAGTTGTAGAGCACCTTCAGAAACCCTCATTCCATTAATTGCGATGAAGAAAGTCTCACGTGTATCTTTTTTTCCGGGCTCAGAAGAAGGCCCGCGAAATACAAATAATACCACGTGACTAGCGCATTTGTGAGCCGCGATTGTGGTGCTCTCAGTCGTGGTTTGAGCGAACGAAATCAGCTGCGGCCGTGACCCGATGGTCCCGTTGCAGCGGCAGGCAGAAATGTTGGTGATGGTTCGAGCGTGCTCGAGCTCGCCGGTAGCCACCGCGATTTTGTCCAGGCCTGCGCACCGCAGAAGCCTACATCACGACAGGCGGATGACGATAAAGAACCGGCAAATGAAGGTGCAGCGCTAATTTTAGGCGAGTCACATGATGTCATCTCGCCCCTTTACCCAAGCATGTATATGCAGATTCAGTGGCTGATACCTTATCGGTCATCCGTTTGTCGTGACGTTCGCTGATGGATGAGAAGGAGGCCTTGTTAAAATCTCGGTGGTGTCGGCTCGCCGCTCTCGCTGCTACTGCACTGTCACGTAGGCCGGCTGTCTGACGCGGACGAAGAAGCCATCGCAGGCATATCGGCCTGCCGCTTTAACGGGGCCAAGAAGACACGGCTGCAGTTAATTTCGTTAGCTCAAACCACGGCTGAGAGCCCCACAATAGCGGTGCACAAATGCACTCGTCAATTGGTATTATTTGTATTTCGCGGGCTTTCTTCTGAGCCCGCAAAAAAAGATACACGTGAGACTTTCTTTATCGCAATTAATGAAATGGGGGTTTCTGAAGGTGCTCTACAACTTTCCAATTCACATTTTTGGCCTAAAGTCAATATTTAATATATTAAAAAAATTAACATAATTAGCTAATTAAGTAATTGCAAAACAAAAAATTGCCTCTAGTGCGCAAGGAGGCTGGCAGTTGTATGCAATTGGTTTCACTGACCTACCTCAAATATATTATTTTGTACCCCTTGGTTCAAGTTAGCTAGAATACCCGGTATATAGGTATATAAACGACGCTCGGCTGCTGACCATGTCGGAGTGAATCTGCCAATGCCAGCGCGGGCGTTCGGCACGCACGCGATGCATTTTCGTGCGCAATAAAAAAAAAACGCACCATAGTGGGCTACGCTTAAAACTGCGCATCTTTGAGCCGTCATAAAGATCACCTAAGCTGTCATACAAGCAAGGCATTTGCGGGCGTTCATCTGGTCGAAGCTGCTGATTACACTGCTACTATCGCTACCAGCTTTTCTGTTAGTACTCCTAATAACTATCCCAAATTGCGTAGTTTATTTAGCATTGATTGCAGATATTTAAGCCAAGGATGAGTACAACCGTGCCTTCAAAATACCCTGGAATATTTTTGTAGGGCAAATAAACAACTTTCACTCTTATAAACAATTTTACTGATTGTTAACGAACTTTGACGCCAGGTAGAAGATCTTACTTCGTCTGTAAAACGCCGCCTACAGTGTGCGTTGAAATATATTAATGCAGCCGACTCTCGTTAGTTTCACCTATCAATGCCGCCAAATTTTCGATTCGATTCAAGTAGAACAGGATGTATTTCGAGTGCGACTAGTAACTTTCCTTTCGTTTAGCCAATACTCGGCGGTATCGCCAAGTTCGAATTTCCGACTGCACACGTAGTAAAAACACTGGAGATGTTTCCGCTTTTTCAGTGCTCACGGAATGCAAGCACGCCGCAGGCACTGTAATATTTGGCTCATGCAGGTGGAGCGAATGCGCTAGATTTTATTTCTTAGGACAAAGTACGTATGACATATTAATCTTTTTCCTTCTACTAAAGAATAGGCAGCTAGTAATAAGGTTGAGAATAAATGAGAATAAGACAATTGGAGCGTTTTTAATTAGTCACACCATTGAGGTATTGAATGAATTCTACGTTCTTGTGACATTGTTATTATTAATTTATTGTAATCCTGCATATAGGTTTCTAGCAGGCTCTATGAAGTTTTTCCAATCTTGCACTCGAGTCACCGTGTAGTAGAAGACGAAGTATCCGTCCTTGGATAAGAAATATTTGGACGGTCGTCCCTCACAAGGCCATTCTGTTGAAACTTCTTTCGAAAAATCATGAAATGCAGTTGTGTTTGCTTTCCTCGCGAAGACCAGAGCGCTTTTGTAGCGGCAAGTACACAAAGCATCGTTGGCGCAAGCCCCAAGCCTTTGCAGTGGGCCTGGCAATAGCGGACGCTGCAGCAGACGACGCAGTTTTTTTTTTTTTTTCACCCTGAGCGCAGCGTTCGCGCATAAAGGCACGCTACTGCGCCGCTATCGCCAGGACTGCCAACGACGTCGGCAAGCCGAACGTAAATCAAATAGGCCACTTTGTAACCTTGCCATATGCGGTTGGGCACCCCACCCCGGCCGCCTGTGCAGTTGTGCGCACTGAGGCGGCTTTCCCGCACTGCGTAATCCGATAAACAGTCATTGCGCGTGGCAATGTCACTAAAATCATGTTGAATTCTTCAACATTATCAAATACAAAAAGGAGTCTGTATTTGGTGAGTAAGAAATCTATATACCGCGTTTTGTGAAACTCCAATCCCGAAAAGCCGAGTTAGCGGTATTTCAAGTGATTATTTCTGATGTTAATTTTATAGAACCGCACGGCCGAATGTGGTAATTTATAGATGATTAAAATTTAAAAATTCTCTTTCTTCTACTTCTTCATCTCCTTCTACATCTCGCTCTTCCTCGTCCTTCTACCGTTACTGCTCTACTTCGTTCTACTCCCCCTCTGATTTTTCTATTTCATCCTGTTCTACTTTTTCTACTGCTTCCTCTACTGTACTTCTTTACTTATACTTCTTGCTCTTCTCTACTTTCCCTTCTTCCTGTTGTTGTGCTCTAGTTCCTCTTCTAGAAAATGAAACGTAGACGGCCCCCCCAACGGTGCAACGCATGTTGCCGGGAATGCCCTGGTTACCACATGAGAAAAGCACTTTCTGAGCTACGTCTCCAGATTTAGTGCTTTGGCAACACCAAGAAACGACGGCACTCGGGCTGAGCGATGCTGGTATCACTCTGGGAGGTTGCAAGTGAGACACGCTTTGACGCCAAGATGTGATATATCCCTGACCCTAGTACCCCTCTCCCTTGAATAGGCCTTCGTGTCAGCTTGATTTTAATCCGCAGGCATTAGGTGTCTATGTTCGAAGCAGCACGTGCCCAGAGTTGGTCATCACGATTCCGGTGAACTGAAAATGCTTTTACGAAAAACAACAATTGTATGCGAAAGAGGACCATAGAACTTCGCCAAGGAAACAGTGTTAGTTGATTAGTTAATTTCGGAAGACGGCGTATCCTTCGATGAAAAAATGATTCATGAATGTCAGTTGAGAACGAAAAATAAAGTTAGGGAAAAATATGGCGAGGAGTAGCAAGCAAAAACATAAATGAACACGGGGGACTCACTTTGGCGACATTCCCATGGTGACCGCCATTGGCGCCACCAGGCGCCCCTACAACCGCGCGCCTCTAGCAACGGTCAAGTCATGGAGAGCCAGCGGCGCAGCATGTCTTTGCGCGTTGGAAGAGGAGGCGAGCCGGTACAAAAAACATTGTGGCGCGTAGTGTAGTGAGGCAATGCTCATTCCTCCGATCCGGGCGGCAGCAGTGATATCAAACGTTCTCATTAAAAATTATTCCCTCACTTTTTCTTCATCTTCCTTTATTTTTTCTTATTTTACTTCTTCCGCTTATAATTGTTATGCCTCTCCTCCTTCTACAACTTCTGCTTCTTCAAAAATTGCGTTCCTATAATCTGCTGACGTGAAGCATGTATGCTGAGACACAAGCGCTGGGGATTCGGGGACAGATGTTTTATTCGTATTATGCAATAACCTGGGCAATGTCATCATGTCTTTGTCTTCTGGATCAATAGACCGACAGTGCTGCTGAACGAACCAGCGAAAAAACATTTGTACTGTCTTGCCTTCAATCCCTTAATGCCTCGCGGTCTGCCAAAAACTTCAACCAATAATTCGGCGCCTGTCATCGTTTCAAACTTGACACCGATGTCAGACGGCAAGGTATGTATCTACCGGTGGGTTTCAGGTCCGGTCGCTCCTATAGCTTCGCCTCTGTCCAATCCAATCCGCAGTGATGTTTTGTGTTGAATTCATCTTTATGGAGTTACCTATGGTCCGCAATGATCATTATCGCATAAAATATATTGTTATTCGAGCTGGAGCTCTGGTTTCCTGCGCCAAATTTAAAACTACGGGCACCAACTGTTGTTTGCTTTGGTGCACTGGAAGCGATCGCGTAATTTCGCTGAAGCAGAGATTTATTTGGGGATACCGAAAAATTTCAATTATATCTGAAGTGCATGCAGGTGAGAGTTGTGGTTATTTGCTTTTCACGCACTTTTATGTATGATGCATGTCACGGGCAAGTTATTTTATGCGCTAAGACTTGCCGTTCCTCCTTTTATTTTGTACTTGGAGATATTCGCTTGGAAAGAGGGCTAGTTTACAGCAGGAAATACAGCCATCGGTGACTGCTCCTGAAGCGCTGCGATATCATTACAAATCACTAACGTGTCGCCTTCACCTGCCATAAGTAATCATTTCTTGCGTCGAAGAAAATCTGCCTGAGGGCGACAAAACGGTTCATGTATAGTTCACAGACCTTTCCCGTGCAGTTTATTTACTACAACTTGCATGGCTTAAGCAAACATCGCTGCAGATTGCTTACTCTGACGAGCAAGTTCAATCCTGAATGGGAAAGGGCTTACTTCACTTCTAGATCATTGGACCGCCGTGTACATCAATACTCCAGTCATAACTTGAACATTTTGTTCTGATCTGGTAATCCTCGCCAGTTCTACCGGTGTAAGATTTTGCAGTTTTTTTCTATTTGTGCATCACAAGGTATCCAATCTGCCGCTGCATGTATTAGGTATCCAATCTGCCGCTGCATGAAAACCATGTGCTGTAACGTCAGGTTTCTCGTAGCAGATTTGATAAAGGACTTCAAAATGACCGTTATACATCGTTCAATGTAATACAGTACGCAGTCATCACATTCTTAAGCATCTCATTCCTGGACTGCTCCTGTCAGAGGGTACGAGAACGAAAATGGTGCACCCAGTGCATTTTTACTTCTTTTTATATGCTGTCTTTCTAAATGCATTGAATAGGTTTTAATTTTACGGCACTACTGTTACCACGGGCAGGCACATGGAGGGCGTTAGAATGTGGTGTTTGTAACAGGACGAGCGCTGTTATCACAGTTTATTAGCACACTTTATTCATCATGTCACAGTACCATCTAGCCCAAATGTCTGTGCAATGTAAATGAAGGCTGCGCACTAGCTTACAAAACCTGGGGTTCTGTGACGTGCGCACTCATGGCACTGCATACGAGCGCCTAGCTTTTGCGTTTTTCCCCCATTGAATCGCAATATACTCCACCAGGAATGAATCGGGTCCACTGACTCGGAGCCCGAGCGCTCTGACCACACAAGACACCGTGGTGGCTGAAATTGTTTGTGTATCGTCAGGTTGTCAAGGAGTCATTCTAGGTGTGAGGAGTATGCTGACAAATACTTCGAAATTTTTCGGCGCGGCGCGTTTGCGGACGGTGTCTACGTAAAGATCGTCCTCTGTTCGACTCGCGGCAAGTTGTGCTCCTTGGCCCTTGACTGCGTGCATTGTTCACGGTGCCTGGCCTCCGATGCATTCATTCATTACTGTCCAAGCAATGAACTGCTATGTGCAGGCGGGCATGATGCTGTCTCATTGCTCCTTGGAGGTGAATCGTAGCGTGTATACGAGGAGACTCCACCTTGGGCATTTTATTTACTCTCGATTCCATATGGCCGACCGGAATAGGGGCGCCTTAGTTCAAAGCGAATGCTACATCGCACAAGGAGAATCTTCGTGTGAGCGGCTAGTGCTGTAAAACTTCATTTATAATATTTCTCTAGAAAAGCTTTTACGAAATTTTCATGTAAGCTTGCCGAGTATCGCAGGGGTGTTAAACATGTTATTGAAAAAGCAGTATCAACTATGCAACGTCGCAAACAGGAGCAACGAAGGAAGGCTGCAAATTTGAAACCTGAACTCTCTACACAGTGGTTGCGCAGGCAATCCCTTAAAGAAATAAAGAGTTACTAAGCCGCAAAACATCCCACAATACGCGAATCGAATTCAATTGAAACTATTTGCTTTTTCTTTCCTTCTGAATTCGTAAAATGGTCGCTAGGGGGATACCACCTGCGTTAAAGCGTGGCATGGTATAGAAGCTGTGTACCGTGCGGCTGGGTACAGCAGCTTCAAAGTAGGCGCCGTCATATTCCCCCACTCCAGTTTTCCTTCCTGCGTGGTCCCAAAATTCTCCACAGCTTTTGTTTGGCACCATGCTGCATTCAATATAAATATGGAACCTCGCGTCTATGGTATTTACTGCAACATATGCATTATGAGGACGACGTTCTTTGGTGCGCCCTCCTCAGAATGGTGCGCCGACGTGAAAAGTAGGTTTTGTCCTGAGGATTTGATCTTGGTAAGGGAGTATCTGTGAACATAAAGGTTTGTTCATCATTCGACTTTTGTCCGTACATCACGTGTCGGAGTATTTCGTACTCAGCCCTTGAAAGGGGTCATTGTCTGTAACCGGTGTGTGAAAATAAAGGACAAACATCCTGGCGTTTTTTTTTTTTTTCCAAGTCTCTGAGGAAACAACCTCAAAATTAGCAAGAGAAGAGTAAAGAAACCTGACATCGGAAGCAAAGTTAGACTGTTATATGAGAATGAAAAAAGCCTTGTTTGTTGAAAATGCATCTTGTTTGATATTCAATAGTTGCCGTTAATTAACAATCTTAATTCACTCAGGAAAGACCAACTACTGCTTTTGACACATTTCTACAGATTTAACGGCATGCTTTAACGTTTAGGGGAGCTATCTTGGGGACGCTAGTGACGCACGAAGGCAACGAAGCCCCCATAACATTAGCCGGCGCACAATCTTGTGTTCTGCGCATGCGCGACGGTATAAGTTCATCAACTGCAGGTTGTCGTCTACAGTTCTGTCTGCAGTTGTAGCTTGAAACAATCTCTGCATGAAGCCTGAAATGAATCAACTGAAACGACAGGTTTTATCCGGCTCATATCCGTTGATACATGCATCCTAGTATTTTGGCGCATGCACGAAACGAAAGGTCGCGCTGCGGCGAATGTGTACTATAAGCCCCTGAGGCGCTGACGCCACTGTAACATCGTCACTGTGCTACGTCACGCATCGCGTAATGGGTGCACAACAGTAAAACAAGTTGCAGAGAAATAGCATTCTGCTGGGAACATAATTAGAACCCGCGGTGAAGTGCTAAGGTCAACTCCGGGATAGCTAGGATAAGTAATTAAGTCATTGCCGTGTTTTCATTTTTGTTTTTTGAAGCCATTCCCTGACATTGCACATGTTTAATAGCGACTTTCTCGCTCTGTACGGCGCCGTCTTCATCAATTTTCGTTTGCGTGCAAGACAGTACCAAAGCAAGACCAGTGCAGATACTTGCACGAGCTGACCAAGTTTGAACTCGTGGCCACATCAGCTTAGGAAGCCGTGCCACAGCGCAGGAGCAAGCGACATTCCGGAGTGTTTTGCGTTGTTGCTGGGGAAAGAGCAGGGATAGATAGGAAAGCCTAACATCCACACTTCCGGGTTAGATCCGGAGCTTTCTAGCATTCCACACATCTTGGCAGCCCATGCCACTCAGCGCGCGATGGATGATATCATGGGCGCTAAGCATGGCTCCAGCAATTATTTTATAGAAATGCGGGTCAGTGGAAGTTTCAAAGCAATCGGGTGTGCCCACCCGCCACTCGATGTCCAAAACCAGGCTGCTGTGGCTCTGATATACAAAAGGAAATAATACGAGCCAATTAGGTCCAGGAAGGTTAGTGCATTCTGGTCGTTTGAAACCCAAAACAAATTTTGCTTGCACTTTAGCCTTCCGTATCTCCTCGGAAATGAAAAAAAAAAAGCAATCACATCACAGCACACTTTAATGTCTGTCGAAAAAGAAAAAAAAGGGGCACAGTCTGAGGTGAAACAGTCGTCAGCTCATGGAGTCGATGTCAGGAGTTCATCCTCCACGGTGTTGTCGAGCGAAACTGGCTGCAGGGCCTCAACGATAGGCAAGTCCTCCAGTTCACTGTCCCAGTGACTTTTCTCACTTGGAGGCGTCTTAGGGCGCAGTTCAGGTGTGAGGATAGGCGGTGGGCTTGACCAGGATTCATCGGCCACGTCCTCGATAACCTCTGGACTTCTCAGCCCAATGAAACTAGCTGAGGGCTTCGCTTCGGTGTCACTCATACAGCGTTCGGACTCACCCCTGTCTCCGTATTCTGTTTGGGCTCCTTCTCCAGGCCAGACAGTGCCCACCCCTTGTCCCTCCTCGGGCGTCGTGTTAAGCTCATTCGAGTCGCCATCGGTTGCTGCGGTCTGGAGCTGTCCTTGGGGCTCTGGTTGGTTGCCGCCGCCGCCATCATGCGATGCTTCTGCCATGTTAGCTCTTGGGACCGTTCGACGTAAGTGCCGTTGTACGTCGGTCACGTCGGCAAGAGGTCTTCGCGGTTCGGCCTTTTCATCGCTGCTGCTCGGGAAGGCAGATGCCTGAGACTTACGGGCATCCATCTTCAGTAAAAAGGGCAAAGAATGCGGCTTTGTCTCAAAATGGGCTTGTGCACACGGGCGATGCTTCGGCGCACTAGCTGGGTGCTTCGTACTTGCGGGTTGCGCGTGAAAACCAGTTCTCTACATTATACCCATTTTTTTTTTGTCCTTTGAAATAAACATATCAGAAACAAAGAAGAGGAGAGGAAGCCCGGACGATCAAAAGCTTTGCCAGGCATCAATTCAGCTAAAAATAAGTGAAAGGCGCAAAAACTCAACATTTATATTAAAAAAAAAGAACGTTTAAGTAAAATATTGTCACGAAGACAGGGATTTATGGGTATCGGCAACAGGGGCAGATACACACAGTCAAAACAGAGGTTCCCGGGATATGGTAACACGAAGACACAAGCTCAAGAGTCCACAGTCCTAGCTAGCCGAAGCGCGCGAGAGTATCCAACTTCTTCGTCGTTCAAGCGCTACCTCGAACCGTCAGGTGGCATTATATCCCCCCCCCCCTCCCCTTCTCGAAAAAAAAAAACCGCAAGCTCAGCGAAAAAAAACTGCTCCGGATGGCAAATACGACTTTCAGCGGGTAAAATACGGCTTCATGTGAAGCCCATGCACCAGTTCAGACGAGCACTGACGACTAGAACTCGGTACAGTTCCGTCTGGAATAACCTCGTACGTAACTTCTGAGAGGCGACGCAACACTCTGTAGGGTGCGAAGTAACGATTGAGAAGTTTTTCTGACAGGCCTGGGTGCCGGACAGGTGTCCACACCCAGACTTTGTCACCAGGCTGGAACACGACATAGCGATGGCGGTCGTTATATCGGCGTGCATCTGTTGCTTGCTGTTTTGTAATGCGATTACGGGCGAGTTGGCGAGCTTCCTCAGCGTAGTTGGTGAATTCTGCGTCAGCGGTAAGCAGCTGGTCGTCAGCCGCACATGGCAGCATAGCATCGAGCATGGTCTGTACATCGCGTCCGTATACTAGGCGAAACAGAGTTAATAGAGTTGTTTCTTGGACGGCCGTGTTATATGCAAATGTGACATAAGGCAATATCTCGTCCCATTTTTTGTGCCGGACATCGACATACATGGCGAGCATGTCCGCTATTGTTTTGTTTAGCCGCTCAGTAAGGCCATTAGACTGAGGATGGTAAGCAGTAGTCTTTCGGTGATGTGTCTGGCTTAGTTGGAAAACTTCTTCAAGAAGACGCGCTGTAAATGCCTTGCCACAATCAGCGTTTACGTATGAAGGGGCGCCATGGCGGAGGACAATCTGCGTCATGAAAAATTGTGCCACTTCGGAGGATGTTGCACGTGGCACCGCCATAGTTTCCGCGTAACGTGTCAGATAATCTGTAGCCACGATAATCCACTTATTGCCAGCTGACGATAGAGGAAAAGGGCCAAGAAAGTCCATACCAGTTTGGTCGAATGGTACTAGCGGTGGGGGAATAGGCTGCAGGAAACCCGCTGGCTTCAATGGCGGTGTCTTGCGTCGCTGGCACTCGTGGAAACCTCTAACATATCGATGAACGGTGGCGGTAAGTTTGGGCCAGAAGTAGGCCTGGCACACTCTGGTAAGAGTGCGTGCAAAGCCCAAGTGTCCAGCGGTGGGTTCATCATGGCAAGCATGAAGGATTTCATCGCGCAGATCTGCAGGGATGTCTAGAAGATAGGCTCGGTCACTGTTGCCGGCGCTTTTCTTGTAGAGGATTCCGTCGCGCGTACAGAAGGATGACAAGTTCTTAGCAAACAGTCGAGATACTGTAGAATCGAAACCCTCCAGATGATCTATCACAGTTTCGAGGTCTGGATCAGCCCGTTGCCGGGCCTTTAAATCAGAGGAACTGATAATGCCAAGAAAATGGGCGTCTTCATCCGTACTGTCATGGGCCAACTCCACGGGTGATCGAGACAGTGTGTCAGCATCTTCATGTTTACGCCCGGATTTATAAACGATAGAGTACTCAAACTCCTGCATACGAAGGCTCCACTGTGCAAGACGTCCTGATGGATCTCGAAGACTAGCTAACCAACACAAAGCATGATGGTCTGTCACAACTTTAAATTTACGGCCGTAGAGGTAAGGTCGGAATTTCATTGTGGCCCAAACGACGGCGAGACACTCCTTTTCAGAAGTTGAATTGTTCGATTCTGCCCGAGAAAGGGTGCGGCTGGCATAAGCGATCACTTTTTCCTCGCCTTGCTGGTGCTGGACCAGAACAGCACCCAGACCGACATTGCTGGCGTCGGTGTGAAGTTCGGTGGCAGCGTCCTCATCGAAGTGTGCAAGAACGGGAGGGTTGTGCAGCCGTTGGCGCAGCTCGGTGAATGCCTCCTGCTCCTCGGAAGACCAGACATACGGGACGTCATCACGTGTCAGGCGCGTCAAAGGTTCACAATCTTGGCAAAATCGGCAATGAAACGGCGATAGTACGCGCACAGGCCCAAGAAACGTCGGACTGCTTTCTTCGTGGTAGGGATGGGAAAATTGGCTACAGCGGCTGTTTTATCAGGATAAGGCCGGACACCGTCAGCGCTTACCACATGACCGAGAAATTTTAGCTGCTGATATCCAAAGTGACATTTTTCCGGTTTAAGTGTCAAATCGGCCGAGCGAAGAGCGTCCAATACAGTTCGCAGCCGCTCAAGATGTTGGTCAAACGTTTCTGAAAACACGATGACGTCGTCCAAATAAACCAAACAGGTTTGCCATTTAAGACCAGCAAGTACGGTGTCCATCATTCTCTGGAACGTCGCTGGCGCTGAACACAGAGCGAAAGGCAGTACTTTAAATTCATATAAGCCATCGGGTGTCACAAAGGCAGTCTTTTCCCAATCGCCCTCATCCACTTCTATCTGCCAATAACCACTTTTTAAATCAATGGAGGAAAAGAACTTTGCGTTGCGAAGTCGATCGAATGAATCGTCGATACGGGGCAACGGATATGCATCTTTTTTTGTGATGTCATTCAGTTTCCTGTAATCAACGCAAAAACGCAGCGTGCCATCTTTTTTCTTAACCAACACGACTGGTCGACGACCACGGACTTTTAGACGGCTGAATAACATCATCATTAAGCATTTCCTGGATGGACTTGTGTCCGAATTGCCTCACGTTCTTTGGCCGAAATACGGTACGGCTGCTGTCGAATAGGTTGGCCATCGTCAGACGTTAAGATGCGATGCTTGGTGATAGAAGTTTGCCGGACTTTCGATGATGAGGCAAAGCATGGGGCGTACTCCAGCAGTAAGGCACGCAGGGCGCGTTGTTGACAGAAAGAAAGGTCACTGCTAACATCAATGTGGTCTAGAACACTGGGAGTATCAATAATGTCAGACGCAAAACATTCAGAAACTTCCTTTAACAGTTCGCCGAAAGCGATGGCAGTAGAGCGATAGAGGTGGCGAGATTCATTCGTGAAGTTCGTGACGAGAAGCTCAGAGTGACCCTTGCTGAGAATAATTAAGCTTCGAGCTGCACAGATGCCATGAGAAAATAAAAGCGAACGGTTGCTTTCAGCTATTATCGGCCCGTCACGAAGCCCGTCGCACACAACACTCACAAGCACGCTGGAACGGGGAGGCACTGAAACACACTCGGCTGAAACCCGTAGGGCGCACGTACGTTGGCCATCGGTGGGGCTGGCACCCGCTTTCTCCGTTGAACACGAGACCATTCGCTGTCGGAGATCGATGATGGCGCCATATTCCCGCAGGAAATACACACCGAGAATCAAATCACGAGAACATTCCCGGAGAACGACGCAGCTGACAACGAACGTTGACGCACGAATCTGGATTCTAGCCGTGCACTGTCCAATAGGAGTAATTACATGCCCCCCAGCCGTGCGTATTTGCGTGCTACACCATGGTGTCATAACCTTCCTAAAGTTCGCTGCCAGTTTCCCACTCAAAATCGAAAAGTCTGCTCCGGTATCCACTAAAGCGCTGACATTATGACCATCGATGCACACAGGGATGTCCAGCGATAGCCGGTCTCGTGAACCAAATGCTGTCGTTTCTGCTCCAAAATCCATATCTGTTCTCATTGGGGGGGACTTCTTTCTGCTGACATTTAGCGGCCCCGCCCCGCCAATGTCCGGAGGTAGTTGTCCGAACGTGCGTCTAGGTGCGTTGGTGTAAAAACCCTCCGGTCCGAGTTCCCGATAAGGGCACCACCGGAAAATGTGACCAGGTTCCCCACAGTGGTAGCAAAGGCGGCGGCTCCGAGGGGCCTGCCAGACGTCCGTTCGTCGAATGTTTGATCGCGGTGGCCGCACGTACCGCGTTGGCTGCTGTACATGAATGCATTGCGTTGGCTGCTGGGCGGGCATGCACTGGGTTGGTGGTAACGTAGACAACGGAGCTTTGACGGGAACTGGGCGTCGGAGAATGTCAGCGTAAGTCGGACGAGGATAATCAGGAACAGGGGTACTTTGAGCTTCAGCAACATGCAGAGATGGCTGCGTGACTCGCTGAATCTCTTCGCGGATCATATGTGCGAGAGAATCACCCCTGGGTTGGAACGTGCCACAAACCTTCTGCAGTTCCTCGCGTACATTTGCACGAATAAGATCTCGGTGCTGTTCAGTATTGCTTACAGCAGCTGTAAGAGGCTCGGCAGCAGTCGTAGCGAGGATTGGGCTGTCGTAGACCGCCGAGCGGCGCTGGTGTAGGATCTTTTCCATGGTGACCGCCTCTGTTAAAAATGAGGTAACTGTAGTTGGTGGGCTACGTACAAGACCAGCAAAAAGCTGTTCTTTAACCCCATGCATCAGGTGACGCAGCTTTATCTCTTCAGACATGTTGGGATCCGCACGTCGTAATAGTTTCGTCATGTCCTCAACATACATCATGACGGACTCGTTTGGCATCTGTTTCCGAGATTGGAGAGCACGTTCTGCTCGTTCGCGCCTATCCAGGCTGACATACGCCTCTACGATAAGACGGCGGAACTGAGGCCATGATGTTATTGTGCCTTCTCGGTTCTCATACCACGTCAAAGCATGGTCTTCCAGGCAGAAAATGGCGTTCCGTAGCTTTTAGTTGTGGTCCCACTGATTAAATGATGCGACTCGTTCGAACTGAGTTAGCCAATCCTCAACGTCTTCATGCGCAGTGCCATGGAACGATTTCGGCACTCGGGGGTTTTGAAAGTAAACGGGAGTACCTTGCATGACCGACGTAGTGCTTTGCGTGGCTGGCCGGAGGCTCGTTGTTGAAGTGCACTCCAAGGGCCCGTGTTCGGCAGTAAGGCCCAGGTTCCTCCGGGTGACGCGATGAACTGGCGTGCCCACAGGCAAAAGCTCGGTGTCGTTGGTTCGCGGAGGGGTGTGCGACATTGAGAGGATAAATACCCCGCACCTCCACCAAAACTGTCACGAAGACAGGGATTTATGGGTATCGGCAACAGGGGCAGATACACACAGTCAAGACAGAGGTTCCCGGGAAATGGTAACACGAAGACACAAGCTCAAGAGTACACAGTCCTAGCTAGCCGAAGCGCGCGAGAGTCTCCAACTTCTTCATCGTTCAAGCGCTACCTCGAACCGTCAGGTGGCAATGTTTTAAGAATATAATGGAACAATAAAACAAAGTCAGAGCCCAAAGAGATCCACGCTGGCTTGAAAAAAGGCCTCCAGAATGTAGAATCCAGAGCCGTAAACTAACAAGAGCTAAAAACGTAACGGGAAAAGAAAAAACAACAGCAAACAGACAGTAATTTCGAAAACAACAAAGAACGTGCATTGAAATAGACAGACTTACTGTATGCAAAAATGTTGGATAAAGGAAGCACTGAAGTAAGATAGCAAACAGGATAGTACAGAACAAACAGGAGTGGTGTTAAATGGAGCTTGGAAATCTACGGCATTGTAAGAGTAGGTCATGAAGAAAAAAATACCACAATTGGAGCAGTAGCAGAAATTGGCGATTAATCAAAACACAAGCGAGAGAGAGGAGAGAAAGAGGAAGAGCGAAAAATGTTGTACGGGAAAGAAACAGTCGAAAAAGAAAAATATGCATGAGAACCTGGATGCATTCAGGAGACGTCCATCTCTACACCACATTTATAACATAACTAATAGGTGCGATAAGTAGATACGCTGGACAACGACGTATAAAGCATAACCGAAGCATCACTATACCTGACAGACCTTACAAGAGCAGTAGAGGTGGCAGAAATTACTTGTCGGAATTCAAAACATAAACAAGATAACAAGCAAGAAAACGTGCGGGTATATAAATGAATAGTACCATTAAAACTTAAGAGCAAGAATTGCAAGTCTGAAATAGAAATTAAGAAAAGCTTAGTTTTCTCTGCGAACCGTTGCGTTACACTGTTTGCAAAAAAAAATCAGTAAGTTTAAGCGAAGGCCGAACGAGGAAATCAATATTTTTGAGATACGGGAAGTTTTTGTGCAGATACTGAAATGTATGGGGCAGACGCCTCGACGAGCAAGGGTGCACCACAGAAGAGTCATAAAAAGGCTCGACTCAGTTTATACAATTATGCGTGGGGCCCCAAGCTAAGCTGGCTCAATAGGCAAGAGCGACTGACTTCCGCACCGCAGTCACATGCGCTTCTAGACAAGCTGAAATGGCATTCCCAAAGCACTCAGCTCAGCACAGGTGTACGGAGCAGAGCGTGGTAGGGGGTCTGCAGGACCGTCCGCTGAGACCATCGCCCCCACCGCAGTCAGGCTCAAGTGCAGAATACACAAGTCATCTTATGCTGCGTATAAAAGCGAAGATGCAGTTGGCGGCATCGCAGGGCCCGGCTTGACGGGATAGATGTCGGGAAATATCAAAACATGACCAGTTCTTCCAACAGAGAGTCGCTTGAGGGAGCCTGTGAAGACTCAGAGCGACGAAAGCATAGATCGAAGGCTATTTTGCGTGAATCTCGACGTTTTTACTCCATTTGCGAACGAGAAAATGCCCGCGAATGTCTTCACGAGAATCACGAGACTGTCCAGTTCAGAATTGCGGCCTGAAACGAGAAAGTACACTTCAAGTGTTTCGCAAGATAGGCTTAGTCTAATTTTTAGCATTAATTTGCCAAAACTCCCAATGTTATGAAATACGCTGCCTTCCAAGCTTGTAACATTACAAGGATACTGCCAAATCAACGTTGAAATACTGCATATTGCCTTCGTTGCCTCTTCATTTCTCTTGCGCTCATAGAGGCTGCGCATCAAATTGGTAAAAAAACTGCAACAGAAAGCCACACGCAAAGCTATAGGGTCCAAATTCTATTGAAATTCGTCCCCTTTGCTCCCCTCTTCACTACTTGAAAAATGTTCTACGTACGTTACGCAAAACATCCTTCTTGACACTGCATTCTTGCTGCGCTGGAGCAGTTGTCAGCAGTCTGTGGCGCAGCAGTGCAGAGTAGAAACCGCATGCTGTGGGCTACCTTACGGCTTCTTCTTCAAAACGGACGCTTGATAATCGCTCTTAGTTCTCCTTTCCCATGCACATTCCCACGGAAACCGAATTCACGGTGCCGAATGCAGTTTTCCTCCACTGCTTTCTCGTATTGTATGCTGGATAGAAGAAAAATTACTTTTGGAATGTGATGAATTATTTCTGCGATTTGTTGTCCTAAACTTTCAGCTCGCTGCCGAAAGCCGCACCGTTAACTTGACACTTAATCCTTGTATGAAAGCATAGCGAAGGGGTTCTGATTATAGCTCCTACAAACACTTCAGGTTTCTTCGCTTATAGAGTCACTGGAGTTGAGCCTCAAACCTTTGTGTCGAACATTTTCTACTTTCAGGAAAGGGTATCCTTCGCAATGCTATCCGGCTGCTAAGCTGACGCAGTGATTGGCAACCAATGTTTCTTGAAAGACGGAAATACTTTTCAGTCGTGACGAACTAAAGAAATGTAGAATCGCGTGTCTGTATGTTTTTGTGCATGCATGAAATGCGACAAGCTTCAGAGAGTTTTCCTTTTTTTAGATAGCCATTTTTGTGGCTAAGGCCTGCGTCCACATCCTCACTCGTCCGCATGTGAGGATTCGCTGACTTGCTAAGCGGAGGCGCGTTGGTCGTTGCTCCTACTTTCGAGACAGCTGACCCGGCAAACGAAAGCGCGAAACCTTGCGGCACTAACAGCAGTGCTTCAAGCCAACAAAAGCACTTACGTAACCAGATATTTTTCTTGCACAGTTACATGCTCAAATTAGTACATTATGATACCCAATAGAACAAAACATTTCTTCCATTACAGTCTACAGAAAAACAATCTTATTTCTGTAATTTCCTTGCAATAATGTAATCTGCTCGAATTTTACAGTATTCTGTATGTCGGATTTTTAACTCTGGAGGCTACACATAGGCTGTTAGGAGGTGGAGCGGAAGGCTCTAAATTAATCTCTAAGGGTGCTCAACGTGCTCTGCACACCTCACAGCACAAGGACGTTTTTGCACATTGTCTTTGTTTATGTCTGGACCAGCATCGAGCATCCGATCTCGCGAACGTGGAATCAGCAACCTTAAGCTATTGCCAAATAGCGACTGCGGCGAGATCACTCGCTATCATTGAAGTCCTTATTGCGCACATTTTATTCTAGGCTCTCAAACAGACATGGCGATCAGTCCAAACGTATTTATTTTTCGCCAGAATTGAAGGAATTCAGCCTTTGTCTGGACATATGGACAGGTGCTCTAAGGGAGTACTCCAGTGTTCAGCAGACCCGTACTAAGCTTGGGAAGTCTTGCAGATTGCTATTCGATGCTTACTTACAAGGGACACTCAGGAGGAAATTCACTTGGTTCGCATCGAGAGATTGCTAGCTCCTAATGACGAATAAAAGTCATTTTTGTTCAAATAAAAAGGCTCTTGCTGAGCAGACCAGAGAGAGAACAGAAATACCGGTATTGCGGCCACAGCCCATTCCTGCAAGCCCAAGCGCCATGAGGGACAATGAATCTCGGAGGTTCACGCATGTGCATTGCTTGTCTTGTAAAGTAGGTTTTGTTTAGTGACTGCTGGTGCACTTTTATAACGCAGTGACGACAAAAAAAAGGCATCCTAGATGTTGGAAAGAAACAAAACCTACACTTGTTTGCGCCATTGCTGGCGCTATAGGCGGCCGGTTCTGCCTCACTGTGTCTTGTTTTCGTCCTTCATGCGTGCCTCCGCGGTTTCGTTCTTGGCATGCTGTGTTTTCAAGTGCAGAGCAGCCGAGGAATTTTTCGTTGGAAGAAATTGATTCGTCGACAAGGGCCTTCATCTTAAAAAATCTGATAAGAACTTTCTTACAAAATTCAGTATACCGGCTTACTGTACAGAATGGACCTGCATGCAATACGACGGAGCTGTCATAGAGGCTGGCCCTGTAATATTATTCGGTCGTCCTGCTTGATCTGGGAGAAAAAAAAGGTTTGAAAAAGATCGAAGCTCTAAAATACCGCGGGCATATATTTGCAGAATAAAAAAAAATGAAACCAGATTTACAGCTGCACATCACATGATTCGAACCACTGTCTGGCGATGCCCCACCCAAGTGGGTTAACTATTACGCCACTCCTAGCTGTTTATTTCTTTACTGCTTATAAATACAGCATTCACTGGCATCTAGCCTTGTTTAACCAGGCCGCATTCCGCGAACTTGTCATAAATACTCTCATCATCCTACCCTCAGTCTGCGCACACTTCAATATTTTGGGAGACGCATACATGCAGCAAAACAATGGCAGCCAGATATGGGGCTTATCTTGCGCAGCGCATACACGCCACGCATCATTGCAACACTGTACTCTGAACAAAGACTTCGATAAGCGTGGCGGCTTTGAGTGGGATCTACCATGCGGCTCTGTCATAGGC
Source organism: Amblyomma maculatum (assembly GCF_055883805.1). NCBI lineage: Eukaryota > Metazoa > Arthropoda > Arachnida > Ixodida > Ixodidae > Amblyomma > Amblyomma maculatum. The sequence continues at coordinate 125,318,960 of NC_139344.1, forward strand.
TATACACTCAAACAAAAGCAAAAAAAGTCAAATTAAACCTTAGAACCTTACCTCGTAAGAAATCATCTTACAGTATACGGGGTTATTTCAATAACCTTTCTGACAGTCCGTTGAAGAAAATAACACTGAATCAGGTCAAAACACAAAACAATAATAAATAGTCTCTGGCTACTGGCACATGGGCAGCTCACTGACCACGGTCAAAAGGTCCTCTTTCCTCGAAGGCGCGTTTCGCTAGGTGCGTAAAGCTTCAAAAAGGTTTTGCGGCCAACTGAACGCGTAACTATTTCGTTCGCATACACTGCTATCTCCCGCCTGGGAGGCGCAGGGGTTACGGTGCTTGACCATTGTTCCAAAGTATGCGGGATCGAATCCCAGCCTCAGCGGTCGCTTTTCGGTTGAGGCGAAAGACAAGGCGCCCGTGTGCTGTGCGATGTCAGTGCAGGTTAGAGAACACCAGGTGGTCGAAATTTCCGAAGTCCTCCACTACTGCGTCTCTCATAGCCTGAGTCGTTTTGGGACGTTAAACCCCACAAACCACAAACCAAACCACACTGCTACCTAGAACCGATACCTCCGTACAGGAAATAAAGTCTCAATCAAAACTGCTCTCATCTGTCTTTTGGGGAGTCTGTATAGGTATTCTATTAGGAGCAACGAACAGTGATGAAATAAAATGTTACGGCAACTGTGTTAAGGAAGCCCCACAAACTAATCTCACCCCGTGAATCCAGTGGGTGTGAACAGGGCAAGCAAACGGGCACTTAATGGGCTAATGAGCACTGGTAGAAGAAAGGAATGTTTGCCGTTTCAAAGACTCAGCGTTAACAGCGCGAGTTTCCATCATGTTGGCGGACTCCGGAAACCGCTCTATAAGGTAGTACAGGGTTATCAACGCGCTAGTTCGCATTTATATTCGTATAGAGGGTCCAACTACTGCTCTGCACCTGGCTGTACACAAAAACGTAACAAACCATAACCAAGCAAACCAGGCGAGGGTTCAAGCATTGTGCACTGTTTTTTTTTATTATTATTATTATTATTTCTCTCCCGGAGCTCGATGCGAGACAGCGGAAAGCCACCTGGCGGGTGTAGAATGTTTTTCGAGAGGTAATATTTAGAGTGCAGAAGAAGATAAATCTTAAGAAAAAGGCTCAAAAAGAAGTGGTTCGCTTATCCTATATCTGCCGAGTTGCAAACCTGCCGGCTAGCAGTTACGGTGCACTGCGTCGGTCAGCTAGTAGTTTCTGACGCGGGATTAGGTTAGGGTCTGCCGCTTGGCTTTATGTACCAGTTTTTGTTTGCCCTTTATGTTTGGTTTGTTTTCGCGAAACGTTTTATGAATTTTTTCGTTCGGAAAGTGTCACAGGCAAACGGATCCGAACCACCTAGACCTTCACGCAGCCCCGGTCCCAGTAAGTAGTGTGCGCGTTAGGCTGTGCAAATCGGTCATTTAGCGCTTGTGGTCGGCTGCCCGGTCTTCGAGTACTTTGCGATGAAAGAATATTCCAAGCTGAATTATCCAATCGATGGTTTGCATCAGAGTGGCATCGGCAGTCGTTATAGGGCCGTCACTTTTTTTGTCGAACACCTGGTATCGTAATGCGCAAGAATGAAAGCAGCAACGCAAATTGAATTTCCTTTTAAAGTACCGAAATAACATAGGGCGATTTTGAAAGATCACTGAACAAGGGTAGAGGGGGAGCCTCAGTTCGCAAGCCGAGCCAATGTTTCGCCAAGTGAACTTGTCTTCGTCTGGACAGCGCGATCATCAGTGTCGGGGTTTAAATACGTTTTTGCTTCCGGCAAAGAAATGCTAGGAAGGGGGGAGATGGGAGGGTGGCGAGAAAGATGCAGCGCGAACAGCGAAAGAATGCTCCTTCGGTATGTATTCTGAACGTGGAACCACTCATCCTGTGACCTGAAAAAGAAAATAAAAAGCGGCACCAGGCAGGAAAAACTACAATGCAGGGTAGATGATTAGTCAGCACTTAAAGGTGGTCCGATGACTGGCACGCCTTTTTCGAAAGAGGACTGACATTCCAAATGGTCCTGATAACGAATGCAGCTGCAGGGGAACAGTTCTCAAACGTTTTCTGCTTTGACGGGAGGAGGACCAAGAAACAATAATAATAGACCAAGTGATCCACACCTGCCACGTCTGTAGTGAAAGACTCCGAACATTTGGTGAGACGGGGCTCTTTAATGTTCACTGACATCGCGCAGCACACGGACACCCCTCCGTTTCGCCTCGATCGAAACGGAGTGCCTGGCGTTTATTCTGATGGCGAACCTAGGCGCGTGCCACAGGCCAGGCGGCGCCGCGGGATGATGGCGGTGGTATGTACTCGTGAAAGAAGATCCAATATAATGATGCATAGTAAAGAGACCTTTTTTTTTTTTTTTCTCCATAACAATGTGGAGAGCGGCCCTGAGTTCTTGAATAGAATATTGTTCCACAAGAATCTGTAGATTTTTTTGTTTTCCTGCCCTTGATCACACATAGGTTCCTGTGGCCTAGTTGCCATGGACATTCTACATGTGTGGTTTAGCAAATAACGTGCCTCAAGACCTATTTTATAATAATAAGCCATGTCTAAAAGCTCTGTAATCCATAGCTTTTAAAGGTACGTGATCACAATAGCTTTGACTAAAATGACATGCCAGAAATGTTTTGATCAAGCATTTCCTTCTGCCGGTACTTCAACAACGCCCTCCTCTGCTCAGAATATTTTTTCACATGTTTCTCCCATCTCGATTGGTAATTTCTGTCTTTCCAAAGTGTTTTACCCGTTTTTTTTTCTTCATATTTGTTTGTTATTTTTCTGGGTATATTTTTTTAACAGCTTGGACCCGTCGTTTTTTACCGCCATCGCTTCTGCTCCTTGCAGCTGGCGTTGGGGGCCCTCCTGTCTTCCTGGCCGGTTCGCTGACTCGCTGCCCGGTTGACCCACCTGTCGAAAGCGTGATTCCGTACTCTCAACGGTAGGGTTCTCTGAGCAGCGTCACCTAGTGACATCAGGAATATTGTAAAAATGAATCAGAGCGCATTTAAAGCCTGCCATTCTCGTTGCTTCATTATTAACAGGAAATAAAGAAAAAAAAGCTTCCGTGGCGCAATTGATTGACAGTAATTACTTGAGCACTGTACGAATGAAACATCTGTTCAAATCCTGTAAGTTCATCTTTTTCTGCATTGTTTATTAAAACGCAACGTACCAAGATCATTCCTGGGTGGGTGTTCCCCTTTAGCTTAAACTATGTGGTGTTTTTAAGATAAGAGATTAAGAGATAGGAAACGTGCAGAGTGGGTCAGAGAAATAACTCAAGTTACCGACATTCTAGTGGAAATTAAGAAGAAGAAATGGACATGGGCAGGACATGTAGTGCGAAGAGAGGATAACCGATGGTTGCTTAGGGTAACAAACTGGATTCCAAGGGAAGGAAAGCGTAGCAGGGGGTGGCAGAAAGTTAGGTGGGCGGATGAGATTAAGAAGTTCGCAAGGGTCAAGTGGATGCAGCTAGCACAGAACCGGATTAAGTGGAGAAATATGGAAGAGGCCTTCGCCCTGAAGTGGGTATAGTCAGGCTGGTGATGATGATGATGATGATGTGGTGGTGGTGTTTTTTATTCTTAATAGCCACAAAACCAGCCGTGAACAGAGTCCCGAGGAGACAGTTTAACAATGGTAACTCTATTCAATTACCTTCACCGTAATCATTTTCTGCCTTCAGAGAGTGTATGTTACATTTAGGTTGCGTTCAGAGACACCTATCCGTAACAATCGCCGTTTAACCCGCTGAGAGGCAACGAGTGAGGAGAAAGAAGTTGCGAGACCCCACCGTTGAGGAAACGGAATTACGCCTGCTGCAGTGCTTCGAAGGAAGTGCCTTTTTTTTTCTTCCTCCCGAACCTAGCCATCAGTCCTGTGAGCTCCTGGCAAGACGGGAGCAAGCTAAACCGAACCTGAACAGTGAGGGCCTGACCCAGCATGCACAGTGGAAGAAGACGAAGCCATGGAAGCCGACGGTGGCAATAGCCAGACCAACCTGATCATCAACTACCTTCCCCAATGCCTGACGGACGAGGAGTTCCGCAACCTTTTCACCAGCATCGGTCCCATAAAGTCGTCCAAGATTGTGCGCCAGAAGGCAACGGGTTACAGCTATGGCTTTGGCTTTGTCGACTACGAAGGAGCTGGCGATGCAGCGAGAGCCATTGAGACACTCAACGGCTTGCAGCTACAGAACAAGAAGATCAAGGTGGGATACGCGCAGCCCGGCGGCGAGACCATTAAACCTGCCAACCTTTACATCCGTGGCATCCCTAAGCACTTTCCAGCAGAGCAGGCCGAGAAGCTGTTTGCTGATTTTGGCCGGCTGATCCAGTTCAGGGTGCTCAAGGAGGACTCGGGCGATACTAACAAGGGGGTAGCTTTCGCGTTGTACCATCTCCGGGAGAACGCCGAAGCTGCCATGGCAGCGCTGACCGGCCAAACGCTGCCGGGTGCCACCGAGCCACTCCTCGTCAAGTTTGCAGTGGACAACTCCAAGAAGGTACGTCCGCCCGGAGGCCGAGGTACCCAGGATCAGCTCATCGGACCCCCAGGTGCTGGTGCTGGACCCATGAGTGGTGCTCAGGGTCGCTGTCGGTACAACCCACTGACTGGCTCCTACCAGTATCCAATGGGTGGCATGGCTTCGGCTCCCACTGCAGCTGATGCTGGCGGGCGCGTTCTCTTTGTCTACAACATTGAGACCGATACAGACGAGAAGTCGCTCTTGCAACACTTTGCCAAATACGGCACTGTGACCGAGGTGAACATCATCCGTGACACGGCCACAGGGCTTTCCAAGGGATTTGGCTTTGTGACCATGGCCAACTACCAGGACTGCGTGCGGGCCATTGAGGCTCTCAACGGGTTCCTCTATGCAGGCTTGTTTATCAAGAGAGATGGCACATAACACAGATGAAATGTCTATATTGAGCCAATAAAAAGCCGGCCTACCCACAATGCTGGACTTCCAGTTTCAAACCGATAATAATATTAATTCCTATTGTTTGGCTGTTCTATATTGGAAACCCAGCCTTATTTGTCGACTATCGTAATAATTTCCATCTGATTTTTCGATGGCTTCTAAATAGTTTCATGCTCTCAAATTCATTGGCACCGCAATATTTGTAAGCCAATCCTACTTACTGGCTAGTAAGGTGATGTTAGTATCGGATTTATATATTGCATGGTTTCCTATTTTCTTGCCAATCCGTTGCTTGGAGGCATTCGCATATATACAGAGCTGTTTTTGCAACTCATTGGAAGATTCACTGAAGACAAACCAGAAATAAGTATTGTGAACGATATTTCTTTATTTAGTAAAAAAAAAAGCGCGCATAAGGCACAAAGGTTTGAGTGAAATCCGGTGCTGAAGTTGTGACCTGTGCCAGGTTCACTGGAAGGCCCAGTGCAGATGTAGGGTAAGCAGCATCTGTATTTAGGTCGCTGGTGAGTGTGGGGTTTCCGAAAGGCAGCGCCGGTATTGTCACAGAGCAGTGTGACGACTCGTGCGCGTGCACGAGGCTGCGGACGCCGGTCAGTGACATTTCCTGGACACTGCTGACTGCGCCATGCCGGTGTCGAGTGGCCAAACTCTACGCATGCCCATATTTGGCATTGCGGCAAGGGAACCTGCCGATGTATGGACCGCCACCAACGACTCCTTTCGGATGGGACCTGCGAAAGCCGCGGGGGAGCTAACAAAGGCAGCCGGCGTCCGCGGCGACCAGTCAGCCCACACGGCGGGGAAACGGAGGCTCACCAACGGAGCGGATGCCTTTAAGGTGCGCTGTACACGGTATGACCTTTTCAGCAAAGGAACTCAATGCTTCGAATAAACAAGCCTTCAAGCAAATTTTAACAAGTCCAACCTGCCTAACAACGCGATAATGAATAGTTCAATTTACAATTAGTTAAATAAATGTAAAACATATGTCGGAAAAGAACTTAAGCTCAAACCTTTCAAATATCATACACTGCATTGGAAAACTAAAGTTTATAAAATGCATATTGAAGCATATAAATAGAAGAGGCAGAAGTGCACGCAAGAAAATTGAACGAGTTTGTTCCCGTCTGCCCAGTATATTCCTATTCTGATTACTCAGAGAAAAGATCTCAAGTTTTTAGATATCGGGAGGAGTGTACGTATTTCGTGCTTACCTGTGGAATCTGGTCCCAACCTAGCCGCGATTTCTCGAAAAGAACTCTCCTTCAATTCACGCCGGTGACACTCGCATTCGACACAAGGAGGGGTCTTTTGCGCACAGGAATGGGCCAGAGATATGAGGGGAATCAAGGCAGTTCCACCACAGCTGCTTTCAATTACGGCCCCCTGCCCGACTGCTTTCAAGACGAGGTACTGCGGGAGAGAACAAAGCAATAAAGGGGCGTTTTGTTTTTGTTTTTTTCAAGTGCTGTTTGCGAACACGAAAACCACAAAAACGACCAAATCACGGTTAAATGCATGCTGGGGTGGAGAGTCGTCGCCGGGAGTCGTGCCCCCACAACTGCTGTTCTAAAGGGGCGGCGCCCCCCCTCCCCCCCCCCCCCCCTCTTCCACCTTCACAAATTCGGATCGCCCAGACTAAAATGAGGCTTTCATGAGCGCTCAAATTCTAGGACGTTAAAAATGTAGACTGTGTTGTATATGAACTAGCAAGGACTGCTGCCAGTTTCAAAGCTTTTTCTTTGCGTGAACTAAAATAATACTCTCCCCAAAAAAGTTTTCAATCACCGACCACAATAGATGAGCAAGGCCCAGGGGATTGAAACAGGCCGTGCGCGAACTTTCTTAACTCACGTGTACATTGCTCGCTTGCTTACGTTTTGGGACCAAGGTTTTCTTTTTTTATATATTTCACACCAAATTAAGGCCATTTTAGTGTTTTAATTTATTGGCCAAGTTCCATTCACTGGCGATTAGCATAGATTAAAATATCATGTGGGCCTTTATACCTTGCGTTTTACATACTGGTGAGCACAATATCGTTGAACAATTTATTTTGTATTACTCCGTATGTCTTTGTAATTTTCGAGTTTCTTTTGTGCAAGCTATAGAAGAAAAAGCAAAAGCGACAGTCGCAATGAACGGCAAGAAAAATAGCAGCGGAATTTTTAATTTTTTGCGTTTAATGCATCTTCGCGTACCCGCATTTTAGATTGAGTGAGCTGCAAATTTAGTTTAAATTTGCTGTAAATTTCTTCCTGAGAAATCATATATGCCAACTGTGATAGCCACTGGATATGATGTGTGCATTATATCGTTTCTTCATTGCAAAAAGAAAAAATGATGTATGAACGGTGTATATTGTAGTTAAATTGAACAAACACAGATACTCACGCGCCGGTCACCTTCGGCAGTTATGATCTTAGGTCTTGCGAACTCAACGCATCTTTTAAGAACGGCAACGATAATACTGTGCTCCCGAGGAGTCAGTTGACAAGTCACCCGAGCGGCGGCAGCGATATGGCGCGGGGGGAGACACCGGCCGCTTGCCCTATATCGGCTGAACTAAACGGCGGTAGGAAAAATAGAACAATTATTCGTTCTGATCTGAAAAAATTCAGATTGACACGCCAGACCCCTTCCTTCCCACGACAGCATTCTACGCGTGGAAGTAGAGAACCATTTCAGCCTGGACTTACGGCGCCGTTACAAAACAAAATAAAACAGCTCGTGGCTGCATGGTCATGTGTGCCCACGGGATCCGGTAAAAACGACCCCGGAAAAAACGTCCCCGGAGCAAATGTCCCCGGAGGAAACGTCGATGTCCCTATTGGCGAAGTAGAAAAAAATGTCCCCGAACGAGGCTGAAATCTTGCGCTATAAGGCTTAGACTAAGTTTTCCTGTGGCGGGCTGCAATGATGAATGATGCGTGTTAACTTTATTACAGCGGTTTCACCTGTCGGCTTGGAATTGACCATTATGGCAGCGGTAATACCAGTTACAGCGCCTCGTCTTCACTTTGTTTGCGGGGAAAAGAGGAGCTGAACACCAGCTTTACCGAAGAAGCTTGGAGCGAAACTTTAATGCGTTTATGGTGCACGACCGGTTAAACCTCGTTCTGCTTATACCATCATCATCCTTATCACAAATCTACACCAGCATCAGAAGACGGTTGAACCTCGTCACCAGAAGGTCTGAAAGTAATTCTAGTGACGTCTTCTGCTTTGGACGGTACCCCGAGACTGCCACACGCCGATACGCTTGTACCTTTCTAAGTGGGCAGTGTTACCAAACTTATTAGACCTGCCATATATGACTGCTTAACGAGCGGCGGAGCTCGGAACCTCGCAACATATAAAAAGCCAGATGGCTCTTTCACCATGCTTTTGCACAATTTTTGTAAACGTTTAGTGCCAACAGGGGACGCAGGTTTCAGATGATGACTACATTTAACAGGGCTGGCCAAGATACTCCAAAAAAGTATCTTCGATACCGATACTCGATACCTTGAAAAATTGTATTTCCGGTACCGATACAAGATACCGCAGCGAAATCTTTTTTCAATACAAATACTCGATACTGTATCTCCGATCCTTCGATACATCTCTGAAATACCAATATCATAAAGGCGGTAATATTATTAGCGAACCTGGAAATTTGTACCATGCTTTCTAGAGCTTTCAGTGGTACCTATATCGCCGTTTTTGTTTCTCTGAAAGGGGCTAAACGAATCCGACAGCACGGATTTATTCAAGCTCCGCTGTCTGAGCAGCTGGCCTTGTCACAACTTCCCATCGAATTGAAGCCATGGTTACAAAGCTTCTTCAATTTCTTTAAGCTAATGTTCTTCATGTCTTAGTGATTGGTTTCCGATTGAGAAAGGAGTGAGACAAGGCTGCATACTGTCGCCCTTCCTTTTTAACCTATATGCAGAGGGCATCAGGAGGAAGGCCGGTCTGGACGAGTCTTCTGCTGGAGTGAAGATTGCTGGAAAACGTATCAACAACCTTATATATTCGGATGATACCACTTTAATGGCAGAAAGTGAGGTGGAACTCAAGAGACTTCTGATGCGCGTACAAGAAGAGAGTGAGAAGTTTGGGCTTAAACTGAACATTAAAAAGACAAAGATCATGACGTCTTGCCCTATCAAGTCCTCGAGCATCAATGGACAAGAAGTGGAAGCTGTGATAGATTTTCTCTTCTTGGGCTCCGAGATTACCTCGGAAGGAGACTGCAGCCATGAAATTAGGAGACGCCTGCTTCTGGGAAAGAGAGCAATGGTTAGCCTTGACCGCCTAGTAAAGAGCAGAGACATTAGTTTGCCAACCAAGATCCGTATAACTCGTGCTATGGTCTTTCCAGTTGTAATGTATGGATGCGAGAGTTGGACTGTGAAGAAGGCTGACCACCGAAGAATTGACGCGTTTGAATTGTGGTGCTGGCGAAGACTCTTGAGAGTTCCTTGGACTGCCAGAAGATCAAATCAGTCGATATTGTCGACCATAAACCCTGACTGCTCATTGGAGGGTCAAATTCTAAAGTTAAAGCTCAGCTACTTTGGTCATCTGATGAGAAGAGAGGAGTCGCTGGAGAAAGATTTGATGTTGGGAAAGGTTGAGGGTCGCCGGAGAAGGGGTAGGCAGCGAACGCGATGGTTAGATGGCATCCTCGAGGCACTGCAGATGAAGTTATGTGATGTTAGGAAGATAGTGAGAGACCGGAAAGCGTGGCGTGACATGGTCCATAGGGTCACGAAGAGTCGGACACGACTGAACGACTGAACTGAATCAGACTGTCTAGAGAGACCTTTGACTGACTGAGTAGCAGATTCAAAGCTTCAGCCTTTCATCCAAAAGCGGTTCAAGGGCGTTGTCAGATATCTGCCGAAAAGGCATGCTTAATTGCACTAGCGTACATCGGCTCGCAGATCTCTATGTACGCTATTGGAGCCAAGTTTGATGTCGCCGAATCGTCGGTGCATGCTTGTGTGACTCGAGTAATCTACTTTCTGCATGCGATTAGCGGAGAGGTCATATGCTGGCCTAGTAACGCAGAAATGACTCGTATTACGGCTGGTTTCCTCGCAAAGAGCGGTGGCAAGGGCCCAAGGAATGCTATCGGATGTATAGACGGGTCGAATATACAGATACTTACCCCAAGTGAATCGGCATAGTCCTACTTCAACAGAAAAAAGTGGCCGTCAATCATTCTGCAAGGAATATGCGATGACAGGAACAAGTTCCTAAACGTATTCATCGGATTTCCCGGATCGGTGCACGACGCCCGCGTCTTGAGAGAGAGCCCATTCTTCACAAGTGGAGCTTTGGATTGCGAGGACAATTACATACTCGGGGACAGTGCGTACCCCTTGATGCCATGGCTCATGACACCGTTCAGGGATAACGAAAGCACTTTTCCTGCTTGGAAAAAGAATTTTAACAAGAGACACAGTCAGCAAAGAGTGGCGATTGAAAACACTTTTGGACTGCTCAAACAGCGCTTCAGGCGGCTGTACCTTGTTGATGCAAAACGTGTTTCACAGTGCTGCTACATAGTTATGGGTGCGTGCGTGCTGCACAACCTGTGTAATGATGAACGAGACTTCCTGCCCGACTTGACGTCTTTGCCACAAGAAGAAGATGTGGGTAACGACGACAGTGAAGGTGCTTTTGACAGCAATGCTCCAGGTTACAGCCAGAGCCTGCGAGAATTCATCGCCAAGGAGCAGTGTTAGAAGCATACCTTGGCCCTGTGAATGCACACTGTACTCCACACAGAAGTCATGGTTTCAGTGAAAATAAATGCAATGTGCTGTGCTTGTAAAATAGTTTTATTTGTTTCCCTGTTTTTCGAGGATATTCATGAGGCGGTCAAACCGCTCCCTCCGATCATTGTGCCTCTCCTGCTTGGCTTGCTCCCACTTCTCCCTCGCTTTCAATTCTTCCTTTCTTGTCTTTTCTCGATGGTCCTTTTTTTGCTGCAGTTGTTGTAGAGCATCCAAGAGGGGTGTCAGTTTCGACTTGCTGCGCCGTTTGCGCTTTGGTGTGGCATTATTCTCTATTCGTACTGGCACGTTTTCTTTTTCGAAAGGTGCTTCTGCAGTGCTTTTCCTATAAAGCATGCACATAAAGGGGCCACATCAGTTAGCGTTTTGTAGAAAATGAGTAATTTTCACTTACTCTGCACTTCCACTGAGCAGAATTACTTTCCCGGGTTCGAGGAGCAACCTCGGGTTCACACTGTGTTCTTTCTCGAGGACTGCAGCGAGTTCTCTGCGTGATACACAATTGATCAGTACCACTGCACAGCTCCAGGAACAACAGCAACTTACCCTTCATGCTCGCAGATCGCCCGATGGCGCCCGGAAGAGCCGTTGTTTTTCTTTGTTTTTTTATATGCCCGGTCCAGAGACTTCCATTTGTTTTCTACTTGAATTGGCGTTAGTGAACATTGCAACTCAGTATTTATGAGTTCTGTAAGCTTCTGCCACAGCAGCTTTCTTGTGCTAAACAAAATAGACAATAGCAACATTACTGTGTGTCATGTAATTACTTTTTTTTTTCAGAAGAGCACCTGAAATACCTTGCATGCAGCCATTGCAAAGCTGCTTTTTTCTTACAGCACACTAATACAAATAGGCATTATTTATTAGAACATGCATTCACACCTTAGTAGCCATGCATTTGAAGCAAAGTGTATGGGCTTAAATCTGATGTAATAATAAGTATAAGTGTACACTGCGAGGGATTCTTTGAAACATTACTGGAACTATAAACCACAAAGAGAATATATTTATATGTATATAGTACACTGTAATTAACACAGGTATTATTTACTAGAGCATGCATTCTTACCTTAGCTGCCATGCATTTGAAGCAAACTATATGGGCTTAAATCTGAGGTAATGTTCAGTATAGTGCACATTGCGAGGGATTCTTTGAAACATTACTGAAACAATAAACCACAAAGACAATATATTTATATGTATATAGTACACTGTAATAGACACAGGTATTATTTACTAGAGCATGCATTCACACCTTAGCTGTCATGCATTTGAAGCAAACTACATGGGCTTAAATCTGAGGTAATGTTCAGTATAGTGCACACTGCCTGAGCTCCTCATCATCGGTTCCCAAATCAGTGATTGCCTTTAAAATCAAGGGTTTTCGTGCCAAACCACTTGTATCAATTCCCAATTCCTCACACAATAGCAACAGTTCCAGTTTCTGCAGCTTTTGTAGGTCCATGATCGCTCCGAGTGTGGGCTACTTCCAAAACAACTGTGCAAACTACCAAACCTAAAGGCGTTTCAACACTCTTTACCAGTTCTAAAATCTAACCCTGTTCTAGAACCTGGTCCACATCAGAAGAAAAGCCAAGCAATCACCCACACATGCGATCGATGATCCGAGCTGCTCTCTTGTTGGCCGATTGTTGCTCCTGCTTGCTGCTTGAAAGGCCACCTCCGATCACCAGACGTTGTGGCTTGTAGCTTCAGATGCCACCTCCGATCACCAGATGTTGTGGCTTGCAGATTCTGATCCACCTCCAATCACCAGATGTTGTGGCTGGTAGATTCAGATCCCAACGCTGGTCACCAGTTGTCGTGACACTGGGACTAAGTTGACCCGGCCTTCACTTGGTAGCGCGCAGAGACTCCGGGATGATGAAGGATTGAATCTTCGAAATTGGTAAAATATATACATAAGCAGGTTTAATGGCACTTTGAGAAAACTTATTTACATGAAAAAAGGGTATATCAGCAAAATGGCAAGCGTTAAGAATTCATAGTGAGAAGCGTCTGGATGAGCCGCTTACCCAGGGCTCAGAGCGTCATTTCGTGCTCTGCAACGTCCTTAAATCCCCCTATGTCCAGCCCCTATCTGAAGATGCTGATGAATCAGTTCCAGGGCACACCCCTCAGATATCGGCAACCAATCGATTACATCACTGCACTGATGGTCTGATGCACTGACATGGTCCAGTATCGTTTCGTCGGGCGTGGTCACTTGTTGTCGGGTAGAGCTTGGGAACGGCGAGGAGGTAAATTTCGATTCTTCTGCAAAGATCCGCTATGTTGGTTCCGGCAAGTGGATTTCCTTCTCAGAAACCCAAGTGAACGTGCGCGCCACGAATACTGCTCCCAGCATTGTCCCTTTCCCACAATTTCATCGTTTTCCTGCATTCACGGGAAATCCTCTAATGGCCGTAATCCTCATGCTCCTTTCTTCTCCTGCACGTCAGCGGACGTGTCACTCCGATCGTCTCCTTTGGGCAATAGGCATTCCTCACTTGACAATAGCGCCTCTCGACGGGAAGGGTGAACAGTTGAACAAAAGCACTTCCGGCTATTTCTCACAGGGCGACGTTTCTTTGTATTTTTCTTGATGTTCCCTTGACACGGCCAACTTGGCAGTTGCAGGGTCACGACAAAGCAAAGCATGCTCACACAAAAAGATTCATGGAAACAGGCTCACTTAGAGCCCTTGCACCAACAGCACATATCAATACCATGCCCACAGGCGAACAATAGTGCGCGCAAGCGCGGACCATGAACGGTCACAACAGTGCACATTAAAGAACCCCAAATGATCCAAATGTCTGGTGCCCTCCAGTATGGCTCTCTCATATTCGGATTCGAATTGTGATGTTCAGCCCCAAACAACCAAACCGGACCACCGTTTCATATACGTTGAGATGTAAGGAAGCTCACTTGTCCCTGATCTCCTTTATTTATTGTCTTAGCCAGTGAAATTTGGAGCCCGAGCTAGATATCTAGGTAGTTATCAAATTACCGTGGCACGAATTGCAACGAAATCAGCTGCGGCCGTGTCTTCTTGGCCCCGTTAAAGCGGCAGACCGATATGCCTTTACCCAAGCCTGTATGCTCGCCCCTTTACCCAAGCCTGTATGCGCAGATTCAGTGGCTGATACCTTATCGCTCATTCGTTTGTCGTGACGTTCGCTGATGGGAGAGAAGGAGGCCTTGTTAGAATGTCAGTCGTGTCGGCTCGCCGCTCTCGCTGCTACTGCACCGTCACGTGGGCCGGCTGTCTGACACGGGCGAAGAAGCCATCGCAGGCATATCGGCCTGCCGCTTTAACGGGGCCAAGAAGACACGGCTGCAGCTAATTTCGTTAGCTCAAACCACGGCTGAGAGCACCACAATAGCGGTGCACAAATGCACTAGTCAATTGGTATTATTTGTATTTCGCGGGCTTTCTTCTGAGCCCGGAAAAAAAGATACACGTGAGACTTTCTTTATCGCAATTAATGAAATGGGGGTTTCTGAAGGTGCTCTACAACTTTCCAATTCACATTTTTGGCCTAAAGTCGATATTTAATATATTAAAGAAATTAACATAATTAGCTAATTAAGTAATTGCAAAACAAAAAAATTGCCTCTAGTGAGCAAGGAGGCTGGCAGTTGTATGCAATTGGTTTCACTGACCTACCTCAAATATATTATTTTGTACCCCTTGGTTCAAGTTAGCTGGAATACCCGGTATATATATAAACGACGATCGGCTGCTGACCATGTCGGAGTGAATCTGCCAATGCCAGCGCTTGCGTTGGGCACGCACGCGATGCATTTTCGTGCGCAAAAAAAAAAAAAAAAACGCACCATAGTGGGCTACGCTTAAAACTGCGCATCTTTGAGCCGTCATAAAGATCACCTAAGCTGTCATACAAGCAAGGCATTTGCGGGCATTCATCTGGTCGAAGCTGCTGATTACACTGCTGCTATCGCTACCAGCTTTTCTGTTAGTACTCCTAATAACTATCCCAAATTTCGTAGTTTATTTAGCATTGATTGCAGATATTTAAGCCAAGGATGAGTACAACCGTGCCTTCAAAATACCCTGAAATATTTTTGTAGGGCAAATAAACAACTTTCACTCTTATAAACAATTTTACTGATTGTTAACGAACTTTGACGCCAGGTAGAAGATCTTACTTCGTCTGTAAAACGCCGCCTACAGTGTGCGTTGAAATATATTAATGCAGCCGACTCTCGTTAGTTTCACCTATCAATGCCGCCAAATTTTCGATTCGATTCAAGTAGAACAGGATGTATTTCGAGTGCGACTAGTAACTTTCCTTTCGTTTAGCCAATACTCGGCGGTATCGCCAAGTTCGAATTTCCGACTGCACACGTAGTAAAAACCATGGAGACGTTTCCGCTTTTTCAGTGCTCACGGAATGCAAGCACGGCGCAGGCACTGTAATATTTGGCTCATGCAGGTGGAGCGAATGCGCTAGTTTTTATTTCTTAGGACAAAGTACGTATGACATATTAATCTTTTTCCTTGTACTAAAGAATAGGCCGCTAGTAATAAGGTTGAGAATAAATGAGAATAAGACAATTGGAGCGTTTTTAATTAGTCACACCATTGAGGTATTGAATGGATTCTACGTTCTTGTGACATTGTTATTATTAATTTATTGTAATCCTGCATATAGGTTTCTAGCAGGCTCTATGAAGTTTTTCCAATCTTGCACTCGAGTCACCGTGTAGTAGAAGACGAAGTATCCGTCCTTGGATAAGAAATATTTGGACGGTCGTCCCTCACAAGCCCATTCTGTTAAAACTTCTTTCGAAAAAGCATGAAATGCAGTTGTGTTTTCTTTCCTCGCGAAGACCAGAGCGCTTTTGCAGCGGCAAGTACACAAAGCATTGTTGGCGCAAGCCCCAAGCCTTTGCAGTGGGCCTGGCAATAGCGGCCGCTGCAGCAGACGACGCAGTTTGTTTTTCACCCTGAGCGCAGCGTTCGCGCATAAAGGCACGCTACTGCGCCGCTATCGCCAGGACTGCCAACGGCGTCGGCAAGCCGAACGTAAATCAAATAGGCCACTTTGTAACCTTGCCATATGCGGTTGGGCACCCCACCCCGGCCGCTTGTGCAGTTGTGCGCACTGAGGCGGCTTTCCCGCACTGCGTAATCCGATATACAGTCATTGCGCGTGGCAATGTCACTAAAATCATGTTGAATTCTTCAACATTATCAAATACAAAAAGGAGTCTATATTTGGTGAGTAAGAAATCTATATACCGCGTTTTGTGAAACTCCAATGCCGAAAAGCCGAGTTAGCGGTATTTCGTGATTATTTCTGATGTTAATTTTAGAGAACTACACGGCCGAATGTGGTAATTTATAGATGATTAAAATTTAAAAATTCTCTTTCTTCTACTTCATCATCTCCTTCTACATCTCTCTCTTCCTCGTCCTTCTACCGTTACTGCTCTACTTCGTTCTACTCCCCCTCTGATTTTTCTATTTCATCCTGTTCTACTTTTTCTACTGCTTCCTCTACTGTACTTCTTTACTTATACTTCTTGCTCTTCTCTACTTTCTCTTCTTCCTGTTGTTGTGCTCTAGTTCCTCTTCTAGAAAATGAAACGTAGACGGCCCCCCCAACGGTGCAACGCATGTTGCCGGGAATGCCCTGGTTACCACATGAGAAAAGCACTTTCTGAGCTACGTCTCCAGATTTAGTGCTTTGGCAACACCAAGAAACGACGGCACTCGGGCTGAGCGATGCTGGTATCCCTCTGGGAGGTTGCAAGTGAGACACGCTTTGACGCCAAGATGTGATATATCCCTGACCCTGTACCCCTCTCCCTTGAATAGGCCTTCGTGTCAGCTTGATTTTAATCCGCAGGCATTAGGTGTCTATGTTCGAAGCAGCACGTGCCCAGAGTTGGTCATCACGATTCCGGTGAACTGAAAATGCTTTTACGAAAAACAACAATTGTATGCGAAAGAGGACCATAGAACTTCGCCAAGGAAACAGTGTTAGTTGATTAGTTAATTTCGGAAGACGGCGTATCCTTCGATGAAAAAATGATTCATGAATGTCAGTTGAGAACGAAAAATAAAGTTAGGGAAAAATATGGCGAGGAGGAGCAAGCAAAAACATAAATGAACACGGGGGACTCACCTTGGCGACATTCCCATGGTGACCGCCATTGGCGCCACCAGGCGCCCCTACAACCGCGCGCCTCTAGCAACGGTCAAGTCATGGAGAGCCAGCGGCGCAGCATGTCTTTGCGCGTTGGAAGAGGAGGCGAGCCGGTACAAAAAACATTGTGGCGCGTAGTGTAGTGAGGCAATGCTCATTCCTCCGATCCGGGCGGCCGCAGTGATATCAAACGTTCTCATTAAAAATTATTCCCTCACTTTTTCTTCATCTTCCTTTAATTTTTTCTTATTTTGCTTCTTCCGCTTATAATTGTTCCGCCTCTCCTCCTTCTACAACTTCTGCTTCTTCAAAAATTGCGTTCCTATAATCTGCTGACGTGAAGCATGTATGCTGAGACACAAGCGCTGGGGATTCGGGGACAGATGTTTTATTCGTATTATGCAATAACCTGGGCAATGTCATCATGTCTTTGTCTTCTGGATCAATAGACCGACAGTGCTGCTGACCGAACCGGCGAAAAAACATTTGTACTGTCTTGCCTTCAATCCCTTAATGCCTCGCGGTCTGCCAAAAACTTCAACCAATAATTCGGCGCCTGTCATAGTTTCAAACTTGACACCGATCTCAGACGGCAAGGTATGTATCTACCGGTGGGTTTCAGGTCTGGTCGCTCCTATAGCTTCGCCTCTGTCCTATCCAATCCGCAGTGATGTTTTGTGTTGAATTCATCTTTATGGAGTTACCTATGGTCCGCAATGATCATTATCGCATAAAATATATTGTTATTCGAGCTGGAGCACTGGTTTCCTGCGCCAAATTTAAAACTACGGGCACCAACTGTTGTTTGCTTTGGTGCACTGGAAGCGATCGCGTAATTTCGCTGAAGCAGAGATTTATTTGGGGATACCGAAAAATTTCAATTATATCTGAAGTGCATGCAGGTGAGAGTTGTGGTTATTTGCTTTTCACGCACTTTTATGTATGATGCATGTCACGGGCAAGTTATTTTATGCGCTAAGACTTGCCGTTCCTCTTTTTATTTTGTACTTGGAGATATTCGCTTGGAAAGAGGGCTAGTTTACAGCAGGAAATACAGCCATCGGTGACTGCTCCTGAAGCGCTGCGCTATCATTACAAATCACTAACGTGTCGCCTTCACCTGCCATAAGTAATCATTGCTTGCGTCGAAGAAAATCTGCCTGAGGGCGACAAAACGGTTCGTGTATAGTTCACAGACCTTTCCCGTGCAGTTTATTTACTACAACTTGCATGGCTTAAGCAAACATCGCTGCAGATTGCTTACTCTGGCGAGCAACTTCAATCCTGAATGGGAAAGGGCTTACTTCACTTCTAGATCATTGGACCGCCGTGTACATCAATACTCCAGTCATAACTTGAACATTTTGTTCTGATCTGGTAATCCTCGCCAGTTCTACCGGTGTAAGATTTTGCAGTTTTTTCTATTTGTGCATCACAAGGTATCCAATCTGCCGCTGCATGAAAACCATGTGGTGTAACGTCAGGTTTCTCGT
The DNA here is from genome assembly GCF_055883805.1 of Amblyomma maculatum. Classification (NCBI taxonomy): domain Eukaryota; kingdom Metazoa; phylum Arthropoda; class Arachnida; order Ixodida; family Ixodidae; genus Amblyomma; species Amblyomma maculatum. The sequence continues at coordinate 125,337,425 of NC_139344.1, forward strand.
AGCAGATTTGATAAAGGACTTCAAAATGACCGTTATACATCGTTTAATGTAATACAGTACGCAGTCATCACATTCTTAAGCATCTCATTCCTGGACTGCTCCTGTCAGAGGGTACGAGAACGAAAATGGTGCACCCAGTGCATTTTTACTTCTTTTTATATGCTGTCTTTCTAAATGCATTGAATAGGTTTTAATTTTACGGCACTACTGTTACCACGGGCAGGCACATGGAGGGCGTTAGAATGTGGTGTTTGTAACAGGACGAGCGCTGTTATCACAGTTTATTAGCACACTTTATTCATCATGTCACAGTACCATCTAGCCCAAATGTCTGTGCTATGTAAATGAAGGCTGCGGACTAGCTTACAAAACCTGGGCTTCTGTGACGTGCGCACTCATGGCACTACATACGAGCACCTAGCTTTTGCGTTTTTCCCCCATTGAATCGCAATATACTCCACCAGGAATGAATCGGGTCCACTGACTCGGAGCCCGAGCGCTCTGACCACACAAGACACCGTGGTGGCTGAAATTGTTTGTGTATCGTCAGGTTGTCAAGGAGTCATTCTAGGTGTGAGGAGTGTGCCGACAAATACTTCGAAATTTTTCGGCGCGGCGCGTTTGCGGACGGTGTCTCCGTAAAGATCGTCCTCTGTTCGACTCGCGGCAAGTTGTGCTCCTTGGCCCTTGACTGCGTGCATTGTTCACGGTGCCTGGCCTCCGATGCATTCATTCATTACTGTCCAAGCAATGAACTGCTATGTGCAGGCGGGCATGATGCTGTCTCATTGCTCCTTTGAGGTGAATCGTAGCGTGTATACGAGGGGACTCCACCTTGGGCATTTTATTTACTCTCGATTCCATATGGCCGACCGGAATAGGGGCGCCTTAGTTCAAAGCGAATGCTACATCGCACAAGGAGAATCTTCGAGTGAGCGGCTAGTGCTGTAAAACTTCATTTATAATATTTCTCTAGAAAAGCTTTTACGAAATTTTCATGTAAGCTTGCCGAGTATCGCAGGTGTGTTAAACATGTTATTGAAATAGCAGTATCAACTATGCAACGTCGCAAACAGGAGCAACGAAGGAAGGCTGCAAATTTGAAACCTGAACTCTCTACACAGTGGTTGCGCAGGCAATCCCTTAAAGAAATAAAGAGTTACTAAGCCGCAAAACATCCCACAATACGCGAATCGAATTCAATTGAAACTATTTGCTTTTTCTTTCCTTCTGAATTCGTAAAATGGTCGCTAGGGGGATACCACCTCCGTTAAAGCGTGGCATGGTATAGAAGCTGTGTACCGTGCGGCTGGGTACAGCAGCTTCAAAGTAGGCGCCGTCATATTCCCCCACTCCAGTTTTCCTTCCTGCGTGGTCCAAAAATTCTCCACAGCTTTTGTTTGGCACCATGCTGCATTCAATATAAATATGGAACCTCGCGTCTATGGTATTTACTGCAACATATGCATTATGAGGACGACGTTCTTTGGTGCGCCCTCCTCAGAATGGTGCGCCGACGTGAAAAGTAGGTTTTGTCCTGAGGATTTGATCTTGGCCAGGGAGTATCTGTGAACATAAAGGTTTGTTCATCATTCGACTTTTGTCCGTACATCACGTGTCGGAGTATTTCGTACTCAGCCCTTGAAAGGGGTCATTGTCTGTAACCGGTGTGTGAACATAAGAGACACAAACATCCTGGCGTTCTTTTTTTTTCCAAGGCTCTAAGGACATAACCTCAAAATTAGCAAGAGAAGAGTAAAGAAACCTGGCATCGGAAGCGAAGTAAGAATGTAATATGAGAGTGAAAAAATCTTTGTTTGTTGAAAATGCATCTTGTTTGATATTAATAGTTGCCGTTAATTAACAAGCTTAATTCACTCAGGAAAGACCAACTACTGCTTTTGACAGATTTCTACAGCTTTAACGGCATGCTTTAACGTTTAGGGGAGCTATCTTGGGGACGCTTGTGACGCACGAAGGCAACGAAGCCCCCATAACATTAGCCGGCGCACAATCTTGTGTTCTGCGCATGCGCGACGGTATAAGTTCATCAACTGCAGGTTGTCGTCTACAGTTCTCTCTGCAGTTGTAGCTTGAAACAATCTCTGCATGAAGCCTGAAATGAATCAACTGAAACGACAGGTTTTATCCGGCTCATATCCGTTGATACATGCATCCTAGTATTTTGGCGCATGCGCGAAACGAAAGGTCGCGCTACGGCGAATGTGTACTATAAGCCCCTGAGGCACTGACGCCACTGTAACATCGTCACTGTGCTACGTCACGCATCGCGTAATGGGTGCACAACAGTAAAACAAGTTCAGAGAAATAGCATGCTGCTGGGAACATAATTAGAACCCGCGGTGAAGTGCTAAGGTCAACTCCGGGATAGCTAGGATAAGTAATTAAGTATTGCCGTGTTTTCATTTTTGTTTTTTGAAGCCATTCCCTGACATTGCACATGTTTAATAGCGACTTTCTCGCTCTGTGCGGCGCCGTCTTCATCAATTTTCGTTTGCGTGCAAGACAGTACCAAAGCAAGACCAGTGCAGATACTTGAACGAGCTGACCAAAGTTTGAACTCGTGGCCACATCAGCTTAGGAAGCGGTGCCACAGCGCAGGAGCAAGCGACATTCCGGAGTGTTTTGCGTTGTTGCTGGGGAAAGAGCAGGGATAGATAGGAAAGCCTAACATCCACACTTCCGGGTTAGATCCGGATCTTTCTAGCATTCCACACATCTTGGCAGCCCATGCCACTCAGCGCGCGATGGATGATATGATGGGCGCTAAGCATGGCTCCAGCAATTATTTTATAGAAATGCGGGTCAGTGGAAGCTTCAAAGCAATCGGGTGTGCCCACCCGCCACTCGATGTCCAAAACCAGGCTGTTGTGGCTCTGATATACAAAAGGAAATAATACGAGCCAATTAGGTCCAGGAAGGTTAGTGCATTCTGGTCGTTTGAAACCCAAAACAAATTTTGCTTGCACTTTAGCCTTCCGTATCTCCTCGGAAATGAAAAAAAAAAAGCAATCACATCACAGCACACTTTAATGTCCGTCGAAAAAGAAAAAAAAGGGGCACAGTCTGAGGTGAAACAGTCGTCAGCTCATGGAGTCGATGTCAGGAGTTCATCCTCCACGGTGTTGTCGAGCGAAACTGGCTGCAGGGCCTCAACGATAGGCAAGTCCTCCAGTTCACTGTCCCAGTGACTTTTCTCACTTGGAGGCGTCTTAGGGCGCAGTTCAGGTGTGAGGATAGGCGGTGGGCTTGACCAGGATTCATCGGCCACGTCCTCGATAACCTCTGGACTTCTCAGCCCAATGAAACTAGCTGAGGGCTTCGCTTCGGTGTCACTCATACAGCGTTCGGACTCACCCCTGTCTCCGTATTCTGTTTGGGCTCCTTCTCCAGGCCAGACAGTGCCCACCCCTTGTCCCTCCTCGGGCGTCGTGTTAAGCTCATTCGAGTCGCCATCGGTTGCTGCGGTCTGGAGCTGTCCTTGGGGCTCTGGTTGGTTGCCGCCGCCGCCATCATGCGATGCTTCTGCCATGTTAGCTCTTGGGACAGTTCGACGTAAGTGCCGTTGTACGTTGGTCACGTCGGCAAGAGGTCTTTGCGGTTCGGCCTTTTCATCGCTGCTGCTCGGGAAGGCAGATGCCCGAGACTTACGGGCATCCATCTTCAGTAAAAAGGGCAAAGAATGCGGCTTCGTCTCAAAATGGGCTTGTGCAAACGGGCGATGCTTCGGCGCACTAGCTGGGTGCTTCGTACTTGCGGGTTGCGCGTGAAAACCAGTTCTCTACATTTTACCCATTTTTTTTTGTCCTTTGAAATAAACATATAAGAAACAAAAAAGAGGAGAGGAAGCCCGGACGATCAAAAGCTTTGCCAGGCATCAATCCAGTTAAAAATAAGTGAAAGATGCAAAAACTCAACATTTATATTAAAAAAAAGAACGATTAAGTAAAATATTGTCACGAAGACAGGGATTTATGGGTATCGGCAACAGGGGCAGATACACACAGTCAAGACAGAGGTTCCCGGGATATGGTAACACGAAGACACAAGCTCAAGAGTCCACAGTCCTATCTAGCCAAAGCGCGCGAGAGTCTCCAACTTCTTCGTCGTTCAAGCGCTACCTCGAACCGTCAGGTGGCATTATTCCCCCCCCCCCCCCTCCTCGAAAAAAAACCGCAAGCTCAGAGAAAAAAAACTGCTCCGGATGGCAAATACGACTTTCAGCGGGAAAAATATGGCTTCATGCGAAGCACATACACCAGGTCAGACGAGCACTGACGACTAGAACTCGGTGCAGTTCCGTCTGGAATAACCTCGTACGTAACTTCTGAGAGGCGACGCAACATTCTGTAGGGTCCGAAGTAACGATTGAGAAGTTTTTCTGACAGGCCTGGGCGCCGGACAGGTGTCCACACCCAGACTTTGTCACCAGGCTGGAACACGACATAGCGATGGCGGTCGTTATATCGGCGTGCATCTGTTGCTTGCTGTTTTGTAATGCGATTACGGGCGAGTTGGCGAGCTTCCTCAGCGTAGTTGGTGAATTCTTCTGCGTCAGCGGTAAGCAGCTGGTCGTCAGCAGCACATGGCAGCATAGCGTCGAGCATGGTCTGTACATCGCGTCCGTATACTAGGCGAAACAGAGTTAATCGAGTTGTTTCTTGGACGGCCGTGTTATATGCAAATGTGACATAAGGCAATATCTCGTCCCATGTTTTATGCCGGACATCGACATACATGGCGAGCATGTCCGCTATTGTTTTGTTTAGCCGCTCAGTAAGGCCATTAGACTGAGGATGGTAAGCAGTAGTCTTTCGGTGATGTGTCTGGCTTAGTTGGAAAACTTCTTCAAGAAGACGCGCTGTAAATGCCTTGCCACAATCAGTGATGACATATGAAGGGGCGCCATGGCGGAGAACAATCTGCGTCATGAAAAATTGTGCCACTTTGGAGGATGTTGCACGTGGCACCGCCATAGTTTCCGCGTAACGTGTCAGATAATCTGTAGCCACGATAATCCACTTATTGCCAGCTGACGATAGAGGAAAAGGGCCAAGAAAGTCCATACCAATTTAGTCGAATGGTACTAGCGGTGGGGGAATAGGCTGCAGGAAACCCGCTGGCTTCAATGGTGGTGTCTTGCGTCACTGGCACTCGCGGAAACCTCTAACATATCGATGAACGGTGGCGGTAAGTTGGGGCCAGTAGTAGGCCTGGCACACTCTGATAAGAGTGCGTGCAAAGCCCAAGTGTCCAGCGGTGGGTTCATCATGGCAAGCATGAAGGATTTCATCGCGGAGATCTGCAGGGATGACTAGAAGATAGGCTCGGTCACTGTTGCCGGCGCTTTTCTTGTAGAGGATTCCGTCGCGCGCGCACAGAAGGATGACAAGTTCTTAGCAAACAGTCGAGATACTGTAGAATCGAAACCCTCCAGATGATCTATCACAGTTTTGAGGTCTGGATCAGCCCGTTGCCGGGCCTTTAAATCAGAGGAACTGATAATGCCAAGAAAATGGGCGTCTTCATCCGTACTGTCATGAGCCAACTCCACGGGTGATCGAGACAGTGCGTCAGCATCTTCATGTTTACGTCCGAATTTATAAACGATAGAGTACTCAAACTCCTGCATACGAAGGCTCCACTGTGCAAGACGTCCTGATGGATCTCGAAGACTAGCTAGCCAACACAAAGCATGATGGTCTGTCACAACTTTAAATTTACGGCCGTAGAGGTAAGGTCGGAATTTCATTGTGGCCCAAACGACGGCGAGACACTCCTTTTCAGAAGTTGAATCGTTCGATTCTGCCCGAGAAAGGGTGCGGCTGGCATAAGCGATCAATTTTTCCTCGCCTTGCTGGTGCTGGACCAGAACAGCACCTAGACCGACATTGCTCGCGTCGGTGTGAATTTCGATGGCAGCGTCCTCATCGAAGTGTGCAAGAACGGGAGGGTAGTGCAGCCGTTGGCGCAGCTCGGTGAATGCCTCCTACTCCTCGGAAGACCAGACATACGGGACGTCATCACGTGTCAGGCGCGTCAAAGGTTCACAATCTTGGCAAAATCGGAAATGAAACGGCGATAGTACGCGCACAGGCCCAAGAAACGTCGGACTGCTTTCTTCGTGGTAGGGATGGGAAAATTGGCTACAGCGGCTGTTTTATCAGGATAAGGCCGGACACCGTCAGCGCTTACCACATGACCGAGAAATTTTAGCTGCTGATATCCAAAGTGACATTTTTCCGGTTTAAGTGTCAAATCGGCCGAGCGAAGAGCGTCCAATACAGTTCGCAGCCGCTTAAGATGTTGGTCAAACGTTTCTGAAAACACGATGACGTCGTCCAAATAAACCAAACAGGTTTGCCATTTAAGACCAGCAAGTACGGTGTCCATCATTCTCTGGAACGTCGCTGGCGCTGAACACAGACCGAAAGGCAGTACTTTAAATTCATATAAGCCATCGGGTGTCACAAAGGCAGTCTTTTCCCAATCGCGCTCATCCACTTCTATCTGCCAATAACCACTTTTTAAATCAATGGAAGAAACGAACTTTGCGTTGCGAAGTCGATCGAGTGAATCGTCGATACGGGGCAACGGATATGCATCTTTTTTTTTGTGATGTCATTCAGTTTCCTGTAATCAACGCAAAAACGCAGCGTGCCATCTTTTTTCTTAACCAACACGACTGGTCGACGACCACGGACTTTTAGACGGCTGAATAACATCATCATTAAGCATTTCCTGGACTTGTGTCCGAATTGCCTCACGTTCTTTGGCCGAAATACGGTACGGCTGCTGTCGAATTGGTCGGGCATCGTCAGACGTTAAGATCTGATGCTTGGTGATAGAAGTTTGCCGGACTTTCGATGATGAGGCAAAGCATGGGGCGTACTCCAGCAGTAACCCTATCGAAAATCCCACCGTAGATTACCATAAAACCACCATCGTTTTGTGGTGGGTTTATGGTATTTAGAGTGGAAAAACGGTGGCCATGGTGTTTTTTTCGTGTCCATGATGGGCATGCTTTATGGTGGTCAATCTCGACCACCATACTGCCCACATCATGACCACCGAAAAATAACCATGGCCACCATTTTCCACCCTAACCACCAAAAACCCGACTGAATTCGTGGCGCCATACTGGCGATGGTAGCAAAAGGTGTGCATGGTGTGTGATCTTGCTTCTGTGGTGGATACGGTGGTTATGGTTCCCTACGGTGGGGCCATCGTGGGGCAGCCTTGGTGTCAAGGTGGTCAAGGTGGGCGGTAATGAAGAATGGCGGCCAACTTGGCTGGCTCATCTCGTGCATAGCGCACCATATGGCGGTGTGGTAGAACGAAGTATATAGGTATGTCCGACGTATCGAGTCGATTCTTGAGCATTAAAGTGCACGTAGTAGAATGTCCTAAAGCCACGTACATTCGACAAATATACCAGTTATGCTGCTCGCCTTATTCCCCGCAAGCGAGCGTGCAGGCTATATTCGAATGTAGTACATCGGATGCTACATCGGAAGCCGCGATCGCGACGAGGAGCTCACTGGTTTTTCACGCCTCATCTGCCTTCCCACAAACTAAGCAGGTTGATGTCTGCATTGGCCGGTTGTGCGTGGCGGGTGTGCAGCCACGCAAACGACAGCGGCAGTGCCTATACGATTCGCACATCGCCGTGTACAGCGTGCTTGTATAATCGCGTGCCGGCCGCATTCAACGACCGTTCATCCGCGAGGACTGGCCTCGGAAGACGTTTTTATCTTCAAAGAGAACAAATAACTTCACTTATAAAAGATTATACGTCATAGCTAAGTCAACGTATGCCGCCGCCGCCGCCGCGATGTCTACGCACGCTGTGAGCGAAGCTACACGGCCGTGGAAAATCAGAAACATGAAATATCCGTTTCAGGTAAGCTTCGCTTGTAAACTGGGGAAAACATGGCGAAGCCCCAGCACACAGCTTTGTTTTCTCGCAAAATCTCTTATATAGAGTTTAATACAGCTCGGGTGAAAGTAAGCCGAAGAGCCTTCGCTCACGCAGCCGTTGCCGCAGGTTTCATGTGTACGCGTTGCACAAATTCCACGCAATTTCGCATCTCGCAAGCTACGCTGCAGCACCGCGATGTGGTGGCGATCGAAAGAAAAATGAAAGCCCAGCTACTCAGCTTGCGCCTTGCTCATGTATACAGACATGACATTCGCTTCCAGGGAGAACAGTAGTCAGCCTCTGCTATGAAAATGAATGCAATGCAAATTTTGTCAGAGGTACCTATTACGGCTGGAAAAGCAATTTTCTAGCACATGTGCAGTAGCAGTAGTATGTAATTAGTTTATTATATATCCGAAAGGAAGGAAAAGGTGTTTGTCAGCCCCGGTATCTGCTATCTGATATCTGAAGCACCTGAATTGGGACGGCAGAAATAAATGGGTAGTGAGGAAGCAGAAGACGAAATCAAAGAGGTGAGCGATAGGGAGAAAAGAGGAAAAATAAAGATATATACACTATGGCACAATGTGCAGAATCGCGGGCCTTAGCAATAGCTCCAAGTGCAGAGGATCAAATGTATGTGCTGTAGTGGCGTTTCCACATTGTGAAACAAGCTCCATATGCTTGAGCTAGCTGCATATAAGTGGAAGTGGCACATAATATGGAATTAGGAAAAACAACACTGCATGTACTGTCATTCTCTTTCTCCTTGTGAATGTTATGCTGACCCTCATCAGAAGTCTCAAAAGCAGTACAATTCATACAGAGGCTCTCTGAGAGTGCACTTAATTTGAGCACTACATTCCAGCAAAACCCTGTAACACTTTCCATAGGGACATTTTAAATGATGCAACAGCCACATAAAATCTTTTGTAGCCATAGGATACATTTTGGGATTAGCTGCAACGAGATTGCTGATGCATGTGCCATATGAGCTGATAAAAGAAAAAGTAAGGAAATAAGCCTGTCCCAAGAAACTTCGTAACGCCCAGTGTAATATCCCAAAGATAAATAATGGTTGGCATATGATATATGAAAGCAAAAAAATCCACCAAGCCATATGCTGAGTATGTGAACAGTAACAGCATTGTTCAAAGCAGCTTTATGCTGTCTTCAAACAAGGCAATGACACTGTAGCATGTAGTTCTACTTACCCGCTTTAAAAGAGGTATGTATACGAGTATAGTTAAAAAGAAAAATATGTTTTGGGTTTTCAGAACAGGAATAGTTATCATCATCATCATTATCAGCCTGACTATACCCACTGCAGGGCGAAGGTCTCTTCCATATTTCTCTAATGTTATAACCCGGTTCTGTGCTAGCTGTATCCACTTGACCCCTGCGAACTTCTTAACCTCCCCCACCCTTTCTGCTGCCCCCTGCTACACTTTCCTTCCCTTGGAATCCAGTTTGTTACCCTGACTGACCATCGGTTATCCTCTCTTCGCACTACATGTCCTGCCCATGCCCATTTCTTCTTAGTTTCTACTAGAATGTCAGTAACTTGAGTTATTTTTCTGACCCACTCTGCACGCTTCCTATTTCTTAATGTTACCCCTACCATTTTTCGTTCCATAGCCCTCTGAGTTGTCCTCAACTTAAGTAGAACCCTTTTGGTTAGCCTCCACGTTTCAGCCCCATAGGTGAGTACAGGTACGATGCAATACTACTGGACAGGCCGCCATTGGAAACTGACCCTGGCAACGTTTAACGCTAGAACCCTAGCTAGTGATGCTAGTTTAGCAGTGCTGTTAGAGGAACTAGAGGGTATGAAATGGGATGTCATAGGGCTGAGTGAGGATGGTTGTTGTCAGAAACAAGTATTTCTCAAAGAATGCTAGGCCGCTGAAAATATGTAAGCCAGAATCACTTTTGAAAGGTTGTTTTCTTGCAGAGTTGGCAACGAGCATTAGAGGTCGAAATATGGTTTATTCAGTAAGCATTATGGCAGGCAGCATAAAATGCTGAACGCTATTTTCATGTTCACAAGGTATATATGAAGACATTGAGGAAAACAAATGCGTTTTCAATCTTATACTATTCAGACTACAATAAATGCTGATGCTCATGGTGAGAAGCTTACCACAGCAATTTATCCTTGGGGCACACTGTATAGTTTTTGCCAGTTTATAATTATACAAGTTGTTCAATAATTTTGAAAAGTGAGAGGTGCACACATCTAATTTTGCTTTGTCTGCAATTTAACACTTCACAGATACAAAACAAATAGAAAGTACTGTTTGTAAGCTAACTCAAAACTGTCTGATTAAGTATGACTGGTGAAAAGTGGATGCATCATGGCCACTACACTAATAAAAATCATGCCAAAGAAATTCTTGGAGGTACTGAAGAACTCATCCCACACAAAATTTTATTGCTGGAACATCTTTGCTTACCCATATATAAGTGTCCTAAGCAATGTTATCAGAACAAGTATGATAAGCGACCATGTCACAGTTTCCTGAACATCAAAAATAAACGCAGCTATAAGGAGGAGGTGGAAAAACACAAGGAATTGCTTCAGCCTATGAGTGGGGTCTTCATTCCAGAGCTCCACTGACATTACCTAATGAAATGATGTCAATTTAAGGAAATAGCAGAACTCATTTCTGTTCCTTCAGTGATGTTTTACGACTACTGTCAGCTCTCTAAGAGTTACTGAAAGAATAAAATGTCTACAAGAAAAAGACTAACCATGAAGGCAAAATGCAACTTGGAAAGGAGGAACCTGAAATACTTTCACACTTGTAAAGCTTTCATATACATCGATGTCATATGTGCTATGCATAATACTAACAATCAGCCAGATGTGTTCTGGCTGTTTGGATCAAAGGTTTCATCATGGCTGCAGCTGAACATTAAAATATTGATTCAACAAATCTGTAATGCATTACCTAAGCCCTCTAAACTGCATAGAACCCAAGTGCTTTTTGCAAAAAATTACAATTAGCAGATCAACATCAGGTCAATAAATATATTAAAAAATGCGATAATTCTAAGTATAATGAAATAACTATGCACCATCATAAGAAGCAGAGCTAAAAAACAGGACACAGAAAAGAACACAAAGACAAAGTGAGCACAGCCAAGCTCAAAAATTGTGCTATGGCCTGTTTTTTTTTTTGCTTCACAAGATGACGACCAACTATCGAGAAAATACCGTCTCAAGAATTCCATCAGAAATAACTAATAGTGCTTTATAACTTGTGGTGAATTACATTTCCTGCATTTCACCGTACCAAGATAAGGCACAGGACAAAAGGCAGATGCATGCGGTTGTACTCGACGTTTGTTGAAAGCATTACAGCACCCATATAGCCCTCCGCCACCGACTCATTCTCATCTATAATCTAAACAGAATAAGAGTGAGAATGCAGCCATATGCTGAATTAAAATATGTGCCTAAAAGCTAATCAAACAATCTCGCTGGATAACTTGAATTGCAATCAATAGTGCCTCTGTCGAAAAGACAGCAAACAATGCAGTCAAGTTGTTTTCTGAATACAGAGAGAGCTAAGCGCAGCAAAGAGGAACTCTCATTTCTGTTCGAAACCCTGCAATCATGCCTTGTATCTGGGAATTGTACAAACTTTCACTTTATACTGCACACATCACTGACCATAGTAATCATATAGAGCAAAGGAGGTTAAAAAACAAAGGTGAGCTTGGCAACCTGTGTTCATTATATTTTTGTTGTCCTGTCGTTTACTTTGTTAGCATAATTGCAGCCCCACAGTTCACTTCTATGAAGTAGACTTTCTGCTCTTGCCTCGGTAGTGCGAACAGCACGACTATGCAAATAATATAGCGTCCTAATAATATAGTAATAATAATAATTATATAGTGACTGTGAAGCAAAGAAAAGGGTCAACCGGCATGTGAAATGATTGAGTTTGATCAGGCCATATTTCAAGTTAGGGGCACAGATTTGTGATTTCAACACCCTAGAGGCATCACCTACCTGTATAGCAGAATTACGAGGTAATTTAAAAGCAGACATTAATGTGTTATTATGAAGGTCAAGCCAACCTAATGACATACTTGCGGTAACAAGCTGACAATTTTTTTCTAAACTGAACTTCAAGGAATAGGAGAAACAGTGCAAGTGGGAATTGTTTAAGAAAGCATAAGATCAATGAATGAACTAATGGCACACTACAGTTTCGAAACAGTTTCAAAATTTCTTCTTGCATTCATAACCAAGTGCTTGCTTATTCATCCTGCATCGCAAGTTAATGGATAGCTCCACTTTTGCAAACATCGTGAAATCGGTAAGCTTGGGTAACTACAAGTGGTTAATACTATTAGCAGCTGTCAGTTGTTTGGCATAACTTAGTTTTCCAATGATACTCTCACGATGCACTGTTTTTTTTTTTTTTTTTCCCCAAAAGTTGCCAGCAGGCAGGTAGTGGATTGCCAGACTTGTCAAGTATGATCGCAACCATGCAAAACAGCTTTCACAATGTTTCAGATTTTAGTAAGCGCTTAAGGCTCAATTTCCAACTTGGACCCACACAAGTGTGGCCTAAACGGTCAGCAGTTTTGATCTTCATTGCCCACCATGCACACTTGCTGCTGTTGCCCTGGGCACAGAGTTGAATACACGAACATTACAAACCAGTGAAGCTACAAAGGAATCGTTTTGATGCTGAACTTTTTTTTTTTTCCGCCTTCAAGTAACCACTTCCGTGAAGTAATTCTACGTCAATAAGATATGTAGCTATAAATAATTACGTACACTGCCTCCCGGCAGCGAATACAAAATTTCAAACGTACCAATGGGTTTTTTTTTTAATTTTTTTCTAAACAGTAGGTGCGATCTTCGCCGCTCCAAGCCCAAATTCCGAACACAGCTTCATGCACTTTCTTCCAGACGAGACAGCCACTCGAGGAAAGCTTCGAAATGGCTGTTTCCGCTTCACTGTGCCCTCCCCACATACAATTGCTGCGTGCCAATCTACAAACACAGGCGTTTCTCGCTTCGTTTTATGGATGAGTGACGCACTTGGCCCATCGTACACGACACGCACACAGGCACGTAGAAACACGGCTTATTTATTTACAAACACGGGGGTTCCTCGCATCGGCTTATTAATGAATGGCACGCTTGTGGCCGATCGTACGAAACGTGCGCTCGCGCGCTGAAACACGGATTATCTACAAACACAGATGCTTTTCGCGTGGCTAGCGTGGCATGCTTGAGGCTGATCGTACTACACGACTATAGCCTCATTTGACACGACATGCACACGCGCACGTACACAGCTTGTCACACGCCATGAAGCTTCTTGGTGTTCCGACGGCAAGGCAGGTTGCTTCAGTTGTCACTTGCGACGTTGCACTCAGAGTATCACAAACGTTTACACATTTTATACGGGTGCGATCAAAAATCAGCTGACCGGGGATTGCCAAACCCACCGTAACAAGATTATCCCTCTCAAAGCGCGCCGTCTGTAGCTTGCAGTTTAGTTCATAATTTTACCGCTGTCGGTTAGCGCTGCATACCATACACTAAAATAAAAGAAACAGAGTGAGAAATAGTAATTGTTTCTAATTTTGAACCCATTAGCTTTTAAATAATGTTAAAATATTGAGTGGTGTCGAAAAGGCGTAATATTATAAATAGTAAGCCATTGGAGAAGTTAATAAATAAAAAAAGATGAGTGAGTAAGAGACACTTAACGGCCACTTGGCGAACCGGTCACGAAAAATGTGGTCGAAAAATGGGCTTGCGACGTAGGTGGGCGCAACGGCCGCGGCAGCCGCGATACAGCTTTGCTGTTTGGAAATACACTGCTCGTAAGCTTGTATGCTTGTAAGATGTACGGTTGAATCTGAAGATGGCCACTTTTCCCGGGCGCACGTCCAGCGTCTTCGGAGCAAAGTAACGACGTAAGGACGAGCGCGGTGCTGTCGTCACTAGCAAAGCCGGTGAGTATTTTGCCCGTTGGTTTGATTTTCCGCTCGCATTCCATTCTTGCTGGGCTCTAGGGTACTGGACGCAAAAATGAAAGAGCGAATCTGACACAGCGCATTGTACAAATGTGGAAATTACAGACTTTGGATCGCGCGTCGCGGAGTGAAATGCACGTGCAATTTCTCGAGCGACCGTTGTGGGCTACATTGAATGAGCAGGGATTGATTTTGACAGCGTATGAAGAATAAAAACGGAGAGGGCCACAGCTAGTTTACAGCGCGTATCTATTTATGCAGGAACATGAGTTGTTGCTTCGGGCTTCTTGAAAGACCCCCAGTGAGCGATTCTGAACACCGCGTTGACGATAGCCACATATAAGCCCCAAACGCGTACAACTCGGCGGCTTGTGAGGGCTCGTACTGAGAAGCAGCGTGCTAAATTCGACTCGATATAAGGTGAGGACGAAATATTTTGTCAGGACGTGAACTCATTTTCTTTATTTTGAAGGAATGGTGAGTCGGCTACCTCCGCAATGATTTTATGAAAGCGGTAGGTTTTCAATACAACTGCAGCTGGCACCAGCTGGCACTTGGTAACCGCGGTTACCAGAACTTTGTGTTTTATTTACTGCTAACATATTTCAGAATTCGTATGTTTATAATTGGAAAAATTATCCTAATAATCGTAGTAATTTCATTCATAGTATGCACCTTAGCATTGGCACGTGGCTGTGTACTATAAACTGACGGGTGCACTCTCGTGGTAATGATTTGTTGCTACACTACGTATATATTTATTTGCAAACACTGAAACATGGAATTCTGGGCTATGGGCAGGTTTACACGAGGCATTATACGTAGAAAATAACGGTAGGTGAGAAAAAGGATTATGACAAAGGCCTGAACCAAATGGCACAAAATTTAATTATGCATTCACCTTTGGAGATTAATTTATTTTAAGACTGTGCCAAACTAACATTAGTGTAGTGTGCTGGTTCCAGTTAACAAACTATTAGATTTTGCTAATCTCAAGAAAGTGGCATTTAGAGCGTAGAAAACTACTTAAGCAACTGCGGTAAGGTCTCGACAAATGCCTGGCACATACAGGGTGGCTGCACAGTTTAAAAGATCACTGAACAGGGGTAGAAGGGGAGCCTCAGATCTTAACCCAAGCCAACGTTTCGACAAGTGGATTTGTCTTCGTCTAGCTGCCCAAATGAAGACAAGTCCTCTTTATAGAACTGTGGCTCGACTTGCAAACTGAGGCATCCTCTCAACCTTCGTTCAGTGCTCTGGCACATACAGGGATAGAAAAGAAAAAATTTACAGTTCAGAGTTTAATGCGGGGAAACAAGTTTAAGGCCATGCGGCACATTAGTAGTACGCCACGCAGCAGCCTGAAAATGTCTTGTAATAACCTCTGTGTGAATGTGAAATTTGAATTTCCTTGTAGGGAGCCAGTACTAATGCGTTTAACTATCTTGCTTGAGGTTAATTTTCTTTATCGACCCAGCACGTTGTCTCTCTGCCATACTGATATTGCTGCAGGACTAGAAAAACTTTATTGCCATATGAAATATACCTTTAGGTGCAGCTATTGCCTTGTTTAGTCTTATTTCATCTGACATAAAGGCAAAAAAATGCACCAATTTTACCATACATCTTCATGCAGGTGTTAAAACTTGGCATCTGATGGAGTCCGTCTCCCAAGCTTCATAGCTGGATCTTTGTGTAACAAAGACTGCAGGCATGGTTCATGCTGGAAGCTGCACTTTCCAGCCATTCAAGGTCTGCACTGCATGGATGCTACTTTCATTTCTGGGCACATCACTACTCCAGTCTGTAACATGGTACAGTGCCAGCTGACCTGACAGTGCTGTTTTGCTGGGTCATTGTTATTTGTACAGGTGTGTTATTGTGAGCCTCAATTGCATCATGTATGTTTACTGGATTAATATAGACATACTCATGTTACTTTTGTTAGGGCCATCAGCATGCTTAACCCGAATGCTCAACAGCGTGCCCTAAACTGACGCAGGCATTGCAAAGTGTTGGCCACTGAAGCTGAGACAAGGCCTCAGCATATTTGTGGTGGCTGACGACAGCTGGAGTGCAGTTTGATACAAGTTGTTTTCGACTTTCTGAGGGAGTGTACTCTTGACAAGGCTGTAACACTGCAACTGCATTTTGCTCGTGTCTGCAGCCGAACATGTTACAGTTTGCTTATCTAGTCAACCTTACATGCTGTGTGTGACTGCTCGTGCTCCCTTTTTTTTTTTTCCTGCTTGAAACAAAGTTTAGGAAAGGAGGAGCGAATGTGGATTCATGGTGTTTATAAAGTTGAATGACAAATACATATTCTGGCTACAGTTCAGCTTTTTGAGGCCAAACTTCTTTATTCTCAGGTTCATGACTTCATGAGCTTTGATTCTAAACCTGAAATGTGCATGAGCAGTCACACATCATGTCAAATTTAAGCAAACTTCGTGTTTTCTGTGTGCGCATGTAATTTTCTTAGTGTGTAATTTTCATCTGAATACTCAGTACACTACAGAATGCTTGCACGTTAGGTGTTTTTCATGTAAGTTATTTATTGAAACTGAGGGGAAATAGTCTCTTCCCGAATAGTACATATCAAAGGTGAAACTATAGCCTAACAGAAAAACACACTCACATGGAAGGCAACAAGACACAAGGTTGACCAACAACTCATCCTTATTCCAGGGTGCAGACGAATATAAATGTGAAAGGGAGAGGGAATGTGGGGCATTATTAACACAAAAAAATGACGTGCGTGAGATTAAAAGCTAAAACCAATGTGAGGAAACGCGGCTGAAACACAAGCGCCGCGATAACAAAAGGGGGGGCGGTGGGTGGAACGGTGATGGCTGGAGACACCAATGAGAGCCAACTTAGTCAAGCACTAGGGTGCTAAAAACTTGTACAACTGTCCGAGGTATTTCTTCTTTTCGACGAGTGCCACAAGACAGTGCTGATGAAGATCCCCGTAGTCATTAATTGCCACCGCTTCCAGCGCTGCCTGCATTCACTGCACATTCTTGTTGTGGGCTCCCAATGCTTGCAGTGTTGAGACAAATGCCCCCCTCCCGAGAAGCATTGTTGGAATACCTTGCGTGCTTCTTTGCTCGTTCATTATAGCACCTACCAATCTGTTTTACGTACACTTTACCACACTAGATGGGAAACCTGAAGCCAACACCACTTCACAACCACGCATATCGCACCTGGGCACCTTTTCAATATTATTAACCTTTGAGCACATTAAAACGCTTAGGGGGGCATACATCTCAGCACTGCAAGCATTGCAAGCCCACAGGATCTGCCCACTGGTGCACGAGCTGACCTGCTTGGCTAGGAAGAGCACCCAGGTAACTCAAAACGTGCTGGAAGCAGTGGCAATTAATGACTATTAGCATGGCCTCTGTGGCACCTACTGAAGAAGAGCAGAAATGTCTTGGACAGTCCTACAAGTTTTTAGTGCCCTAGTGTTTGACTAAGTTGGTTTTCTTGTTTGTGCTTCTAGCCGCCCCAACCTCTTCCCCCCCCCCCCCCCCTTTTTTTTTTGTTGTCGTCGCTTGTGTTTAGCCACATTTCTGCACGCATTGGTTTTAGATTTAATCTCTTCCAGGTTGGCCTTTTACAGCACCCATGTTCATACATTTTCTTCTTTATATTCTGCTCTTATCCTGCGGCATTGACTTCATTTATTTCATTGTGACAACTGAGTGCATTTTTCGTGTTAACGCCCTTCACTTCTTTATCCTCTTCCTTTTGCTTTCATATTCTTGTGCATCCTTGAACAAAGATTAGTTGTTAGTCAGCCTCATGTACTTTCGTATTCCTTGTGTCTTTTTCTGTTAGGCTATAGCTTCAACTTTGACATGAAACAACTAGCTCAGATCTAGATCATCCTGGAGTAGTAAATGTTCTGGCTAAAGATTTCATAATACTCAGATATTTCGAGCTGAGTTTTTAAAAGCTTAAAGATGACACCTTGAACTGAAAAAAAAAAAAAAAAAACTAAATCGATAATGAATGATTTTGCAGTGACAAGTTCTTCATGCATAATATAGAAGTACAGCTCATATACATTTTTTTTTTTTTTTCAGAAATTTTAAAGGTTTGTATTATTTTTATGGACACTTAACTCCCTGACAACTTTCTTGTGTTTGACAGCGAAGGCTACACAAGAAAGGGAATGAGTCCAGCCTTTGTCTCCATGCCACTGACAGTGGGTTGTTCAGGGGAGAGGTGATGAGGGGAGGTTGAAAGGATGGTGCGGGTTTTTTGCTGTCCCGACAGTGTAGCCTTCACTGCATAGCCACTGAGTTTTCCATGAATACAGTCGTACAGTAGTCAGAAAAATTCAAAAGGCTATCACATGATAGGATCTTTAACCCCTAGATAAGGAAATGGCTTTTGACTGTAGTAAATGCTGCAAATTATAAAAAAAACATTGAGAGGGTCAAGCATCCAGATGCATTCAACATGGAATGGCCATAAAGAAAGGATGTATTATTATTGTGGTTACTGCACTGTTCTGTCAGAATAATCTCGGGTTCTTCCTGTATGCATTGTAAGTGCACATTATTAGCTATGCCTATAGAAAAGCTGATACAAACCCACTGTGCATGGCATTTTCAAGCTATTAAGTTTTCTGTATCATTCTTGCAATGTGCCTGAGAGCCACCTTTATAACTGCAGGTGTGGTTATGGCTGGGCTGCTTGTGCCACTCAACACCGATTTGGTCCTGGAAATTGCTGGAACACCTTGGATGCGTGAAAGAGCTGCTGTCCAGAGCCTAACTGCGGAAGCCTGTTGCTACATTGCAGGCTCAACTACCATGGAGCACACCATGCCATTTTAGTCGACATATTCAAAAGTAAGTGAACTTTCCCAGTAGAAATTCTATTATACTGAATATATTTTCAGTATTTTAGGATATGTACTTAGTACTTAGATCATCTTAGCATGAGCCACTTTGGTGCTTTAAACCCCATGAACCAAGCAAGGCTGAATTTGAGAAAGATGGCTTCAGAGTATGAAAGAGCACTGAAGAAGGGTAGAGGAGAAGCCTCAGTTCGCAAGCTGAGCCAGTGTTGTGACAAGGGGACTTGTCCTTGTCTGGGTAGCACCATCATAACTAGCAGGGTTTAAATGCACTTTTGCCTCAAAAGAACGAAAGTTAGGGAGGGAGAAGAAAGAAGCAAGGCAAGGAGTGAGAGAATGTTTCCTCGGGGTATGAATTTATGAGCTGGAACCGGTGAACCCTGTGACCTGAAACGAAAATAAAAAGTGGCAGTAGCAGAAAAAGGTATAATTCAAGGTAGATAATGACTCAGCATTTAAAGCAGGTTTAAGGGGTACTCAACTTCTGACTTTTTTTTTTTGGGGGGGGGGGGGGGGGAGGTTTTCGTAGTCGGTTTGAGCGAAGGGACCTGCAGATGCTCCCTTCGTCTGATGCGTGCATATGAGTGCATTGAGACAATTCAGTAAAAGCTTGGTAGGGTAGTAAAGGAAACAAAAGATAGTGTGGCTAGATATTGTTAATTTTCGAAAGGAGCAAGAGAAAGTCACTGCTTGCAATGGAAGTCGGCATCGCAGTGTAGTAGCGCAGTCCCGAGTCCCATCGTTCCGTGCGGTGTGCGCCACCCAGCAACGACAGGCATTGGCATTGCCATTGCATGACACATCTCCAGGGATTGTTGCCTCATGCTGTTGCGCCTGTATGCGCAAAAGCATCGCTGCCGCTCGGCGATGCCTCCGCTCGCCACTTCGCTGTAAGCGGGTCAAGCTCTTCGTGCACTTCGAGTCATGCGGCTTAAAATGAATGCATTTTGGTCGGGACGAAAGATATTTCGAATAAAACGATATCGTTATAACGAGGGATTACTGTAGTGCAAATATCTCGAAAGGAAAATTAGAATTCCTTACATACATTCCCTCTGCACTATAGTTAGTAGGGACAACATCCCCATAAAGCATTAATTGTACAGTTTATTCTCAGCATGTGTAAAATCCACTACCTCCCCCCCCCCCCCCCCCCCCCCCCTTCTTCAGACAACAGCAAAGCTGCAAGTGTTTTTCTAAACACGTTTCCTAGTCACCACTGCTTTGGCTCCACTTGAATCCTTTTCTTCAGATAATGTCTCGCTAGGCAGGTGTAGTCTACTCTGATTTGCTTTTTTTTTTTCTATTGCCCTCTTCTGGAAAGCTCAGTATTCCCTTGTGGCCATATATCTTGTTAGATCTCTTTACGATGCCTGTCTGTATCCTTTCAAGAAACAGGTGTCATAATCCAACCTGCTTCAGGTGGTTATCTTGTAGCTTATCCTGCTGCTGCCACTCTTTATTTTCGTTTTAGGTCACCTTGTCACAGGTTGCAGGCTCATAGAAATTGATACCCAAGGAAATATTCTTTCACTTCTAGCCCTGCTTCAAGCTTGCATCTGTACAAGACATGGCAGAACAGAATTTGTCAAGGTACATGGGTGCCTTCAAACGTTATTAGCACTGTCTTGGTCTTTCTCATCATGCAAGTGGAAAGGATCGTCGCATGCCGCGGTTGAAGAGTTTATAAATGTTCGGTTTCCGAAAGACCTTTCCCAGTTTCGTGAATTACGTCCCGGTACGAATTCACGGGGGCCATCATGCAAGATTGGATGATATGAGTTTTGGCTTGAATGAATAACGAGGTAACTGCTGCTACCTTTTGCGCAGTGAATTCGTTGGTGCTCTTCAGAAGGATGACATTCTGGTGGTACTTGATTTTCAGAGTTCTTTCTAGCCCTCCCTCTTCCCTACCTGGCTTTTGTACAGAAGCAAAGGTGCATTTAAACCCTGCAGTAATGATTGAACTGCCCAGATGAGAAGTTCTCTTGTCAAAATATTGGCTCAGCTTGCAAACTCCAACTTGCCCTAGACCCTTCTTCACAGCTCTTTTATAAACCAACCAGCCTACTTACTTTAGCTTGCATAGCCATATACTATAAAAAAAGATGTTCTCTCTGTCAAGCAACAATAAATTGTGGATTGAGGTGAAGATGTTTCTGACATAGACTGCTGCACCACTGTCAGGCTAAGTTAATGTACACCTTTTGACCCTATGCAGTATTTTTGAACATCAGCTTCTGCCTAGTGCATGATATGGAATTTTGTAGGCTGTGCACTAGCCTTAACTTTGCATAATTTTGAGTGTCTGCTGCAATAGTCTAATGTGACTAGTGGTGGTGATCCACTTGGTCTGAAGCAGCCTGAGTTGTAATGACACACCTTGCATTGACCAAGGGGCGGCACCTAATGTCTGCTGGCTGTCTTGCCCGTGTGTGCAAACTGTTCAGCTATGGTATACAAAAGCACATAGAAAGTTCTGTTAAATTAAAACAAACATGGAATGCATGTTTGAAATGAACAATACCAAATAAAGAGGCAGAAGTGAACTGTTTTGTGACTATATTTCAGCAACCCTTTGGCCT
This sequence comes from Amblyomma maculatum, assembly GCF_055883805.1. NCBI lineage: Eukaryota > Metazoa > Arthropoda > Arachnida > Ixodida > Ixodidae > Amblyomma > Amblyomma maculatum. Next base: position 125,358,840 of record NC_139344.1, read on the forward strand.
TCAGTTATGACCAATACAATAGTTAAGCAAAGAAACATACTTATGCAAAAAAATATGGTTCACTGCATTTTCTACCTGTTATATCACGAGATGTAAGTTTGGTTTGGCTCTTTAGGTTTAATGTCCCAAAGTGGCTAAGGCTATGAGAGACACCATAGTGGCGGGTTCAGGAAATTTCGACCACCTGGGGCTCTTTAATGTGCACTGATATCGGACAGCACAGGGGCACCTTGCTTTTTCCATCCATCAAGAAGCGGCTGCTATGGCCCAGAAATAAATATAAAGTGCTAACCGCATGAGTGACACTTCACGGCGGTGGGCTGAAGGCGCGCTTCTTTGGGGAAAGGCCGCGGCGCTGTTCTAGATCAGCCGTCGTCAAACTGTTCTCTCTCATTCCTTCCGCGCGTGGCTCGAAAAACGTTGCGCATCAAATTGCCGAGGGTGGTGCGATAGTCTTTGGGGAAGGACCAGTGAAATTGGAGTTCGATGTACGATGCAGCTTCCCTATACTTTTGCATGGAGTTTTCAAGGGGATATTCCACAAGTTTGATGGAACCATAATTCGAATTATCCTGGTTCAGCTCTAGTCATTATCTGCGAGTACTTGCCAAATCTACCCTATCCCATCATATTTTTCGTTATTCTCCTTTCGTTGTCTAGATCTGTTCTTACTGCCTGTCCTAAGTATATATATTCTTGCTACTTTTAGTACTTCGCTACCTATTGGTAAACTGCTATTCCTTCCCGAGGCTGTTAAACATTACTGCAGTGGGTTTTTTTTGCAGTGGGTTAAAATGTTAAGCATGGAGGTTGAAAGCAAAATGCAGTTTCTCAAAGCGAAATAAACTCAGGACTACAGAAATTGAGAGCTTGTTCGAGAGGTAGAAAGCGAGAGAGTGTTTACAGTTTACCAGGTTCGTTGACGCCGGCATTTTTGAAACTCGAAACTTGGGCTGCACTGCTGGCTGGGCATCTATGCAAAGCATCTACCAAGTGAGCTGCGCAGTGCTGCGAGGAGCCAAATTCTTTCAGCAGCATGCACACCGGTGCCAGCATGTTGCCTCTCCCCCATCTCCTCTGCAGGCCATGGTGTGGCTTATCAAGTGCATGCCTTTTAGAGGCTAAGTTATAGCCTTGACTCAAATTTGTGTGACCTGCTATCGAAACGTCTCCCCCCCATCTAAAGGGGTCCAATGGCTGAAAACCACTGTTCTAACATGCACAGTGCTACAGGGCTGTGTCAAAATGGAACTGCCATGTTTCATTTTGCTATTTTTGTGTACTACCACTTGCATAGCCATATGCAAGATCTATTTGTGTATGGCATGGGCTGATGAAGGAGAATTGAAAAGATACATGTGTTTTCTTTTTTTCAGATTGTCTGATGCAGTACATAGCAAAACATCCGAAAACAGATGTGCCTGATGAAGTACAAATTCAGTCATGCCGTCAACATCTGCGGCGCTTCTTCATTGAGGCCAGCCGGCAAGGACATCGCAGGAAAATCTCAGTTGCCGATGATTCCAATAAAGCTGGAATCTGAGCTCGACTTTCTATATGCTGCTTATTCAGTGCGTGCTTCAGTAGGTGAGCCATTTCTGCTGCTACCTGGATGCACAGAAGCTGTAAGCTTGCATGCTCAGTATATCACTTAGCAGGTTAGCAAATACAGCATCGGCTCCTTAGCCATCAGGGAAAATAGGGGCACTACCAGCATTCTGTATTTTCTTCACCAATGAACTGTAACTATATGTGGTACACAAGATGACACACCATTCAGTGTGCTGTACCAAGGCCGGTCTCGAGGGAGAGCGCGCTTCTCTTCTCTTACGGCCTCACCTAGTGGGGTCTGTTTTGACCTCCCGCCGCACCTCGGTGGGGTCGCCACCGCCCCACTGCTGTGCCTCTGCTAAAGCCGTTCATGCGCAAAGGAAACGCACTCGCTCTTTGTCCAGCCCGCGTCAGATGCAACCGGCAGGTCCTGACATTTCACTCCTTTGGTTTATACAAAGATGCCATAATCAGCGTCTAAGATTTATCATGTACGAGGAATAAAATATAGTCAACACCCCTTGTCCTTCAACGAAGGACAAGCGGTGTTGACTATAATTCTTGTCCTCGTAGAAGAGTGTACATGAGGCTGCTTCTTTAGCTAGTTTCAAGATAGTGCAAGCGTCACTCCCGAAGTCACTGATTAACTTATCAATGTATTCATCGAAGTAAGCTAAACCTGAATATGTGACAGTGGGTAATGGGATGACAGGAGATGCCACCACAATTCCTTCATTTCTTCGGTTACTGATTGCGGCCAAGCAGAAATGATTTCTTCGGCATTGACGAAAGCTGCCTTGATTTTGCTCCAAGATGAAACTTCCGTCTTGACAACGTGGTCAAGTGCCGCTGTTACGGCCCTTGCGTCTAGCATCTCGTTCTTTCCGCACATTAGCCTTGCTTTCCCTAAGAGAGCCTCAATGGGGTCGCTATTGAGTTTCCTGGTGAGGGCGGAGCCGACACCATTCCCCAGGAGGTATTCTAAAACTTGTACAGTAGACTCGTGATGAACAGAATTCCTTGAAACATTTCCTCAGTGAAAGTTCCCTTCTTTAATGCTTTAGAAGTTTCTTGGGTGCTTTATAAGCAAGTGAACTCGTTTGTCAGCCACTGCAATTGAGTATCACCAGCTGCGTCATTTATTAGCCTCTTTTTACCGCTTACAGCACAAGTGGTGTCATGAATATCAAACCATTCCTTTGTTTTTATAAGCATAATATGTAAAATTTCTTTAAAACAGCATTTTAAAATAATGTTTAAATACAACACATTTCCTAATATATAAATTATAATAACATTAAAAACTCAACCTTAGAGTCTACTTTGACTGTTATGCTAATACTTTATATCATGCAAGCATTATGCAACTCACATTATATTTTTATGAAATTATTTCCATCTTCGGTGCTATATATGGATGGTTTTGCATCTAGCGCTGAAAGACGGTTTTGCTGTTGCAGAGGAGTTGCTGTAATGTTAGCCTTGAAGAAGCTTCAATGTGATCACTGCTGATTTTTTTTTTTTTTTTTTGCATTTTTGTGCAGGCTTGGAAAAAATTCGGATTGAAATGGGCAAAAGTAGCTAACATGCCGCAATGTATGTCATATATGCTTCCGAGCGTCCGCTGAGCGACAGTGTTTTTTTATATAATGACTGTTCTCGTGTATAGTACACTGACGATAGTACACTGACGACATGCCGCTGCAGCATCTATTCCGTGTTCTTTCATTTTGGGCTGCACTCACCACGAAACCCGCGAGCGACAACATGAAACCAGGCAGAAGCCACCCGGCACCGCTGAAGCAGGTACGGAGCGAACAGTGAGCAGGTCGCGTGCCTTGCAGCGGTGGAGAGCGTAACTCGAGGAAAAACGTTCCCATTGCTCCCGCGGCTATTGAGGATGCCGGAAGAAAGAGCGCACTCTCTCCCTCGAGACCGGCCATGGCTGTACATACCTACCTTGCTATCCACCATGCACACCATAACGACCATGTAGTACACCATAACGACCATGCGCACCATAATGACCATGCACACCATAATGACCATGCACACCATAACAACCATGCCCACCATAACAACCATGCCCACCATAACGACCATGCACACCATAACAACCATGCCCACCATAACGACCATATGCCCACTACCATAATCCACCATGATCATGGTTCCATCATAACCACCATGAGAAAAATTTCCGACAGGGATAGCAACAT